>NW_026294606.1:55906897-56394397 GCF_007827085.1 Peromyscus californicus insignis
AACTGCATATAATGCATTTTGATCATATTTACCTCCCATAACTTCTCCCAGATCTAGAACCCCATCTCCTCACCTTCTTCCAACTGCATATCCTCTTTTCTTGTTTTTAAAATAATTTACCTAGTCCAATTTGTCCCCATCCACTGGAGCATGGTCAACTTACCACGAACCTATTGCTCCAGAAGCCAGAAACTGTTAATAGTTTTTCACTTAGTGATGGGAGATTTTGAATGTCGATCACTTTCACGGTAGAACATTTCCTGGCTTGATCTTGTGCACAACCTCTGACAGCAAACCACAGCTGGTATGTGCTTATGAGTACAGTGGCCCTGTCATGTCCCAAAGACACACTTTCTTTGAAGAACTACACTGAAATTTTGAATGAGAGTACACTGATTCTGTAGCTTGCTTTTGGTAAGTTGGCCATTTTTCACAATAATAATCTTAACAATACATGTGTATAGGAGTTCTCTCCATCTTCTGCTGTCTTCTTCAAGTCTTTTGTCAGTGCTTTAAGGATTTCATTGTATACACCTTTCATCTTCTTGGTTAGGTGTTTTGGTTTTTGCTTTGTTTGTTTGTTTGGTTAGCTGGTTGTTAATTTTGTAACCTGCCATTTTGTTGAAATTGTTTATCAGGTGTAAGAGTTTCCTGGCAGGTGTTTTGAGGTCTCTTATGTATTAGATCATGCCACAGGCACACTGACTTCTTGTCCTATTTGTGTCCCTGTATAAACAAACTGTGAGCTAAAATAAACAATTTCACTGTTAAGTTGCCTTTACCAGATTATTTCATCTCAGGAAAAGAAACTAGGATGGTGGTTATCATGAACTTGAAAGATTGTTTTATTAAACTTGTTTATATTGATCAGACAGAGGCATCCTTTAGTGTTGCAAAAAGAAAAAGTGACAGAAGAGGGAGATGGAGAAAGAGGAGAGGGAAAAACATGTGAACTCAAGCTTAACTCAAGCCTTGAAGAACACAGTCTACTAACTCCCTGTGTTTTCTACTGAAACAACCAGACAATTGTGTCTCCTCTTCCATGCTGCTATTCAGCAATGTGTTTACTCATTTCTTCCCTAGATTATAGCTTTCCACCGCTGCTTGGATGGGAAATTGCCACTCTCCTGTGTTTTTACTGGAAGGCAAATATAGAACCAAGAGCCAAAACTCCACTGGGGGTTACAGATGTTTTGAGAGTGCACACAGATTTTCACAGCTTCCAAGTACTGAGCAATCCTTGCTAAACATCTTTTTCTGTGCTATGATTGAAAACATTCATGAGAATGATTTTCCACTTGAAAATACATAAACAAAAATAACAATAATGAGAAACAATGAAAAGTACTTATTGGAACTGAAAATTTTATTTGCCATCCTTCTGTGATTTCAGTGTTTTGGGCAATGTTTCATTTGAGGAAACTCCTCTCCCTACAGGCCACTTACCCCCCTTCCCTCATTTCTCCTGGAAGAACAGTAGTACCTAGGTCTAGAAATCTGTCATTTTTTTCTCATGTTTATTAATGCATAAAGGCTGTATTTATTCAGGGTAATTTCTCTTAGTTAACAATACTATAGGTATTGTTCACTTATAGGTATCATACTAAAAATTAGTAGCTTCTCTTTCCTGGATTTACACCAAAAGGTGGGACTTGGAGAACTCTCCTTCCTACTCTAAGGAATACTCCTAAAGAAATGGTATTTCTTTCAGAAAAGTTTTAAACAACTGCTTTAGGTGGTAGGGAACGTAGAAACCACAGTGTAGCGTTGGTGGAAGAAAACCCAATACACCTGAATATTGACTGTCTTTGTTTTCTGAGAATTAAAATGTTCAGTGGTAAACTGAGTGCTGTAGAAGCAACCATCTTATTAAATAAGAAACACAGGGCCAATGTAAAGATAAAAGCCCAAGAGGTCAGAACTAAGAGCCTTACCCTTCCTGCTTCAGCGATCCTCTTCAGCCAAGAAAGACCTACTTCCTGTGTGTTTGTCTTTATATAGACTTTCTGTTCTGCCTTCTCATTGGTTATAAACTCAACCACATGACCGCCTCATCACTGTCTGTCTGTACAGACCACCAGGTCTTCTATGGTTGGTATTGAGATTAAAGGTGTGTGTCTCCAATGCTGGCTGTATCCTTGACCACATAGAGATCTGCCTAGCTCTGCCTACCAAGTGCTGGAATTAAAGGCGTGCGCCATGAACGCCCAGCTCTGCTATGGCTTGCTATTAGCTCTGACCCCCAGGCAACTTTATTTATTAACATACAAATAAAATCACATTTCAGTACAAATAAAATATCACCATAGAGTGCTGTGGTGTATGCTTATAAATCCCAGCACTCAGGAGTCTGGTATAGGAGGATTGAAACATGTTTGAGTTCAGTCTTGGCTATGTTGTGAGTTTAGGCCTACTCCAGGTACACAAAAGATCCTATTTATAAAACAAAAACAAAAACAAAACAAAACAAAAAAATGAACCAAAAAATGGTTGTCATATTGGTCTATGCAATATTCAAAGAGATAGAACCATACATTAGAAGCATTTTGTGCAAGGGGTGCTCTTCCTAAAGGGCAGCATTGGGGCTTATGTCAGATCACACCCAGGCTATAGGGCAAGACCTCCAACCACAGTACTCCATGCCATCGGATCACCCTGAGCTACAGTAAGTGTTATGTGTGTTCCATAAACAGTGCTTCACAGAGAATGCTTGGAATAGCAAGTAACATGTGTCCCCATGATAGTCCCCTGTTGTTTGAATCTTAGATGGTCTTTTAATAAAAAACCCAGAGCCAGATATTGGGGTGAAAGCTGAATGATCAGAGAAGCAGAGCAAGCCACAGCCAACCCTACCTTGCCAACTCTTCAGCCGATCCTGTTTCCATGAATCCTCAGACTGAAAGCCTCTGAGTCCTCATCTGAAAGGGTCTCAGCTGAACTGCTTTAGTTACTGTTTCCTCATGCCTCATATACCTTTCTCTGCCCTGCCATATCTTCCTGGGATTAAAGGCATATGCGCTTCCCTGGGATTAAAGTTGTATACCACCACTGCCTGGCTCTGTTTCCACTGTGGCCTTGAACTCACAGAGTTCCAGACACAGCTCTGCCTCCTGAGTAATAGGATTAAGAGTGTGTGCCACCACTGTCTGGCCTCTATGTCTAATCTAGTGGCTGGCTCCATCCTCTGATCCTTAGGCAAACTTTATTATGGTACACAATATATGACCAGAGTCCCCTCAGCAATTCTGGAAAAAAGCAAGAGTTCGATGAGAGGCCAAGCCAAAGGTCTGCTTGATTTCCAGCAGGGGTCCTGGAAGTTAAGAGGCTTGTTTGTTTTTCTATTTTCTTCAAGACATTGAAAGAATAACAACAAAAGACAATCGGAAACACACTGGATTTTCTTACATGTAATAGTGACAAAGTTGCTCTTTAGTTTTTTGTGTTTTTTTTTTTTTTTTTGACTGTTGACATTAGATGGTTAATAGAAAGGAAGAAAGACAGCATCTTATCATAAACATGGAAATGCAGAAAGAGATTCCATTGGAAGCCATGCCTGTTGCAGGAGGACGAACCTGGAAGTGGGGATCACATTTCTCTTTGGGCCTTTCTCACTACAGACTACAATCTGCCTGCACTTAACAAAGCTGGAGATTTCAATAAGGCAACTAAGATTGGACCTCATCCAGTATTTTTCATTTGAGAATTTACATTTCCAGAGTTCATCCCTTTTCCTTTCTGCATATTTCAAAGTTTCCTGGCTTATGCATCAAATCTTTAAGCCTTTCACTGGCTTTTCTATATATAATATAAAGTTAATTAAACATCATTTTTCACTGAAGTTAAACACACATCCCAGGGGGCTGGCCAAGAGAACTGGGGTACAATTCCCAGCACCCACTTGGCATCTCACAACCACTCTTTACTGCAATTCCAGGAGATTCAACACCCTCTTCTGGCATTTGAAGGCACCAGACACACATTTCATGCAGAAATATGCATCCAAGTAAAACATGCATCACATGAAATAAGAAAACAAATTTTAAAATTGTAATGAATCCTTAAAAGAAACACAGTGTGAGTTATAGTTGGAAGTATTTGTGACACCAACTCACAGTTTATCTACTATACACATCAAGATACAGAATTCTAAGTTTACTCCTGAAGACTCCGTTTTGCTCTTTCAAATCATCTACTTTTGTGCTTTCTTCCAGCTTGGTCCCTGTAGATGAGAGTTGCTTGCTATTGCACACAAATGGCATCTTACCCCATGTATTCTTTGTAGCCTTATTTTATCAAGAGAACACTTTAAGATTTGTATAGTTGGTGCTCTGAATTCACTCACTGTCATGATTATAGATTATTCTAGTTTTCATAGAACACATAGATTCTCTTTCCCAGTTGCAGTCGCAAATAGTGTGCCTAACACACTGATGTTGCCTTCTGATGAAAACATGCACACCTTTCTTTGGACATATACCCTGACTCGAATGCTATGAGTAATGTAATTATGAGACATGTTCCCAATTGTTTTTTACTATCATACCATCCACACACATAAATGAGAGTTCCTACAGATCTGCATCTTTGCCAGCACATGATAATCCCTACTTATTTTATTTTTGCCAATTTTATTAGTGACTCAGTGACTCTAATAGCCTGTCTAAAGTAAATCAATGTCTAAAAGTAAAATGGTTCAATCTAGTCTCTCCAAGATAATTTATTTTATTTTATTTGAAAGATTTAAATACTATATTACAGCTAATAGGTCATTGAATCCTGGATCAACAAACTCTGTAAAGTCATTCAGGATGATCTAAACCTCATAGAAATTTCCTGATATTTCAGAACATGCCAAAATGTGTAGCCTTTGGATAACCTCCATCAAGTGTCTCAGTCTTGATATTTCCCTTAAGGCACACTTCAGGAATCATTCACAGTGTGTTGGATCCAATTGTTGTTTACAATTCTGTTTTCAAATTCAAGAAATAAATGACATATAATTGACTAATAAAAGCAGCTGGTCTCTGAACCAAATTGCCAGATAACTATATAAAGTTGACAGTTTGTACTGTATTTGAGTAAAATGCTGATGATATTTTCCTTTTATTGCTTACATATCATTCCCTCTTCTAGAATAGTGCTGCTAATATTCCATGCTATGTGCAAAAAAGGACAAATACAAAAGTCAATAACACAGTATTAGTAGATAGACCATGGTGAAGTAGATTGTTTTATTCCACAACAAATAACAAATATGTACACTGGGAGAATAAGAAGTGAATTAAAATTATAAAATGTAAAGGGAGAAGAATGGGGACTTAGGAGATGAATGAAAAGAAAGGATAAATGTCAATGATTTGGGAGTTGGGGAGATGATTCAATTGGTAAGGACCTGCTATGTAAGCATGAGAACCTGAATTCAGATCCCTAGCACCATGCTAAGCATAGCAGAGAAGGAAGGGCTGGAGACAGGTGGCTCCCTGGAGCCTATATGTTGTCCAACTTAGTCAAATCAATGTGCTTTAGGTTCAGTGAGAAATTCTGTCTCAAAAATAAAAAAGAGGGGGGTGGATAGCCATGGAGAAAGACACCAGAGTCAGCCTCCAGGCTTACACACACACACACACACACACACACACACACACACACACACACACACACACACACACGACTCATTTACTCTTTTCTTGCTTCTTGTATTCTTGAAATACTCCATTAAAGACTTAGCATATCAAATTCTTTTACAATATATTTTCTCACAAATAATTTTTATTCCTCTATTATCAACACGATACAACCTTTATCATGGAACATACATTTTCCCAGAATATTATAACTTTTGTTCATGAAAATGAACTAACCTTAGACACCCTTGAACTGAACCCAGTCTCTCTCTCCCTCTCCCTCTCCCTCTCCCTCTCCCTCTCCCTCTCCCTCTCCCTCTCCCTCTCCCTCTCCCTCTCCCTGTCCCTGTCCCTCTCCCTCTCCCTCTCCCTCTCTCTCTCTCTCTCTCTCTCTCTCTCTCTCTCTCTCTCTCTCTCTCTCTCTCTCTCTGATTTGCTTCTTTCCAAGAAAAACAAAGCTAACTGCACTTATCTGGCTGAGCATTTGCCTAACACACAATTTTGTTTTTAAAAGACTGGGAGTCACGAGATATCACTTGAGAATTCATTGTGTTCCTCAATTAGGATAATAATGGTTTTCTGTTATTAGAAAGAACAAATAATTGGCTACACTAAGAGATAGGAGCTTTAACCTTGTATTTAACTTAAATCAGTTCCAGACATAAAATGTGACTTGTCCCTGGAGGTTTTTAGGGTGGGATGAAGAGGAAAACATCATGTTAAAAAAAAAAAAATCTCGTTTTTGAGAAATGTTGTGAAAATGTAGTTTTAACCCATAGTTTGCTCTTGTTGATATTAAAATAGTAAATTTTTTTCTAACAAGTTGAATTTAGCAAAAATTCTTTTTAAAATAGTAAGTAAAAAAGAAAAAGAAAATGGTATGTGATATCTATCTACCCCACCCGAGAGCATTCAGATCTCTTGGTAAGCCATCCCATTAAGAACAGTCATCGGAGAAACTCTACCTGCTGACTAGTTCATGAGCATCACAGGCAGGTTCATTCTGCTCACACCATCGTTGTGCACTCCTAAAGACTGCAGCTTTCAAGGGTGGAAATTTATGGCTGATTAGTGTCTGGTCAAGTTGACAAGAACTCAAGTTCCAAGAACTGTCAATAGAATAAACAAAATCTATTGACTAATTATATAGAGCCAATAAAAACAAAAGGATTCTGAAAGATCAATAAATTATCTGAAATTTGTTATATTGCAACAGTGTACTTACTTGACAAGTAATAATTGTATCTCTTTACAGGTACATTGTGATGTTCAGAATTTTCAAAACTAATATTTTCAGGATTATAATTACATTTCTCCCTTCCCTTTCCTCCCATCAAACCCTCCCAGATCCCCCAAGTGAAGTCATGGGTCTGTGATGCTTTTGCCTCAGCCTTCTTTGAGATGGGATTATAGGTATAGTTCAAAAGAATGAATTCAAAACTTTTGCAAATATGCTTGGGAGTAGGGTTTAAAACCTCTGTTTTTGTTTCTTAGGTTACTATACTATATTCTTAAGGGTTTCCTCCCAATTAATGAGGCAATGGAGATTATTTTTCTGTGTGTCCTTACTAATGGATGTTGTCGTATTTCTATTTTATTTATTTATTTGTGCTTACACAGGGTTTTACCATGCAACTCAGGCTGACTTGGAACTTGCACATAGCCCAGACTTGCCTCTAGTTTGTAATTCTGCTCCTTCTACTTCTGTCTCAGAAGCACATGGATTACAAGTATGTACCACCGTGCCTGACTCTCACCTATTTTTGTTGTTGTTATTGTTTTCAAGACAGGGTTTCACTGTGTAGTTTTGGTGCCTGTCCTGGATCTCGCTCTATAGACCAGGCTGAGCTCGAACTCACAGAGATCCACCTGGCTCTGCCTTCCAGAGTGCTGGGATTAAAAGCGTGCACCACCGCCACCCTGCTGACTCTCACCTATTTTGTAATAGCTATTTTAACAAGTTTCAAGTGACGAGTCATTGTATTAGCTGACACACTTTATGATTAGAGATTTTGAGCATTCCTTAAGCAATGACATGGCCGTTACTGTGATGTCTGAGAATGTCAGTTATTAGCACCCTTTTGAGGTCATGTTAGTTTGTTTATATTGAGTTGCTTGCATTTCTTACATTTCAGACAATAGGTCTTATATGTGTTTCTTGTATTTTCTTCCCTAATCATGGGTGGTCTTTTCACTCTACATTTTTTGTTTTGTTTGGATTTGGGTAGTGAAGGAACTTTGTAGTTTAATGAAATCCTAAAGTAAGGGTGTAAAAGAGTAGTGAGTAGGTGACCTAAAAGAAAAAAGTCCCATAAAGACAGGCAAAGGAAAAATCAATGAAAAAAGGAACCACAAAAAGATTGTTGTTCAGTATCCCAACACACAGGAGAACTCCAACATAACCCAAACTGCCACTTTTTTATTTCTACAATATCTGAGCAGAACAGGTGCCTGAGGACAAATGAAAGGGATGAGTGAGACAATCACACTTCATGCGTACGACAAATAGCAAATGCCCTTATCAAACCAAATTTCAACACACATGGAAGAACTAAAGAGCATTAGCTATGAAACTCAAGATGTTTTCTGGACATCCCCAGCAGCTCACGTGCAATGCCAGAGATGGGTTCATGCTCTCTGCTCCTCTGTTCCTTTGATAGTTACAAAGTAGGAAAAATTTCAAACAAAAATGCAATTCTGTTCTTTCATTAGTTTAATCCAAGTTTTTAGGTTTTTATTTTAAAACATATTTTAATTAAAAATAATTACATGACTATCCCCTCTTCTTTCTTCCTGCCTATTTCTCTCATGCCCCACTACTCCTTTACTTTGTAAAGTATTACATATAATTACTATAGAAAATACTTTTAACATTCTGATAACAGGAAAGAGAGTTTAGAAAACATTAGCAGGTTTTTTTTTGCGGGGGAGGGAAGGGTTTATTTGGCTTATGCTTTCACATCACTGTTCATCATGGAAGGAAGTCAGAACGGTATTGCTGCTTCTTTTATTGTTTTATTAATAAACAAAGCTCAGGAGCCAAATATTAGGGAATAAACCTGATTGATCCACATTAGCAATTTTAAACATTAACATCTATGGCACTCTTGCTCTTTAGTGAAGATAATTCATCTGTAGATGTGTAGCAAGCTAATGTTTGACAAACACATTGGGAAATTCTCGTCAAAATTGTCATTGAAGTTTTTATTGCATTATTTTTCTTGCAATAAATATATGAAGGTTTTTATGAATTCCTAGTCTTACTGTGTCTTCTTTATGCATGGTAGGCTGTAATTTAAAACACTTGAAGATGTTAAAGGAAAATCTATCAAAGTTCAGCTACAGTAGGAGTTATTAAAATGACTCAACTGATGATCTTCATTGACATAGGTTATTTCATTAGAAGAGTTATTTACCCATATTTTGACACTGAAAACAATTTCTAATGGTTCAGAAATATAATTATGACAGCAAAATGTACTATTTTATACATGTCATATTTAATCATTACAAATACTTATAGTATGTTATGGATAAAACACAGCATATTGAAAATTACCCACATGCTGTTATTAAGAATTTTAATGTGGTATGTATTTGCTTATATGTGGATGTTAGCTGCTAAGTCTTTGATAAGCATGCTAGCATCTGTATAACCATAGAGACTAGGTATAGAGTAAGGGACCGGGGAGAGGAAATGGTCACCATAGGAGATGCAAATAAGATAGTTATAGTTGGACTGGGAGGGGCCTGGAACAGGAGGATCAAATGGGGAGGGGAAAGAAAGAGGTGGGTAAGTGAGGGAATACAGGGAGCCACAGCTAAAACTGAGGAACATTTGGAAAGCTGTATGGAAATCAATACTGTAGAAGCTTCTTAAAATGTATACATGTATGAAAGAAATCTAAATTGGAATCACCAAATAATGGGGAAGACAAAACTTCAACTAGACAGCTCTTTCTAGCAAAACTAATCTCCAGTGACTGTAATGGTTATATCTAATTGAGTTGTTGCCCAAAAGGGCCCTATAGAAATCTCCAACCAAACCAGACTATTGCCGAGGCTATTCAGTACTCTCTACAAATATATGGTAAGGCTCTATTGCTGAAGACAACGCTTACATAAGTCACTGAACACAGAAAAGTCCAGCTGATGCTTACATAGAGCTTTCACCTCTACTGACTAATATTAATGGTATGGGAAGATACTCTGCACAGTACCAGAGAAAAAAGATAAACACCAACCCAGCTATAAACTATGCTATCTGCAATGTCTCCCTTCCTGCAAGACACCCTTGCTCAATAGTGGCATAAATGTTGTGGGAGTAACTATCTTCTTGAAATTCAGGCCCACTCCATGAGATAGAACTCATGTCTGATAGTGCCTAGGTGAATAAGAACCTGAGATTAGATAGGTCATGAACCTAGGAGAAAACCAAATGCTACTGTTTTGCTAAATGACTGCTAATGATACTCTGATATACTTATGGATTGGTGTCTTGCTCAGTCATCATATCAGAAATGCTTCCTCTTGCAGTACATAGGAACAAATACAGAAGCCCACAACTGGACAACATGCAGAGAGTGAGAGACCTTAGAACATCTAGTGCTTAATGGGTTACCCCAATCAAATCCTTTCTCTCAGGGCTCACAGAACTCTCCAGAAGGGAAACAGAAAGATTGTAATAGACAGTGGGGCTAGAAGACACCAAGGAAATAAGGCTTTCTAGATACAATAGGACTGACAAGGACTGACATACGTATGAACCCACAAAGACTGACAATATACATAGAGGGCAGCACAGGTCTAAGACAGATGGGGTCCCAGCTCTGAGAGGGGAAGCAGACACAGCTCCCATCTCCAACCCAGAAACTATGTCCAATTGATAACCACTTGCAAAGAAAAAGTTAGTTTTCTCCGACAGAATCTCATTGCATATAACATACTTAAGGGCAGGCCCCATGACTAGTATTAGATGGCCAACATAAAATAAATTCAATGGTACTTGGGGAAATTTTTGTCTCACAGTCTTTGTATGAGCATTTTCTTTCTTTCTTTTTTATTATTAAGATATTTCCTATTAATTTTACATATCAACCACAGATCCTCCTCTCCTCCCTCCTCCTGCCCCCTGCTTTCCCCCCTCCCAAACCCACCCCCTATCCCCTCCTTGGAAAGGGTAAGGCTTCCCATGAGGAGTCAGCAAAGCCTGGTACATTCAGTTGAAGCAGGACCAAGCCCTTCCTCCCCGCATCAAGGCCCAGCAAGACGTCCCACTATAGGTAATGGGCTCCAAAATGGTCTGGTCATTTTTTTTAACCTTAGAGATCTTTTGCTTATATATTATAGTTTCCAAATTTTTTTGTATCTTTTTGTGTATGCAAATGCATATGTCTCAGCTTCTATATGTAATTCTTATGTGTTTTCTTTGGCTTTTTTTCTGATTTGTTTGTTTTACCCTATTCTGGTTTATTTTTATTTTAGATGATGATGATGATGATGATGATGATAATGATGATGTTAAATGCCTCTTGTTATTCTAATAGCAAAAAGAAAGAAAGGGTGTGGATTTGGGTGTGGGGGAAAGTGGGGAGAATCTTAGAGGAGCTGAAGGAGGGGAGCAATAATCAGAAAAAAATTAAAAAATCTATTTTCAGTAAAATATAAAATAAAATAAAATTGAAAAAAATATTTGATGTGATGCTAGTTAAGAAACTAAAACAGAAAATCCAATAATAAAATAAAGTTCATTCAATAACTACCCCCAATGGCACATGTCCTCCAACAAGGCCACACCTCCTAATTTTCCCAAAACAGTTCCACCACTTGGGAACAAAGCATTCAAGCACATAAGCCTATGTGGCTATTCTCTCATCATTTTACTGAATGATCTATCTCTCCTATCCTTTTATTTTAAAATTGAGTATTAATTGTCATGGAATCATAGGGAATTTCCCCAGAAAAAAACCCATCCCTCTGAAGTAGAAGCATTTTTTTCTTTGACTTGGAGGTGCAGATAACTGCTGTAGTGGAAGCATTTTCCCCATTGCAATGGGTTCTTCATATACATTGCTTCTTGTTTAAACACAGATTTGTTTCTGTTTTTCCATGCCACATATACAAAAATGTTAATTGCAAGTATGCATCTATTTAACCTATGTTTATTAAGTGATTTGTGTGTTGCTCATGCCATGTTAGATAAAGTATGAAAAGTTTTGTCAGTCAGTAATTTGCAAAGTATACCTCTGAGATTTATTTATATATATTTTATATTTTACAATGCAAATAATACATAATTATGAAAAAAGTGCAAAGTATTGAATGAGGCAGATGTTAGTATGTCCATGATGATTGGGAATATCTTTATTAACAGAGTTTCATATTATTATTAGCCTGCAAGGAAATGTTCAATGTTATGTGGTACCTGAAGAAATGGAGTATTGTGTGAGAACAAGCTAGAGGGGTGGAGGACACCAGAAGAACATGGCCCATGGAATCAACTAAGCAAGGCTCCTAGGGGCTCACAGAGGCTGAATCAATAATCATGGAGCCTGTATGGGTCTGAGCTAGGTTCACTGCATATATGTTATGATTGTGTAGTTTGGTGTTATTGTGAGACTACTAACAGTGGGAGCAGGGGCTCTCTCTGACTGGTTTGCTTGCTCTTGGGACCCTTTTCCTTCTAGTGGTTGCCTCATGCATCTTGATAAAAGGGTATGTGCCTAGCCTTGCTGTAACTTGTTATGCAGTGTTCAGTTGATATCCGTGGGAGGACTGCTCATTTCTGAAGGAAAATGGAGGAGGAGTGGATTTTGGGGGAAAGGGGAGGTGGGCTGTGATGAGATGGGCAGAGTGGAGGGAGGGGAAGCTTCAGTTGAGATGTAATATATGAGAGAATAATTTTTAAAACAATCTGAAGACAAGAACAAAAGCTCTTCCTTAAAAACATAAATGTACACAGCATCTACATTTGCAGTTCCTAGGTACTTATGCACTTCAAAATTGCACTGTGTATTTAGCCTTTGATGTATATTTGACACTGCATAGAAATTCAAGAGCAAATAGTATTCATTTAGAGTTTGACTCAAAATATCATTCTATTCTTTTTTGTTGAACTATGCAAAATAATACTGAAAATTGGGGTAATGTTTTATTTTATCTTAGCCCAACTTACGTAAGAACCTTCTAGGAATCCTAAGAAATAATAAAGTTATAATATGGAAGAGGTAAAAGGGAAGTCACAGAGAAGCTAATAAATATAGTTGTTACATTTTGGATGCCATGCTGTCTTTCACAGTTCATTCCTTCAGATGTATTTTTTTGAAATACTAAGTCAAACCTGGCTGCCATCTATCAATGCTGCCAAGTGGCTGAAAGGTGGTGATGTAATCAAGGCCCAGTGGACATGTTTGGGAAGGACCTGTAAGCAAGAGGAGACTCACCTGAGTAGAGAGACTCGGTCAAAGGGAAAGAGGTGGAAGCAGACTACTCTCTTACTGCTCTACTCCACATCCCTGAAGTTCCACTGCCGCTTACTGCCCTGTCTCTTAACCGTTTTCTTCAGTTAGCTTCTCTTCATTGACTCCAGAAAGACCCCACCACACACTTAGGCAATTATCCTGACCTGTTTTCTCACTGCGATTTGAAAATAGTAAATGTACTTTTCTGCCATTGACACCATATTCCCCAAACAGGTTGGCTTGTGTAATTGTTGACACTTTTAAATAGAGAAATTAATTGATGCCATCTGCCAGTGACAATCAACAGTGTAATGAATGTCTTCATGCAAGATGGAACTTGAGAACCACCACACAGAGTAGAGTGAAAGGGCTCTGTTTCCATTGGTGTATAAATAGTTACAGACGAAGTTCTGGGCAATTGTTCTCTACCTTAGAAAGGTTTGGCAATGGTTGGCAGTTATGCAATACATCGACAGCTTTGGCTTTATAAGCTCCTAGTGATGACTATTTGGTTGTAATTTGTTAAATATTCTTCTGAACAAGCTAATTAAGTAGTTACCTCTGAACAATCAAATTCAGAGATGGTTTGATTGTTACAATTTATCTAAATTCCTAAGTCCTTTCAAATATTTTAAGATAGAGTTTTCCTACTGGAACTCTCAATGCAAAATCTAGAAAATAATTCATCCTGAAACAATAAAATATTGCATGAGTTATCTAGATGTTGAACTGTGATGTTAAGATCAATAATCAAATATGAATAAATGTACTCTTTATTGTTTTCTTCTGTGTTTAAGCATTATTGATGTATCTCTGGACTATATTATGATCATTCATTTTGTTCATTGCTAAGCATATAGAAAGGGTTTATTCCTTGATGTACAGGAGTGATAATTCCTCTTTTTGGTGTTAACCCCTCCAAAGCTTCTCTTTTCTTTCTTTCCTTCCTCCCTTTATTTTTCTCAAGATGAGAGGGCTTAATGTCTCATTCTGGAGACAGTGCCGTCTCAAATGAAGCTGAAGCCTTCTGATTCTATAGAAAGTTCATCAGTGTCATTTTAAGGCACATTCAAAAGCTACCACTTTAGAAAACAAATACATCAAAATGGGTGGGGCAAATGTCCTTTAAATTTTGTCTGGTAATAATGAATGGCAGGTTGAGGTGGAGCCACTGAAGAGCTCCCAGGGGCTGATGAACAGAAGGTCTCCTACCCAGAAGGACATAGGACTCACCCTTTAATTCACTCCCTCTCTGCTTCAAAGCACTTGTAGCTACAACTGTAGCTTCAAAGGAACCCAGAGCCCCTGAGCTGTGACCTCAAGCAGACTTGTATCTCTGATGACCTGCAGAGCTTTGAAGTCCACTGTGAGTTTCCATGAATAAGGGGAAGTGGTACATTGGAGGAATCAAGGCCAAGATTTTCCAGAGAGAATTGCTGACTGTCTACTTTCATAGGGAGACTGAGGTGGGAGGATAAGTGTGTCCTCCACTTAAACTTTGCTCTTGGCTCTATTAATTTTTGTTCCTTATGATAAATGAATACTTAGTGTCTCTATAAAAGTTAAGAATGACTGTTGACTTTTTATTCAGTTATTCACATGTCATTCCAAGATCCTCTGAAATAGTGTGGAAAATTTTAAGTGTTTAATGTCATAGAAAATAAAGAAAGTTGAACTCAACATCCATTAAAATTCTACTGTTAACACTTTGGCCTCTTGGGATTACCTGGTCTCTTTAGAACACAGTTTAATTCAAATATCCATTAAGAGTAGAAATAAAATGCGCATTCTTCCCTCTGCTTTCTCATTGTATCACAGAAGAGATGTGAATGTGCAACAGACAAGGAGAAAAGACAAGGATTCTGCAGCTCTGGGATTACATGTGATAATCAATCACAGGTTTTCTTGTTCTTTCTTGTAAAATTTTTTAGTACTTATTTTGCATGGTTTGACTAATTTTAGGTGACTTATATTAATATGACAAAAGGGTAAAGAGACACTGATGGTATGAAAGTTTTAGAAAGTAATAAATTATTTATTTAGTAAATAATAACAGAAAAATTCCACGTGCAAGTTTTAGGATGCCTACGATTATGTGTGCTATGGATTTAGATCATCAAGTTATTCCTCCACAATAATGAGCTGTCTTGGGGATAACAGACTAGAAATCAACAATATTATTTTGTGGAAATGTTTTCTCTGCTTTGATTAGAGATTTGAAAAGAGATCAGGAACAAAATTCAACCATGCCAGTTTTAATAACTGAAATTTATTTTGAAATGTGTACTCTTGGCTATATTATATTACAATCGGTATTTAACCTTAACATTATATTTGTGATAGCTTTATTTTTAGTTAAAATACTCATTTTTTACATGTATGTGTGTGTATATGCATGAGTTTATATATACTTTGCACATGCATGTGTTCGTGGAGGCTAGCAGAAAGAGTCAAGGTCTATGGAGCTGGAGTTGCAGGTAGTTGTGACCCATTGCTCTGGATGCTGGGAACTGAACCCTGGTCTTCTGCAAGTATAGCAAGCATTCTTAAGTGCTGAGCCATTTCTCCATCCCCATGCTCCTTTTTCTTCATTTTTGATTTATTAAGACATTCTCACTATACAGTCCAGACTAGTCCTGACCTCCTGATTCCCCTACTTTTATCTTCTGGATATTTTAGCCTTCAACTATGCCCAAGAGCTACTTATTTATAAAGAACAACAATAGACTTGCATCTATAAGACATACTTTCTTATGTCAAAGAAGTGAAGTTCATCTGTGCAAAGCAAAGATGTATGGAGCAATAGTGGGTGATGAGCAATAGTTGAATACAAAGCAGTTCATATCATTCATATCCTACAATGAGAATCTAGGAAATATTAATTTTAACTTATTTTCCTTAATTGGAACAGTTGAAAAAGATAATGTGATGCTCCATATATCAGAAACTCCTATGCTAAATACAAATACTTCCATGCATGCTTTTTTTGTTTTGTTTTGTTTTGTTTTTGTTGTTGTTTTGTTTTTTGTTTTGTTTTCATTTTTCAAGACAGGGTTTCTCTGTGTAGTTTTGGTGCCTGTATAAGTAGAAGGAGTATAGTCCTGGGAAAGCCAGGAGCCCTGAACCCCACCCTTGGGGTATATTGAGATATCTATATTCAGAGTAAGTGGAAGGACTGTCTATGGGATCCTGAGTGGCCCACTGGAGTTTCTAACCTTGGGTTCCACACTTTTCAAGTAAGATATTTTAACAATCAGTGAGATACTATATGTCATCAACAATACCGAGGATAAAAAATTCAAATTCAAGAATGCAAATCAAAATATTTCCTTTGCTTTGAAAAATAAAATTACTTGCTATCAATAAATAATGACAGAATGATAAGGAGATGGTTCATAGGAAAACTGTATGCTATACGAACATAAGAACTTTGTTCTGGTACCTAGCACCCATCAAAAATGCAGGGCATGGTGATATGCGTTTTTGCCTGTAATTCTATTTGCCTGCATTTATGGGGGCAGGGACAAGCAGATATGGAGCTCACTGGTCAGTCTAGCTAATGAGTAGGCTTCAGGTTCAGTAAGAGAGCCTATCTCAAAAAATAACATGGAAAGCAGTAGGAATAATGTAGAAAACATTAACTTCTATCCTCCATACACACCCACCCACACACCCACCCCCACACACACGAGTGTTAACTTCCAGATGTATATGCACATATGTGCATATCACATTCATACACATAAGAAGCTATGACAGAAGCAATACCAAATTACTCATATATGTCATATATGTATTGATTTTTCTCCATACAAATACAGGAAATGCATTTCCTGCATGATTGCCAAATTATGTACAAGTTGTTAACATGCTTAATTACTGAGAGATAGGGTTCAACAGTCTTGGTTTTGCTGGCCTTGTGGCCAGCAAAGTGGACAAATTTCCAAAAAAGCTGTCTTCATTAGATGTTGTGATATTTTGCCTAACATGTCCTATGGTGTTTGAATGAATTTTCATATGGCTAATAAAAATGTATTTTTTTCCCATTGGATGTTTTTCTCATAATAAAATTTCCCTGTCAAAAAAGGGCAAATTTATTTTATTTTTGAAATACATTCCAGCTTGAGAATGAATCAATGCCTTACTTTTTCCATGGGGTGGAAACACAATGTCATTGTGCTTTTGTGTTTTCACAGATGTTATTGTCTTTTTTCCTGGATGTGAACCACCCTCACTATGTTTTGTTGCTATGTGTCTGCACAGGTTAAAATTAAAAATCGGAGAGAATATCACAATTGCTGAAATCTCACTGGCTTACATTTTTAGTTTTAGTAACTTTGTCGATTTTAAAAGTAAATGTTTGGATGGGGTTTCTAGCACGACAATTAGGGTGTTTGGCCATCCCATCACCAGAGTAGGTCAGTTTGGGCTGTATCTCGACCATTGCCAGCAGTCTGTGGTGGTGGTATCTTTGTGGATTTCTGTGGGCCTCTCTAGCACTTTGCTTCTTCCTATTCTCATGTGGTCTTCATTTACTGTGGTCTCCTATTCCTTGTTCTCCCCCTCTGTTGTTGATCCAGCTGGGATCTCCCATTCCCCAAAGTTCTCTTTCCCTCGACTCTCGCCCTTCATTACCCCCACTCATGTCCAGGCTGTTCATGTAGATCTCTTCCATTTCTCTGTCATTGGGCGATCCCGTGTCTTTCTTGGGGTCCTGTTTTCCAGGTAGCTTCCCTGGTGATGTGAGTAGCAGTCCAGTTATCCTTGTTCCACATCTAGTATCCTCCTATGAGTGAGTACATACCATGTTTGTCTTTCTGAGTCTGGACTACCTCACTCAGGATGATTTTTTCTAGATCTATCAATTTGTCTGCAAACCTCATGATGCCCTTGTTTTTCTCTGCTGAGTAGTATTCCATTGTGTATATGTACCACATTTTGTTTATCCATTCTTCAATTGATGGGCATCTAGGTTGTTTCCAGGTTCTGGCTATTACAAACAATGCTGATATGAACATAGCTGAACAAGTGCTCTTGTGTTGTGGTTGAGCATTCCTTGGGTATATGCCCAAGAGTGGTATAGCTGGGTCTTGGGGGAGATAGATTCCCAATTTTCTAAGAAAGCGCCATATTGATTTCCAAAGTGGTTGTACAAGCTTGCATTCCCACCAGCAGTGGAGGAGAGTTCCCCTAGCTCCACATCCTCTCCAGCATAAGGTGTCTTCAGTATTTTTGATCTTAGCCATTCTGACAGGTGTAAGGTGGTATCTCAGAGTTGTTTTGATTTGCATTTCCCTGATGATTAGGGATGTTGAGCAATTCCTTAAATGTCTTTCAGCCATTTGAGTTTCCTCTGTTGAGAATTCTCTGTTTAGTTCTATAGCCCATTTCTTTTTTTTTTTTTTTTTTTTTTGGTTTTTCGAGACAGGGTTTCTCTGTGTAGCTTTGCGCCTTTCCTGGATCTTGCGCTGCGTAGACCAGGCTGGCCTCGAACTCACAGAGATCCGCCTGCTTCTGCCTCCCGAGTGCTGGGATTAAAGGCGTGCGCCACCACCGCCCGGCACTATAGCCCATTTCTTAATTGGACTGTTGGGCATTTTGATGTCTGGATGCAGAGATACATGGCTAGGCCCCTGGTGGAGCTCTGGGAGTCCAATTAGTGAGAATGAGGAGGATTTATATGAGCGAGAATTGTTGAGACCAAGGTTGGATAAAGCACAGGGACAAATAGCCAAACGAATGGAAACACATGAACTATGAACCAATGGCTGAGGGGTCACCAACTGGATCAGGCCCTCTGAATGGGTGAGACAGTTGATTGGCTTGATCTGTTTGGGAGGCATCCAGGCAGTGGGACCGGGTCCTGTGCTCATTGCATGAGTTGGCTGTTTGAAACCTGGGGCCTATGCAGGATCGCTTGGCTCGGCCTGGGAGGAGGGGACTGGACCTACCTGGACTGAGTCTACCAGGTTGATCTCAGTCCGCGAGGGAGGCTTTGCCTTGGAGGAGGTGGGAATGGGGGGTGGGCTGGGGGGAACATGAGGGGGGCCAGAGGGGGGAGAACAAGGGAATCCGTGGCTGATATGTAGAACTGAATTGTATTGAAAAATAAAAATAAAAATTAAAAAAAAAGTAAATGTTTGCACATGCCTGTGTTGCATTTCTCTGCTCATATCCTAAAGGACATTTGGGACAATACAAGCATTGTTTTTGCTTCCTGTACCCTGGGGGTGGACATAATGCAATAATTGGTCTTGTTAAACAGTCACAGGTTGTATTGCTAACATTTGTGTCCTTTCCTTATGATTCATATTCCTAATGGCAGTTTTTGAATAGAAGACAAGTTTACTTTCATGGAAATTTAAGTATAAAGTTATATATTTTTACTTAGAAATATTCACTATTAAATATATAGCTGTAAGTACCCTTTGCTACACTATGCAAATAAAACTACTTGCTATTTACCTTATGAAAAGAAAAACTACATAGTCTCAAATGATGTGGCTCTTCCTGCCTTGGGGTACTTCATTAAGGATGCATACTAGAGGAAGTGTATAAGAAGCATGAATGTGTGCATTTCTATAGGACACAAAAATTTTCCATCATTGATCAATATATTTGATCAGAAATAGAAATGTAAAGGAAAATCACAATGATAAGAACAATAAGACAAGGGTATGATGGCACAGAGGTATTTGAAATATTTCGAGCCATCTTGTCCTGTTTCTTGGAATTAATGGTCTTTCTAAACCTCAGGCTCTTTGTGCAAACACCAGGTAGTTCATCATCCCAGCTTCTTGCCACAGGCAGGTTCAAATATCATCTCTACATTCTACTAGCCTTCTGATCTGCTTGAAATCAGCCTTTCAAAGCCTTAGATGTGTCTGTCATCCACGGAGGAAAATCATCATATAAAATGCATACAGAAAGCATGACACATGCTCTAGAATACACACTGAGAGAAATCATGGAATAGTGCTGAGTGATCCTGACTGGCAAAGACAATGACCTCATCATTGTCAACTCAACACAACACAGTCTGCTGGACTACTGTTCACCCTGTAACCTACCTATAAGCATTATAGCAGCAACTTCCCAAGAGAATCATATCAGGTCCTTTGAGGAGTTCTGTCTAAAGCCAATGTTTTCTGTCCCCATCCTCTCCCTACCTGTGCTCTCTGATTCAGTCTAAGAGTGGTGGTAACCATTACTGTCTTCAAATAAAAATCAAAGAATAGGGCTTGTTTTGCCCACTCTATAACCCTCGACTCAGGCAGCAGCTGCCTTTGGTGGCCATAGTGAAGCCTAGGCAGCTTCAGCCTTAACTGAGGTAGGGGTTGACAGATTTCAAACATTGATATAGACATCTGGCCTCTGACATCCTGTGGCTGACTGACTCACTTGCCTATCTTTATTTCTTTTAAGAATCACTACTTCCATGTTTTTACAGTACCTTGCAATGTGCCAAATGTGGCCCTGTGCAGTAGTTTTTACTCTGGATCGTAAGAAGTAGTCCTAGTTCAGTGGCAAAGCACTTATGGGACCTGGATTTGATCCCCCAAATTGTAAAATATAAAATAAAACAAAAACAAAGGTACTATTCTACAAGGCACCAGTTGCTTTCTGTACTCCGACTATCAAGCAATAATCTTAGGAGGTGGGGCCTGGTTGTGTCTTCAAACCTTTCACTGTCTACAGCATTTGTTTCCTTTCAGTGATTTGCTCTTGAAGGTTCTTATTCATGTTAGTTGCATCCTCAATTTATTTTGTGGTCTGAACACTAACCACTGAAGACAGCCTGTGGCCATTGTCTGCTGAACTGTTCAGAACAATCTATTAAATAGAATCCTGTTATTTTAAGAAGTCAAGGCCCATAATTCTCCTGGCATTTTTTCACACAGTTAATGTTGCCAAGACCCTGGGCATTGTTGGGTATAAGCTGCTGTGATAGCTCATGCCAAACTCTGCTTGCCTTTTCAATTGTGGCCAATTTTTAATCCACTCTCCTATGCTGATGTAGATGTTCTCTTAGTTTTCCTTCCTGATCCAAGTGAGAAAATTCTAGACTCTCCAACATAACACAACAAAATACCTACATTGCTTATTTCAAGTTAGCTAATGCATAAATATTTTTAAAGTATTATTTTCTGCAAACCGACAAATATAAGTGAGGTTATCATCCTTTTCTACAACTACACAAATAAATAAGTATCGAATAAACATATCCAACTTTTCAATGAGGATTAAAAATATACCCAATTCTTTCTATCAATTCTGTATTTGCTTTGCTGTTATTAGCTTATCTGAACACACTATTTTCTTGGGTATTCATGAGAGTGTATTCATTTTGAAAATAAAATTTGACCATTTCAGACAGCTAGGTAGACCTTTAAGTATTTTTCAGCTATGTATTATTGATTTTACAATTTCTCCGATGTTTATACAGATCTAATTAGATTCATTTTGTCTCTTACAATAATATATTATTATGCCAAGCATGTATGCCACTGGCAAATGGGATTAGTAATTTATGTTGGATTTATATTTTACAGAGAAATCATTGGTCTTTTATGATTTCTTCACCAATGTAATCAAATTAAAAAAAAAAAAGGCAAACCAATAAGCTAATGTAAAACTCCCTGTTTTAATCAGTTTCCTATCACTAAAACAAATAACAGATAATCAAATTATAAAGGGAAAGGGTTTATTTTGGCTTAGACTTTGAGATTTCAGTTCATGACTGATTTGGCTCATTGCTTTGGGCCATTGGTAACACAATTTGAAGTGGATGGGAGAACAAAACTGATAAGGTAAGTGAAAGAGAGAAGAAAAGAGCTGGGGTCCCTGTACTCACCAGAAGATGTGTCCCTAAGACTGAGACTTCCACTGTTTTTCATCTGCTAAAGTTTTCACTCACCCCCAAGGGCACCAAGCTGGACATCAAGGATTTAGCAAGCAGCTCTTCTAGGAGCATTCATATCCAATTATATTTTTTAAAGGCTCTTAAAATGTGTAACAACAAGCTACTTAACTTAGTACCATTTATTTGACTCACAGTTAGCAAACAAAAGTACAAATGTGAACAAAATTGAGAACCCAAAGAACCAATGTCACTTATCAAATCATCTCCTGGAAAATGCATGTACCTTTCTCTGGGTTGTGCACTCATGCACTAAATCAGTGATTGCTAATTATTACCGTAAGCACAACCCACAATCCCCAGCATTTTGTTTAAAAATATCTAACATAGAAAGCTCAAAGAATTGCTTTGTGAACTATGCTGTTCCAGTCACCTGGGTTTTATAATTAACATTGTTATCTCTATTTTCTTCTTATCTATTTTCTTCATTCTTCTGTCCATATTTTAAGCTATTACAAGTGGGGATTAAGAAGCTGATTTATCTAGTTTTTCCATCCACTAAAGCTTGGGCAGCAGTGCATCTGGACAAGAAAAATGTATCAGGACAGCGGCTGCTACAACCCACCACACAGACAACTTTAGGGTTTCATATAGATGCTCAGGAGTTAAAATAACAGGCACCAAGAAGGGAACTCAGCCAAGATAATAGTTGAATATGTTGTTATGTAAGAATAATTGATTCATGTTATAAAATGAACCTCAACCTCAGCACAAATAGACATTATTCACAAGTCCACCATCTTTACAAAGTTTAAATATGGCCACAGAATCCTAGGCAAGGAAAGATGCCAGCATGGCATTATCAATGTGTCATAGTATAGCTCACTAACTTGAAACTGCCACCCATGATACAGTAAGATGACTTTCTGCATATACCAATAACTTCTAAAGCAGTTTTATCAAAGTGGTTTATGTGATGTAGCCAGTAATAACCTTATTAGAAATAAAACATAAACTCAACAAGTTTAGAGCTCATGGAAGTCAATTTCATCACATACATTCCTAATTGTGCAGTTTGGGAATTCTCTAGCTTTGTTATTAAAGAACACAATTTAGAGTTTGCATTATCATTTTAATCACATCAAGAAGTTTCACAGCCTGGATTTTTATACAAACAGTCAGAAACCTCAATTATCAACAAATGAAGAAAATAGTTCAAGTTAATGTGTATTATGTATACTATATATATATATATAGTATACATAATACACATTATATATAATTATATGTAGATGACTGGCTGTGTCTGAGTAGATACATGGTTATGCAGGTTGTTGCAGACTCAGTTAGGACAGGTGCAATCTTTCCTGTAAGATCCTAGAGTGAAAGTGAGAAGAATAAGGAGGAGAAATGATGAGCAGATACAGGTATAGCCTTTTTCTGAATACTGGGTTTTGGGGGCATAAACATTGTTTAGCTTCTGTCACTTGCTAAAAATATGGAAAGCGTTAAAATCCAGTGAACCTGATTTTGAATGCTTATAATTTCTTTCTTTGTGTATGTGTGTGCATGCGCATGCATGGATGTATGTATGGAGCCCTGAAATTTATGGCCTATGTCTTCTCTAATCACTCTTAACCTTAATTTTTGAGGCACAGTCTCTTACTGAACCTGGAGTACACCAATTTGATTCAATGAGGTGGCCAATGAACCCCTGGGATCGTCCTGTCTTGTTTACCTAATACTGAGATTACAGTCACATGTTACCATGACAGGTTATTTTCTTTGTGGGTTTTGGAGATTAAACTTAAAACCCCATGCTTTCACAGGAAGCATTTTTATCAACCAAATCATCTCTGTAATATGATTTTTTTATGTTATTTTATTCATTAATGTCTTACTGTTGATGTCAGACCAGACTACTGATTTTGAGATACTCTGAGCAACAAATGGTATGACTGAGAAAACAAAAGAGTCCTATAAGGAGAATAAAAGTTAACGTTTAAAAGTTTTGCAGTATGTTAATGGGAAGTTAAACATATAGAAGATTCTTGGCTGGGCGGAGGTGGTACACACCTTTAATGCCAGCACTTGGGAGGCAAAGGCAGGCAGAATTCTGTGGGATCAAGGCCAGCCTGGGCTACCAAGTGAGTTCCAGGAAAGGCACAAAGCTACACAGAGAAACCCTGTCTTGAAAAACCAAAAAAGAAAAAAAAAAGATTCTTGACATTGAACTGTGCAGTCCTTTCTCTAACAGATTATAAATGTGACCTGTTATCCATACACATGAATATATTAATCATATGTTGGCTTTTGAATGGAGTGAAAGCACTGCCTTTAATATCAATTCTAATGAGTCAAATTGATTCACCTTTAGATTTACTGACTATGTGGGAAATGGTGGTGGTCACGAGTGGCCAGGCCTGATAGTTGTCTGGATTCTGTATATGTAACTTGTACCCATGTCGTGTTTGCATAGCTGGGTAGCTTAATATAGAGAGTTTCCCTTTCTTCTCATCCTAAGAACCCTGAGGTCATCAGGAATATTATATTACCAAACAGCCTGTGGGGTCAGGTTCAGAAGCACCACATGCTTCCAACTGTGTCCACAAATACATTTGAGTGTTTCCATCATGTTTATGATAAAACTAAAACTGTCACATCTTAGAGGTGACCATTGAAGACAGATGGTATTAGGGACAATGGCATGAAGGCATTTTGTATTACTCCGGGTGGTCTGTGGTTAGCATGGGGAAGCATAAATACAATATGAGGAGCGGATCTGTAATAACAAATCTATGTGGCTGCTATACATTTCATGAGACACCATGTTAATATCAACTTGACTCCCCAGAGAACTTACTCAGATAGAAGGAGCAACACACTACGAGGTCCTGTGTGATCTGTGTTCACTTGACAAAGTCTAAGGAAGAAAAAAAAAATAAACTGACTATCAAACAAAAACCTTTAAGCACCTGAATTTTTGCCATGGTTCATATACAAGCAAATGCTATCTGCCTAAATCCTCTCAATATTTGGAACCCACTCTAGTAACACTGTAGATGAATCAATTGTCAGCAGGCTGCTGCAGAAACAATAGATTACTGTGTATTCCTAGAATTACATTTTGGCTTCAAGGATATTCAAAGATGTCTGGCCGGCTCTCGGCTACATATCAGATCAGAGTTTTAATGACACTGCGAACTTTTTAGTCTATGCACTAAACTCATCTGGGATAAGAGCTCAGGAGCAATGTGTGTGTGTGTGTGTGTGTGTGTGTGTGTGTGTGTGTGTGTGTGTGTGTGTATGTAAGAGAGAGATAGAGGATTTATAATTACAGTGTTTGTGTATAAATATGTGATGCATGTCAAGCTTTGAAGACCTAATATTGGTAAGTATTGGGTTAGTTGGCAATAGGAATCAGACCCAGAGTCAGTTTATTTAAGTAATTAGTATTTTGTCCTTTCTCATTAGCTGATTTAAGATTGCATAATAAATCTGTTTCAAGTCCAGGATAATGTCATCATACTTAAATTTAAAATAGAGAAAAAAGAGCATAATGTAACACAATGTCTCACATCTCCTAAATTTGTTCATCAAGTTAGTTATGGTATCCATAGTCCATTCTGTGTGGAGGTATCTGACAGGCTCCTACCTAATGCTAATGATGGTGCACAGAAAGACTCCATTTCAAAAATTTTGCAAAGTTGCAAATTTAGCAAAACAAGATATTATTTGGCTGTGGTTTGCACAAAACAATACTTGATATAGGAGATGACTACTTCATAGAAATTAAATTAAAAAAATGTGAGTCTGATTGCTTTGTTCTAATGGCCAGATATTAGTGTGTGTATTCAAATCTCAGGGTGCATCATGTTTCACTCTCCAAAATATTTCACAGAAAACTCCAACTATTGTACTTGCTTGAGAGATGCTTCATTTTTGTCAGCACAAAAGACCCATGTTATTTGGAGGGGAGCATGTTGGAGTTCATGGTACATGGCAACAGATGGCACTGCCTATGATCATGACTTGGACTTCTGTTAACACTGTTGCTCATTTTCAAGCAGGTGTCCTGTTTCAGGTTAGTTAGAGATAGTCTTGTTTGTGTAGAATGATAAATGGGGTTGATTTCATGGGCATTCTGTGTGTGCTCTGGCAAGTTAAAGCTTCTTTAGAACTTTGGTATTTCAGGGATTCTCAGCTGTCCACTGGAACAACACTCTGTGTGACTGAACTCTGAACTTTGATGTCAGGCAGCTGACCCTCACCTGTTTCCTTCTTGCTCTCTTTTTTTACAACAACCCACCTGTATTTACATATACAGTGGACACCCAGTGTTGTGCTTTCTAATTAAGATGTTGGCTTTATGTATCACACAAAACGTATCTCATATACCCTTGATCTTTTATAAGTATAGGGACATGGTTCATACCCTTCCGCATACCCCATTAGAACAAAGGCTGTTCAGACATACTTGTTTTCTGCTTGGCTGGAGGTTTGGTTATGATTTCAGAACATTTTCTGTGTTGGGGCACATGCACATGTGGATATATATATATGTCAAGGTCAATGGTAAACATTGAATGCCTTTCTTTTGCCATTTTATGGTTTGAAACAAGTCTCTCACTAACCTGGGGCTCACCATTTCACCTTAACTGACAGGTCATCCATCCTCCAGTCTCCACTGTCCCAGTATTGAGGTTATAGGCATGTGATACCACATTCTTTTATGTGGATGCTAAGGACTAAAATTACATCACTTTCTTCATTGAGCCATATCCCTAGCCCCAGAAACTTTTAACTATTTTATTAATTAAAGATTAGTTCTATTTAGTCATGTGACAATGACCATGGTGGCAATGCTTGTGCCTTGTTTAATTACAGATTAAATAAATTAATAATAAATAAATAAATTAAATACTGCCTTAGCACAGTACTCAACACATGATTGCTGTTACTCCCCATGTGATGAATGATTATATGGTTGCATACGTGGTCATCTAGATCCTACCCCTCAGACTCAGGTAAAGATAGAAGTCACTACAGATTCACTGAGCACCTAAGGAAGTTTCATAGACTTTCAGTGAGACTTTGGCTAAGAGCTAGCCAATGTAATTGATGAAAGGAAAGAGGCTGACTTTTGAGGTTGTCTGAGAAATTGTCTAAATTTGGTGCCACAGAAAGTGTCCTAAATATCCAACATTGATGTTCACTTTAAACACATTTTTACTTTTTATCACACATCATATGAATATTTTTTGTCCTTTCAAAATGTAATTCTAGAGAATGTGGATGTGGCTGAGTGATTATTTACTCTTTCAATAGACTCCAAGCCACCCGTAATTTAGCTTTAGAGGATATAATGTCATCTTCTGATCTCAGCAGGCACATATGTACATACATGGCATATATTCATACACACACACACACACACACACACACACACACACACACACACACACACCCCAAATCTTTTAAAAAGTGTATCATTCTAAAAAACATTCATAGTGAGTTTACCATATATGAGTTAACACCTCTCCCAAGTGAATCAAGTTCATATTTTTTTAGATCTCTGTTTTGCTCAGCCACCTATCCAAATGCCCATCAACAAAGTTAGATAAGCAAAACATGTTGTATGTATAACAGGGAATGTTATCAGCCATGGCATGTAAGAAAGTAATAATGTTTATTTGGTGAACAGTGTAAACATCATGATAAAACAAAGAAGCCAAGATATATTGGTCCTCATGTTATTTGATTTTGTGGATATGAAATATCCAGGGTAGAATAGAACAGCTTGTACTCCCTATTGACTGTGTGGAATGTTCTAGTTTCATTTGTTTTGTTGTGATAAAGTACCCTATATAAATGATTCATTTTAACTCACAATTCCAGTTTACAGTTCCTCGTTGCAGGGGAGTCACAGAGACAGGAGCCAAGACAACCTCTGCAGTCAGGAGCAGAGAGAAACAAATATACCTTTCCCACCTACTTGCTTGTTAGCATTCTTCACTCAGTGCAGCAGTGTCTGATCTAGGGAATGATGCTGTACATAGTGGGCTGGTTCTTCCTACATTTATTATAATCAGGGGGAGAGTACTGAAAGAGCAGACTAAAAAGTTGATCATTTCAGGGTCAGGTAGAAACCTGGTGCAAGGGAAACTCCCAGGAATCTACAAGGATGACCCCAGCAAAATTCCTAGAAAAAAGTATCCTGAACTGGCCACCTCCTGTGACCAGGCAAGACTACCATTGTAGGGATTGGAACGCCAACATAACCACATAACTTTCAACCTACAGTCTGTCCTGCCTAATGTGATGAGCTTGGGTAAGGATGACACAGAGATTGCGGAAGTGGCCAACCAATAACTGGTCCAGACTGAGACCCATGCCAGGAGAGTGAGCCCACTCCTGACACTGCCTAGAAGGCCAGAACCCAGAGGCTAGATGGCTCAGAGACCTAGGATAGAACCAAATGCCACTGAAGAAAAAAAAAGTCAATGTAATGATGCTTAATGATATTCTGCTATACTTCTAGATTGATGCCTAGCCCAATAGTAATTAGAGAGGCTTCATTCAGCAACTGGTAGAAACAGATGCAGAAACACATAGTCAAACATTAGGCCAAGCTGGGGAAATCATGCTGAAGAAGGGAAAAGAGGACTGTAAGAGCCAGAGGGATTAAGGACATCACAAGAAAATCCTCAAAATCAACTAACCTGGGCTCATAGGAGCTCACTCACAGAGATTGAACCAACAACCAGGGAGCCTGCATGGGACCAACTTAGGCCCTCTGCGTATATATGGCAGTTGTGTAACTCGATGTTTTTGAGGGACTCCTATCGGTGGGAGCAGGGTCTGTCTCTGACTCCTTTACTGGCTCTGGAGACCCTATTCTTCATACTGGGTCGCCTTGTCCAGCCTTAATACAAGGTGAGGTGCTTAGTCTTATTATAACTTGATATGCCATTTTTTTATATCCATGGGAGATTTGCCCTTTTATGAATAGATATTGAAGAGGAGTGCATGGTGGTTGCAGGGGGAGGGGAGGGGAGAAGGTTTGAGAGGAGAGGAGGGAAGAGAAACTGGGGTTGGAATGTAAAATAAATTAATTAACTTAAAAGATCAAGACAACCCCCAATTTACATGCCAACAGTATAATTTAAGCTAGAAAATCCTTCATTGGAAACTTTATTTCCAGGATATTCTAGGTTATTTCAAGCTGACAGTTAAAACTAACCAGCACAAGAGTTACTGTTTCTTGGGTATCAGGTTTCCTGTAAGAGTTATAAGCATGCTTTGGAACAAGATGGTTATCTCATTGATGGCTGGGTGTAGAGCACTGTGAATGCACTGAATGCTGCTGAATTGTGCATTGTTAAAACCACAATCATACATGTTTATACATATTGCAATACAACTATCAGCTTGTGGATTTTTACTGTTGTTCTTGTTATTTTGATCTCTTGAGCTATAGCTCAGTAATAGTGCACTTGCCTGCCATGTGTGTGGCCTTGGGTGAAGTCCCCGGCAGCAATGCCACCACCATCACCACCATCACCACTACTACCACCAAAGAAAAAGTTCAAATTATTGTTCAATGATGTCTCAATTGCCTGATAATAGACATAATTTATAATCTGGTTCAAAGCTGTCTAAGGGGGTCTGGAGAGATGGCTTAGTGGTCAGAGCTTTTCTTGCTCTCCTTTAGGAAAGCTTAGGGAACTGTAGAGAGCTTCAGGTCTAGGTTTGCTTCCCAGCACCCACACTGGGTGGTGTACAGCTCCCTCTACAGGCATCAACACACATTCACAGAAACACATACACAAATGCCACAATAAGAATAAGTCAATGTTTACTTTCTCCATGTTTTGAAATAAAATACAAGGCATCTATAGAGCTTCATGGCCGGTGATCTTCTAAGCTATATAATTTCAGGGGTGTTAGGGAACACATTTCTTACCCAAGGCAGGTATCCATGAATGCACATGCCTGAACCCCCACTGTTACAAAATGGTTTTAAGAATTCAGTAGATGGCTCAGCTGGTAAGTTCCTTTGCTGTGTAAGTGTGAGGACCTGATTTGAAATCTCCAGCACCCATATATAAACATGGAAGTGGCTACACATTCCTGAAACCCCAATGCTTGAAGGGCAGTGAGAGGAGGATTGCTGGAGCTTGCTTGCTGCAAGTCCGGTTCCATGTTCAGTGGGAGATCCTGTCTCTGAAGAGAATAAGGCATGGAGTAACAGAATAGGACAACTGATATTTTCTTCTGGACTTTACACATACACAAGAGCACACGCAGATACTTATACATGTACATTCACCACGCACAATCACACACACACACACACACACACACACACACACACACACTAACATGGGTACCTGTATATACACACACACACACACACACACACACACACACACACACATACACACACACACAGAAGAAGAGGTGGCAGAGCAGAAGGAAGAAAAATGCTTTTGATTTCTCATGTCTTCCAGAGTTCGTTAATGAAGCATGTCTATTCTTGGAGATAGTAGAAGCTTAAGCCTTATTAAGTGTTAGCTAAACAAATCCAGATGGCTCAGAGCTTAGCAGCAAAGGGACGAGGGCAACTCTGTCCACTTTAGAATTTAAACATCCAAGAATATATGGAAGGATGCAGGGTGGTTTGAATGTCCCCCCACTAGTCTCCTTCTCGGCTCTTTCTCAAGGAAAACATGATGCCTCACTTTCAGTTAGAGTAGTAGAAAAGGGAACTTCAAAAACAGTGTTTTTTCCTAGTTCAAAGAACAGGTCTACTGTTTATTTGGGGTGTTGGGTTTCCTTTCCCTCTCACACTTGGAAGGAAGCACATATTGAATGACGTGTACTCTCTGCACTCCTAAGCACCTCTCCCTTGGCATTGGTCCATTCTGTTTCAGGAACTGGTGTGGGAGGCATAGTTGAAACTGCTACAGAGGTTTGTATTTCAACAAATCATTTGAGCTATCCAAGTTGAGAGGCAGAGACTATAGAAAATATAACATAGTATGCTGCTGAGGTCAGTTGGAAGGTTCAGAAGAGGAGGAGGCAGCCCCTGGGCTTGAGCCTTTTCACTTCTGTGGAAAACATTCCCAGAGCTTTATGGAAGTGAATGACTCATGCCAAGGAGTATTTTTAGGAATCCGTTAAGTCATATGTAGCTGAGAGATGCAAGATCCAATTGGAGCAGCTCTCTGAGCCGTTACACACAGGCTGTTTTGAATGTTGTCATTGTACCACTGGTATCTTGGTCTGCGATTGAGTCATCGTCTAGTTGAGCAGCAGAAGCAAACAGAAAAAGACTGTTGCTACAACAGAGCATTTGATAAGATGTTCAAGAAATCAAAGCCAGTTACAGCCTCATATTTATCTTCCCTGGGAACTACCTGCTTATTCTGGGCAGGTCTTGAAACATTTGGTTACATTTTGCAATGTTACTTCTGACGATTTTCAGGATTGCACTGAAAAGTCATTACTGGTGTCAAGATGTCTATGTTGTTGAATATGTAGAATGCCTCAGGAGATAGGACTGGAGGGTGCTGTTTACAACTCACAGTTTAGATCTTTGGAGAGAGAGAAATAAAAGTAGCAAACACTACATGTACAACATGAAACAGTGTGTGAAGAATTTATCCTGGAAAGTGGAAATTTTCCGTGTGTGTGTGTGTGTGTGTGTGTGTGTGTGTGTGTGTGTGTGTGTGTGTATGTGTGTGTGTGTGTGTGTGTGTACAAGCAGCATACATGTGTTTTTATACGTACGTATTTACTTTTAAGTGTATGGTGTTATGCACTTATATGTGTGATTGTGTGCATGTCGATGTTCTTGTGTTTCTATGTGTTCATCTGTGCCTGTTTAGCTTAGTTTCAAAATTCCAATTTCTAGTTAAGCACTGATGTGTCAACTAACCAGAAAGTACATGAATGGTATGCAATATTCAGAGTTGAAAACTACAATCAATTTTTTATTAGTACATAGGAGAAACATTCCATTCAATGCCTGCATATAAAAGTTAAGTGTGATTTTTAACTTGCTGATAAGAAATTATTGTTTTCTAGTAACAATAGAGAGGTATACAAGACAAAAAAGTTAATTCTGGGATCAGAAGAGCAAAGAAACAAGGTCAACCTGAATATTCTCTTTCTTAAACTGTTGTTGATTTTCTCCCATCTGCCTGCTTTCTTCCTGTTGTTTTCTACTTGCCTATTTGGATTATTTTCCGGTGTTGATTTGCATATATGCCAGATTCTATAACTATTTCTCAGTAGGACCCATGTGTCTGTTCACTGTGCCTGGTTTCACAAGGGTTTAACCCCCACTCATGAACTTAAGGGCATATTCTGCTCCAGGCAAAGCCCTGAGGGCTCAGAGCTCTTCTGATGCATCTTACAGCCTTTCTCCAACTCCATCACTCATCAAAACAGACAGTGCCTCTCCAGTCCAGCAGGGAGCTGCAGCAAGCAGTTGCGGAGAGTCAATGGGAAAGTTGATATTTCCTCTTAAATAAACAGCCACAAAAGAAAACTGGATCTTGATTATCACACCAAATTCAAGTCATGACATGGAAGTCCTTTGCTAAAAATAGAAAGAAGAAAAATACCCCATGCGATTCTTACTTGGAAACTTCAGCCATGGTCTTCATATTTCAGTCTGAGTGAACGTTAGTATTAGCTGTCTCTTTTAATGGTATTTTAGTCTGGCCACAAATAAGATTGTGTCTGATAATTCTTGCAAAACATTTTTTCATAATCACATTTTTCATGAACATGAACACTTCATCATCTGTGCGTGTCCATGGCGAGTCATTTCTAGTTTTTCTCCAGTGGACATAAGCTCCTCCAGCAGCTAGACAATGTCTCTATGTTGTCAAGGAAATGTCTTCTGCTCACATAAATGTCCCAATAAAAGTGTCATCATTGTGGACCATTAAACACCAGAGTAGTTATCAGCTTTGCAAAGTCTTTAGAGGTGAAGAATAATCAGTCCTCCACTCTATTACAACCCAAGAAAGCAGATAAGTAGCAGAAACTATTTCCAGAAGAGTGTAAACTTTTTAGATATAAATTTTGTGTTGAGTATATGACATGATCCTTAACTGTGTCTCAGTATTGCCTATGTTTGTTTCTGTGTCTGTGTGTTTCTGTCTGTTCCCCTGTCTCCCTCCCGAACGTGTATTGAATTTGAGGGTGCATGGCCTCAGAGGACAATCTTGGTGCTGGTCTCAACTTCCACCTAGATTGAGGCATGATCTCTTGATGTTTGCCACTGCTTTTGTTAGGCTCTTTTGTCTGTGGGATCCCTGGTGATTCTGCTGTTTAAGTCTTCTTTCTTACCACAGGAATATCATTTATGCACTACATTATTTTCCTAACCAATAATAACTGTTTTTGAACCAATGAACAAATACACTAAATTCTAGAGAATCTAAGAAGGTGTGAAGTTCTAATAACTAATTTTGGTGAATATATAGCTGTGAAATTCAGTGAAGCTAATGAAATGATTTGATCTGAACAGAGTTTAATGTTCTTTGTTTTGACATGAAGTGTCTGCCAAAACTGACAGTGTTAATTCAACACAATTGGTAGTGAACACTTCCTTTTAATAAGTGGTCATTACCTTCAATTACTTCTTGAAGAAATTCCATATATAGAAGCAAATGTTCCTATTGTTTCCGTAAGTGGAAATACTTAACTTCGCAATCATGTATAGGTGGTGTTGCTACAGGCTTGACGAACCATTAAACATTTGAATAAGCTGAGAATATTGCTGTCTACACTCAAGCACAGTCTTGCTCTAAAATTTTGAAAATGTGTAATTTTAAAAAGTTACTTTTTAATAGTTTATGCATTATTATGTGTGGGGGGAATGTGTACTATGTGTGCATGTGGGGAGGGGCAGATGTCAATCAACACTGGGTATCATCCTCAATCTATCTTGTCTTTTTTTTTATTTCCTTCTGTCTTTTGTTGTTGTTTGAGATATGATCTGAGATATTATCTATCACTATTACATTGGGCTTGCCAATTCAAGTAGATTGGAAAGCCATCAAGCCACAGGGCCTATTTTCCTTTAAATGGTGATCTGGGGACTGAACTCAAGTCCTCAGATTTGCATAGAAAACACTTTACAGACTGAGCCACTTCCTCACCCACCTCCAGTGCATTCTCAGAGCATTCTTAAGATTTTATCATTTTCCTCAATTGTCTAGTGATTCATGATCAATAATTTAAAATAATTTTTATGTAGAATTATTATAAAAGCCAAAAACGGACTACAAATTATGATGGAAAGGATATGAAGATATAAATCAATAAATTTAAAACTGTTTTGAGCCTTTTTACTAGCTAACTTAAATGGTTTTTTAAACACAAAAATAAATTTCCCAGACTTTGTTTTATTTTCAAAGGAAAGTTGGACACAGATGAATTATAGTATGTATTTTGTGTAAACATCTGTGATTCTCCACTGCTGGAGATACAGTTCCATTTGTGAGATGTGGCCACACTGAAGGTTCTGAGGGATGGGGAACAGCTACAGAATGATTCATTAGTTGGCTGGAATCATTCTCTAGTGCTAAATACAAGTTAAGGGCTCCTCAATTTCTCTTTTCTGGAAGAGATGGTAGGATCATGTTTGGGTGTTTTTTTTATTTTGTTTTGTTTTGTTTTCCTTTTCAGTATTGTCAGGTGACTAATGTGTAACAACTAAAACATGATCTGGTGTGCTACATACCACCTGTAGGCATAAAACCCTTTATACAAAATCCCCTGTACTGTCTTCTTCACTGCTTTGATCCACAAAAGCATGGAGACTAAGGAAGCATTAAAGCCAATGCAGATGTAGAACAGAGATCTAGTTATTTGAGACACTTCTTGGAAGACAGCCAGATAATGAGTAGAGACGTCCATTCCCGTACATTCTTGAGGAGAAATGGACTTCTGTCTTTGAAGCAGGAAAGACTTCTGTTGCTTTAGAGTTCTTTGTGGTGTTTGTTTATTATAGAAGATAGCACTGTCTTTGCTACTATATTCTCTTTTCAGAGAAATCTGTGTGATAGCCTTGACACACTCATCAATGACTTCATAAGCTTTGTGTTTAGCTCAGTGGTAAGGGCTTTGCCTTTTATAAAGGGCACATCTGAGGCCCTTTGTTCAATTTGTATCATTTCAAAGTTAATCAATTAATGAAAAAGAGAATTAATTTAATCTATCTAAAGTGACTTTGGTAGTTAGCAAATATGGAGCCACTGTGTCTGACTCATTTGGCAATTTTAGCCTTGCTGGAGCTAATGGCTGAAATCTGATAGGGTTGACTTTTCTTCCTTGATTCCTCTAATCACATGAAACATTGTAGGGCTGCCATACAGACACTAGATAAATGATCTCTGAACATACATTTCTGTGTCCATTTGGCTTTCTAAATTTAAGTCACATTTCTCTTACTTCATTATTCAGAGAGCTGTCTTTTGGCTTATGTCTGAGAGGCAGCCAAGAGTTTTGATTTATACCTCCCTTTCAAAGCCCATGCATGGTCAGACAGAAAAGAAACTCAACTAAAGAATGGGTGTGCTTTTTTTTTTTCCTAGAAGAGCCACACAGAATCTCTTAAATGATCCCATGCCAGGATAGCTATTTAATTCTCTGAACCTGCTCGTGTTTCTGGCTTGCGGAATATGTGTATGGAATTTCAAAATATAAAGGGTCTGGGGAAGACAGACATTTTAATATTGGTGCTCTGACAAGTATGTGTTTTCAGATGCCCTACTACACAGTATTATCACAGATCTTGACAAGGAGAAAAGATTATGGAAGTAAATGCTTTCCTCGCTTGCTTGGTTGATGGATTCTGATGTAGATTACTGTATTTCTATTTCTCTATATCTCTTCCAATAAATCATTGCTTCTGCTTTAGCCAATGAATTTTATATAATATCTTGTTAGGAAGTGAGGATTTCATAAAACACCACAAGCTTGAAGAATGTTTCTCAAAATATTTGCTGTAAAAATGTGTGCAGATGAAAGCAAAATAAGAGTTAAGAGCCTGATTGTGGGGGTGGGGTTAATATTTCCACAGTGTCAGCTTTCTTAGGTTAGAGAAGAAATTGTTTAGATGATCAAATTTTCTGAAGTTAATTAAATATTTAATACAGGATTGAAATTTGCCATATGGAAGAAAGAACCACAACTTACCTGTGGAAGATTTCCTGTCTGTGATCCCAGTCTTGACAGCTATGCTACTTCAAACAATGAACACTACCCACTGAGCTTCACTGTCCCCTGCTGCAGATTCAGTGCTCTGTTATGCATTCATCATGAGCCTCCTTTCCAGATCAGCCACTATCAACCCAGCAATTAATTGTCAGCTCAACTTTCTTAACAAGTAGAGAGTTTATGATCTGGGTAGTAACTAAATGGCCCATGAAGAAATCAACATGTGTAACACGAATCTTAAAAGGTCTTATTAATAAAAACAAACCCAGGAGCTAGGTATTGGGGTGAACACTGAAAGATCAGAGAAACAGAACAAGCCACATCCAACCTCACCTTGCCAATTCCTCAGCTGATCTTGTTTCCTCAAACTGGAAGCCTCTGAGTTCTCATCTGAATGAATCTCAGCTGAACTGCTGCTAAAAGCCTCAAAGCTTAAAAGGGCTCTAGTTCCTGTTCCTCAAACCTTATATACCTTTCTGCTTCCTGCCATCACTTCCTGGGATTAAAGGCGTGTGTCTTTCTCAAGCAAGATGTGAGATCTCAAGGGCTTGGTTTAAAGGTCTATGTCACCATGCCTGGCTGTTTCCAGTGTGGACCTGAACTCACAGAGATCCAGAAGATCTCTGCCTCCTGAATATTAGGATTAAAGGCGTGTGCTACTACTGCCTAAACCTATGTTTAATATAGTGCCTGTTCTGTTCTCTGACCCCAGATAAGTTTATTAGGGTACACAATATATTTGGGGACACAATATCATCACAAACATGGAAGTTAAAAATAATAATAAAAAATAAACAAAAAAACTGAACTTAGATCTCTTACATGATCCAGCAATATTGCTCCCACACATATACCTGGTGGAAGCTACATCAGCATGCCCCCAGAGACTGCTGTCTCACATCTTTTATCACAGTACTATTCACAATAGCCAACATACAGACTCAGCCCAGACTTCCATCAAGAGATGAATGGAAAAAGAAGATGTAGTATACATTACAATGGAATTTTATTCAGCCATAAAATATGACATTATGCCATTTTCAGGAAAATGAATGGAAAAGGAGATCATCACATTAAGCAAAATAAGCCAAATTTGAAAAGACAAATGCCAGGTTCCCTTGCTCATATATCAAAATAAAAAGGAAATGGAAAGAATTAGAGGGCTGTTTGTGAAAAGGAAAGGGGCAAGGAGTGGGTAAGGCAAAAGAGAGTGATAGTTTAGTGTGAGCAGATTACATGACATACATGTATGAAAATGGCATAATGAAACCCTTTACTTGGTAGAATGTGCACATGCCAATAAGAAATAAAACAACTCCCGTGGCTCAACTTCCCAGTATAATCATATTTTAAATTTGAAAAAAAATTCCTTTTTAAAAACAACTATTTGAACATTTTTGTTTTAATTGAATTATTCAACACTCAAAATATATTGAATAATTCAATGAGATCAAATATTTCATTGATTGAGCTGTACTTTGAGCCACTTTCCAGCTAGCTCTAAGGAGCAGTGTATCATGGGAAGCACATTGGCCTGAGAGTCAGACATGATTACAAAAGGTCTTGAACTCACATAATCTTCTATTTAAAGGAAACCATTTCCTCTTATGAAAAATGTTTCAGAAGTTAGCTCTTGAACAGTATAAATTAATCACCAGTGAAGAAGAAGTGTCTTGGATAGAGGAGAAGGCACACTGAGGAGGGGAAATGGAAGTTATTTAAAACAGGGTTTTGCCACACACATTTTTAAAAAGTCATTTTGGTACACCAGGAATCAGAAATTTGTATGAGTTTTCTATTGCCAGAAACAATAATAGCAGTCAGAAATGCAGATTAACTTTACAATGGTTCATTACAGAAATCCAACATGGATTTCACTCAGGTAAAGTCAGGAATTTTATGCTTTTTGAAGTCTCCAGAGAAAAATGTTTGGCTCAAGGTTCTCTGATTCTTTCTGACATTTAGGACCTCCGACTCCCATCCCTTTCCTTGTTGAATCCAGTTTGAGCAATGACCCTGGTACATCAGTTTACTCTTCATGCCTCACATTTAGTATGTGACCTATCTTGTCATCCCATTATCAGGGGCTGAGTTCAGTATTAATCATATCATCACCCTGGCCAATCTTCAACATTATCCTATCATGTTGGTGTCTTTGGTACAAGTATTATTTTCAGAAGATGATCTTGAAAACTGTAGACAAAGGAAAAGTGCTGGAAAAACTGACCCCTTTTTGTTAGCACAAATCTATGTCTGTGAAAGGAATCTCCATTAAAAGGGTCACTGCTCTGCAGCAGGAACAGGATAATGACTTACTCACTGGAGGCTCCTATCAATGGGGAAGGCTTTGATTTAAATTGATACCTCACACCTTACCTCTATCTCAGGCGTGATTCTCCTCCTTCTTTTGCTGTTCAGCAAGCCATAGAAGTAAACCTAAAATCTAAGACAAGTGCTTGAGACATGCTCTATGGATCCACTCATTTCTTTTGCTATTCCCATGAATACAGGAGATACACCTGTCACCAAACTGTTCTGTAATTTCCCCTTGATTTTTCTGTTGCAAGGAATCCTCCCTAAGAATTCATCAAGGATGACAGAGAAAATTATTTTTCTCTTCTATTGTTCTAGCTTTAATAATCTACTTGAATAGCTGTCTTATAGTCCCCTCCTCCAGTTTCAAAGCCAATAATAACATCTTCAAATTCCTGACACTGACTCTCTTCCTCCTTGTCCCACTTAGAGATGTTTATAATTAAATTAGATCCAATTGGGTAATTGACAATTTTTCCATCACAAGGTCAGCAAGTGAGCAACCTGACCTGCATCTATAAGCCTAGCACTCATTGCTACATAAACTAACTTCCCACGTTTTCTGATTCGATTTGACTGTGACTGTCAAGGGATGGCAGAATTCCTGAAATACACCACTGTGGTGTAAGGGTTGGTTATGACAGAAGAAGCAGATGTTAAGATCATCTATCTGTCCCCTCTACCAGCCCATACACCAGGAAAGACAGGAATCAATCACCTGGAACAACTCTAGATTCTTTTCCCAGCATGGAGATGACATCATAGTAATCTACACAATACACTTTACTGTAATCCTAATCCATGATTATTCCATATGTTGTATACTTGCTATCTCTCAAATTACATCCACTTGAAAATTTGAGCTTTCTTTCTTTTAATATATTACTTCATTGAAATTTCATTACATTTTTTCCCTATGGTACTTTATCAGCCTAAATTCTAACCAACTTTTGAGATAGTCATTTTTGAATTTCCCTACATGATTATATTATGGCAAAGGTGCAGTATTAAATGTTAGGTTAATTTGCTCTTGTTAATCTATGTGCTTTCAGTATAATTAACAGGATTCTGGCCAATGGGTGTAAAATTTGTAGAATAAAAGGAAATACTTTTCTCCCTTACAACATCTTTAGCACAGGGCTCATTATTCTCACTACCACTGATAACTCCCTTTTAAGATTGAGTGGCTGTTTCTAATTCACATAGTCATGGATTTATCTACTCTATATGGTGCAGACCTTGAATTCAGAGATCTGAACAAGACAGATGATTGTTCCTGCCCTCAGGTAGCTCCTACTGAGGAAAAAAAAAGAGCAAATAGGGGCTATAAAAGCATACCTATATTAGTCAGGGTTCTCTAGTGGAACAGAAACAATAGAATGCATGATACATATTTTAGAATACATTACATATTATAAAAGGGGATTTATTAGATTGAATTACATAATATGGTTGTGGCAGTCCCACTGTGACCATCTGCATGTAGAAAAGGCTAAGCACCTGGCAGTTCCTGGTCCCTGAACCTGGTTGTCTCATCAGTCTCGACCAGATGCTGAAGGTCTGAAGGATTCCTGGAGAGTGGCTGGTCTTCAGTCCATGTCAGAAAGTCAAGAGAGCTGAAGTCTGCCATCAGCAAAGGATGGCAGTGGCAGCTGCAGAAGGAATGGATGCACTGTACTTGCCAGCAAGAAGCAAACACTGAAGGGCAAGCGGCACCAACTTGTTGGAACTCAATAATGTGGGATTCTTCTAAGATGGCAGTCACTCTCAGAGAGAATCTTTCCCCCCTGGTTAATTATTATTGAAAATGTTCTTATAGGTCCACAATGGGAGAGCCTTGGCTCTTAGTTGATTCAAGACCTAACCAAATTGACATCATTAACCATGACTGGGGCTGGAGAAATAGCTTAGTTAGTTAAGAGCTCGCTGTGTAAGCATGATGACCCAAGCTCAGTTCTAGTGCCCACTTAAAACAATGATGTATGTACTGAGTAGACAGATTCAGAGGTATCCCTGGATTTTGCTAGCTAGCCCATCTAGATGGGTCCAAAAGCTCTGGGGTCAGTGTGAGCCCTTCTATCAAAAAATAAAGTGGAAAGCAGTTGGAGAAAACACCTGCTGTCATCCTCTGGCCTTGACCCAGGAATATAAAGTTGCATATTCATAAATAACTGCACATACATGAACACACATACACATGAATGATTGACCATAACAATAGCTAAAAGGATCCTAGCCTCCACCCTCACCTAATAAAAAGGACCTGCTCTAGTTTCATGTAAATCCTGGTAGCTGGTGATGGACAACACATCAAGTTTGTTCTATCTGAGTAGGGTCAGGGTTTGTAGCTTATAGCCCCTCTTCCCAGCAATTTACTCCCTAGTTTCCACTCAAAGCTCCTGATCATTATGGTTTTCACAAGAAGAAATCTCTTAAGAAAGCCAATTGGGATATAGGTAAAAACTTGGGGTCCCCTGCAAAAACCATTTGCAGAAAGGAGTTCTTGGGATTCTAGACTCTTGACAGATAAATGTGTCATAGAAGGGCGATCATACAATGACCCAGATTTTTACAGGCAGGCTGGGAATATTCTCAACATTTAACTTGTACCCACTAAAATGCCCATCATCCTACTGTGACCACTGTGTTTCAGGAAGTAATTCCTTCATGCCCATCACTCAATTATGCTCCAGAGAAGAAGTGTTGTGAGGAGAGGGAGGAAAGTGATTTTTTAAAAAAGACAGGACAGAATCTACCAGAGGAACACTCTTTTCTTTTAATAACCCATTTTCTCTGTTCCCGGTATCTGCTTTATCCCCTCACCTTTCATAAAACTTCTCAGGTTCCCACTGCCATTTTCTTCCTCTCTCTTCTCCCGACAGGTTTTGGGAGAGCAAAACTATGTGAAAGAGAAAGATAAAACTTCTTTTTAAAAATGATCAAATTCCTCTCTGTTGGGAGACATCCTGGCCTCTATTGAGTTTCACATCCCAAGCCACAATGGCCCAGCATGTGTGTTTGCCTGGGGTGGGCTGCCTCAGTCTAACCGCAGAGCAAAGGTCTCTCCTTTTTCCTCTCATGTTTTATCTGCAGCAGCATCCCACACTGCGGAAGAGAAAGAAAGAATGCCTTCAACCAGTGTTCACAGCCACAGCTGAGATTTGGAGGTGGAAGAACTTGAAAAGCTGGTGAATTCTTTCTAATTAAAGACAACTGTTAGAGAGAGAGAAAATGGTGCATTTTAGTGTCTGATATGCTAGGTTATTCTGAGCATTAAATTGTATTTGTTCAACATTCCATAAACCATTGTGATGTTTTGGGGACATGAATCATGTTCTCTCCAGGAAAATGTTAAATTGTTTAATGTGTGGATAAATGTGCTGTTGGAAATGGTTACAGCTAATCTTACAAGTAATGGTTAGAGAACTCCTGGAACATATTAATAGGAAGCACTCTGCTTTTGATGGCTATTTCTACAAGCAGATCCATTTCCTTTAACTCTACAAAAGCATACTTTGTATAGTCCTCTTTCTAATATTTTCTTGCAATATTAACACTCACTTCATTTCCTTTATTATCTATACAGTGACTCTCATCAGACATCATTCTTGTGGAGTTTGAAGAAAATGAGGAAGAAAAGAATCTTCTCAGTATGATTGTATATGTCTAGCTGCTTGTCACAATTAAAGCTAATTTCAGCTTGTACATATGACTCTTTATTTGATTTTGTCATCCCACACCTTATGTTTTTCTTCGATGTTAGGAATCTGGCTCTTGTTCTTTAGGAGTTAAAATTATAAACAACCCATTCAAATAAAGTTTATTCTCAAGCCTCCTGTCACTATGCCCTATTAGCCTGATGAACACTGACATTTAGACAATCTAACATACCCCTAAAGAGTCACCCTGGAAAGGTAGAAAGGGACACACAAACATCATAACCAGGATGGTTAGTATTGATTTTAAGCTTGATAGTATCTAAACATCACCTAGGAAACAAAGCTCTGGGCAAGCCTGTTAGAGAGGTTTTTGGTTGGAACAACCATGGGTTACAGTCCTGAACTGAATACAAAGGAAAACACTAGCTGAACTCCAGCATTCATTTCTCTTGGTCCCTTAACTATGGTTACAGTTCTACCAGCAACCTCATGTTCCTGCAACCATGACTTCCCAAGTGCAATGAACTGCATCCTCAAACTGTGGACCAGAATGAACTCTTTTTCCTTAAGTTGCTTCTTTTCAAGTATTTGATCACAGCAATGAGAAAAATAAAGAATACAGAAACAGATACAGTCAGGATTCTCTGATCATGTGGAAATGATAAATTTTCATAGTTATACATCTCAACTTATACATTAGCAACTTCCAACTTTCATAAGGATTGTGTTAATAAGAGTTCCAAAAACTTTCCCCAATGGACTACAGTATCAACAAAATTATGAGGATTACCCACAGTACAAAGCTGTCCAGGACAATAAAATTTCTGGAAACTGGAATATAAATCTCAATAATAAATTTAGCTGTTGGTTTAGAATTGAAGATACACGTCTTATCTTTATAATGAACTTGCAAATCATAGTTTAGCTCACCTCACATAGACAACAGCCAACGCAATATAGAACATTCCTAGCTAGTTTTTTTTTAAAATCATTATTTTGACCATATACCTAAGTAAAGCAACTTAAGAAATAACATGTTTCTTTTGGATTGCAGCTGGAAATGGTAGCACATTGTCTGCCAGACACGGCCTCATGGCAGATGCAGGAGAATCTGGTGGCATTGTGTCCTCAATCCTAAAGAGGAGAGAGCTGAAAGCTGCTGTTCAGTATGTCTCTTTCTTTTTATCTAGACTGGAGCCTCAGCTCTTAGAATAACACCACCCCCATACGGGGTGAGATCCTTCCTCAGTTAAACCTTTCTGGAAACATTCTCTTAGAGACACTCTGAAGTATGTTTACATGGTGATTTTAAGTCCAGTCAGTTTGACAATGAAGATTAACTATGATAATTGGTGATGGAGTCTTCGTCTTTGTAAGGGGGATTGAATACTGTTGGCTTAGCCTTTTTTGTTGTTCTTGCCTTCGTTATTTTTCTGCGGAGCTGGGGATCAAGGGCAACGTTATGCAGCTAGTCGAACACTCTATCAGTCAGTTAAATCCCTGGACTCAAGTTCTCTGTCTCTCTGTCTCTTTCTCTGTCTCTCTCTGTCTCTGTCTCTGTCTCTGTCTCTGTCTCTGTCTCTGTCTCTCTCTTTATTTTACCAGAAATGCAGGTGGGAATGAAAACTCTGTGTAGTCATGTCAGTCAACACAAGTCTGTTCTCTCTCTCATTAGTGTCCAGTGCTATATACCAGGGATACAGAGATACATAAGTTAATTCCACATGGACTCTACCATTTCCAAGCCTGTAGCTCACAGGATAAGGAGAAAATAATCACTAGTAAGTGCTTCCTAGGAGAAAGAGATAGTGTGGGGTGGTGCATAAATGTCTAGAAAGTAATGCAAAATGGCTCACTTTATTCTAACTTGGGATTGAGGTCCTGACACGGACAGAAAATGAACTGAACAGCATGTAGTCCTGTTTCTTCGTGTGTACAACTGGAGAACTCCTATTAGCTCCCCGATCTGTTGGATGAAGAGTCATCCTTAGAATCTCTACATGCTATATGCTGGGATAAGACTGAATTCACATGCCAGCCATAATTGTTTCTACAAGATTTATCTCTGCATTCTAAGTTTTCCATTAGGATCCTTGTTTTATGAACTGAACACCACACAAGCTGAGCTTTAAATCTAAAGTAATATGCATGCTTTCTCTATCTAATGATGTGATTTATAGATAATAGCATTGTCTTTGTTTACTTTTGCTTTCCTAATCCAACTTTAACATGGTGTAAAATGAAAGACAATCAAGATTAAATGGCTTATTATCTTCAGTTTGCAAGCAAGGAGTCAACTGAATAATTAAAGAACAGCCCATAGTTTGGATTATACTCTAATCTGGTTTTTTTTTTTTTTTGAAAATCCAAACTAAAGAATTGAATTTATCTCCGTTTTTTATCATTATTATTATTATCACCATCATCACTCTTATTATTTCTACCTCATACATTCTCCAAAGTAACATAAGTCTAATAAAAACACGTTATATTTAAAGGATTCAGCAGTTATAACTAATATCATTGGGAGTTAATTTAATATCAGACACAATTTTTAATAACTTTAAACTATTATTCTTGTAATAAGATTAAAGGATTTAAATTAAATGTATGTAGTGTGGCTTCCAACTTTCTCATTGCATCCAGTAAATGTACTGGAGTAGAGTTTCTAGCAGCCAATAAGGAAAATTTCATCAATGACAACTGAAGCAAAAGGAGGCTAAACTTATTCTGTCTATAACTGCTAATTGAAATGTAAAACTGAAGTTTTTAGTTATAGCTTCTCAGCATCTAAAGGATAATCTATGTGAACCTAGAAAATCAAGAATTAAATCCATGTTATTAACTTGACCTTAACATTAAAGCAGCCATGGTTATTTCATGACCTAATCTACATATACACATGCATGTTTCTTTGTACATGGTGTCATGTTTGCTAAGCACTAGAAATGTTAGAAACTAACAGAATTACCAAAGGAATAAGAAAGTTAGAAACTAACACAATGGCCAAGGAATTTGCCTATCTTACCAAGCTACCCATTTAGTAGGCTGAATTTTTATTTTATATTTTGATATAACTCTTTAAGTATAGCACACCTATATATTTGAGGCTTATCCTTTTCATTGAATTACACTGCCTATTTCAGCAAATTTTGCTTTGGGGAGTGAAAATTTAATTGGTAACTACAGAAAGATTCGATGGGACAAGGGGTTCTTTAACTCAAAATCAGAGAAAACTCTTCTACTACATAAACAAGAACTAAGTGAACCATGGCAGAAAACATATGCATGCCAGCCTTATGAGCAAATCATGTACATGTGTTAAACCAGAGGAAAAGAAGACCAGCTGCTTTCAGTGGATTCATTCAATCATTTTTGGAGAATTGCATTATTTTAATTTATTTTGGTATTGGCTAAATATGATGATGTGTTTTATTCCAGGCCTTGTTTGAAAACATGAGTTCATTTAACTCTGTGTCTCATAAGAACTTGATAATTATCTATTATACAATGTTTCTTTGGTCCAACTTATTTGAGAGATATGTTGGGTATTATAATTCCCTTTCCCAGCAACTCTTACTGTGTGAACAACACCTTCCAATTGATCCTAATCTCACCTCTTATTTAGTTGGCTCCAAATTCATATTTATATAGTCTTCTAAGTCTCTGATTCACCAGATTATGGTTATACTCTAATAGCTCTGTTTTTCATTCTCTTCATTCATAGGTGTAGAACCTACTCTGGTCCTTGGGTGAATTTCAGCTTTGTGAATCTCATCTTTGTGAATCTCTCATAGATCTTGACAGTTAATGGTGGCAGAGAGAGAATTCTTATATATTTGATGATAAATGTTAAGTTAGGGGAAGCTCAACAAGTGTATAGTATTATCAGATTAATTCATCCAGAATCAAATAACTCATTAGTTTTATTCATAGGAAAAAGAAACAATTCTAGAAGTTGGCACACTTACAGATACTGACTCTTGGAGTCAGGGGAAGCTTCTCCCAGTGGGCTTTGAATGTTTGTATATACCGAGAACCAGTGAGGAAGCAGAGTGCTAATACATCAGAGAAATACATAAAGGTAGATGGAGATTTGGGTGTGGAATGCACTAGAGAACTTCCTTTAATTTACTACAAGTCTAGAGCTGGGGATTATAATTCAGGTCCTTATGCTCGCACACCAATCTTTCTTAACTAGTGAGCCATCTCCCCAGCCCACAAGGAAAAATTTAAGTGTTCTAACATTTACATAGCATCTATTGAATATAAGTTTATTTTTAACTACTATAAATATAGCAAAAATTCTTGGTTATATTAAACCTCTAAGAGACACTATTATATGTATTTGGGAGAACTAGTTAATGGTAGATCCTGGCCAAGAACACAGAACCAGTGTCAGAGAAAGTATCTGAATTTTTGACAACACTTATCCAAGCAAACAAGCAAAACAAAGCTAGAAATATACTCTTACAATAGATGGGAATAAATACAGAGACATATAGCTAGCCAACGTGCAGAGTGACAGACCTTGGAACGTTGGGTCCTAAATGGAATGTCTCCATCAATTTCCTCTCCTCGTGGCTCAGGGATCCATGTGGAAGAGGAGGAAGATAGAGCCAAAGGAATTGAAGAATACTAATAAACAAGGTCATCTGAACGTGGCAGGATTTATTTACATACGAACTCACAGAAACTTTGGCAGCATGCACAGGGCCTTCACAAGTCTGGACCTGATGGTATTGCCACACTGATAGTGGACGTGTACATATTCCTAACACAGAAGCTATCTATCTCCAGTTGATAACCACTCACAAACAAAAAATTAGTTTTCTCAGATGGAGTCTCACTGGGTGTGCAAAACACTCTTAAGGGCAGGACCCATGCCCAGCAGTAAATGGCTAACACAAAATGAACTCACTGGTATTTTTGGAGGATTTTTGTTTTGCTTTTTATCTCATGATGCTTTGTCTGGGCATTTAAAATTTTTTCCTTATCGTGCAGGTCTTTTGCTTATATATCATGATTTTTAGAGATTTCTGTATTTGACAATTTCTTTGTCTCTGCATCTGTATGAATTTCTTCTGCTTTTCTTTGGCTCTTGGTTTTTCTGTCCACTTATTTTTTTTTTTTGCTTTTTGTCCTACTCAAGTTTGTTTTTGTTTTTATCTTATTATTATGTATTTTTTCTTTTTCTCTTAGATGTATGTTTTATTTTCCTTATATTGAAAATAGACTTTTTTCTCACATATATCCTGATTATGGTTTCCCCTCCCTCTACTTCTCCCAGTTCCTCTTCACCTCTTCTCCCATCCGGATTGACTCCCTTTCTGTGTCTCATTAGAAAACAACCAAGCTTCTAAGGGATAATAATAAAATGAAACTGAAATATAACAAGACTAGACAAAAAAAATAACACACTGGAATTAGACAAAACAAAACAACAACAACAACAAAAAAAAGAAGGACAAGAGCCATGAGAAGGCACAAAAAGCAGATAGCCAGTCATTCCCATAGTTAGGATTCCCATAAAAACATTCAACTGGAAGCCATAGCATATACACAAATCACAAGGTACAGACCCATGTAGAACCTGTGCATTCTGTCTCAGTCTCCATCAATTCATATGAGCTTTGATCACATTGATTTAAAGAACCTTGTTTTCTCGGTGTCCTCCATTCCCTCTGTCTCTTATACTTTTTCTTCCTTGTCTTCTGCAGTTACCTGATCCCTGAGGGAAAATTTTCAATAGAGACATTTTTTTAGGGCTGAACATTCCAAGGTGTCTCATTTTCTGCATAATGTCTGACTGTATATATCCATTTATTTTCTAATAAGTAAGAGCAGGAGAAGGTATAAATTTTGGTTGGTGGAAGGTTGGAAAGATCTTGGAGGAAATGGAGGAGGAAGAACTATTATCAGACTCTATTGTATAGAAAAAAACCCATTTTCAATAACATGTAGATCAAGAAAAAAGAAAAAATATAAATAACTATTAAAACATAATGATTTGGAAGTCAAAAATTTTTAGGGGATTTGAAGAAGGAGAATTATTTTAACTAAACCATAGAAAGAACATTTTATAAAGATATAAAGAAGAATTTAACGAGATTGTTCAACTGTTAAAGGATATGCTCACAATCAAAACATCAAGAAGAATTTAGTGATTCTGATATCATTAAATTTCATTAATTTTAGCCAGATAATGGTGGCACAAGCCTTTAATTCCAGCACTCAGAAGCAGAGGCAGGCAGATCTTTGTGCTCCAGGCCAGCCTGGCCTTCAGAGCAAGTTCCAGAACAGCCAGGACTACCCTGCCTCAAAAAAAACATAACAAAGCAAAACAAAACACCAAAAACAACAACAACAATAAAACAACAACAACAAAAATTAAAGTTTTCCATGCAATGCAAATATAATTATCCAAATGGAAAAATAAGCTACAACACAAGAAGATAACCTGTGATTTATATAAGTAGAAAAAAATGTATTACAAAAAGTATTGAACTTCTCAAATACATAGGGGAAACAATATAGATAAATGGGAAAATATATGAAAATGAGATTCATAGAGTAAAATACGAATTTCTAATATGCTCATAAAAGTGGTCAACTTCATTAGCAAAGAAAGAAATACAAATAAGTTCATAATAACATACAATGTAATACCAATCAATATGCAGGGCCAGATGACTGAGTCCCGTAGTAACTTTTTCATAAAGATATAGAAAATAGGATTGCAGTTTGGAGTAAAAGTTATAATAACTACAATTATAAATTTTACAGCACCTTGTAAAAGTTAAAATACAAATTTTCAAAATCAACTTTTCCTTAGTTTAACTATAGAATGAGAGGAAAACCCCACACAAGTTCACTAATTTGCACTTGTAAAACTTTTCCTCAGAGAATCATATAAAAGATAGCAGTGTGAGAAATAACTATTTTGCGGATAAAATATAAAATCTTGGTTCATTTATAAAGCAGCTAAAATCAGTGAAATCATATACATGTACATTGAGCAGTTCTAGAGATGTGAAATATTATGGAAAAAAGAAGCTTGTTTTTGTATACAAGGAGAGAATAGGCATTCAAATTGAAAACAGTGTATTACACATCAGCCATGGCTGCCCATCTAGGTACTAAAAGTGAAGAATCAATCACCTGAAAAGTAAAATTGTAGTTCAGATTAGTGGCTGCTTTGGGCATGCAATGGGAGAGAAGGATAAAGGCAAGCTTTAGCTGCTTATTTTCAGATTCAGTTCTTAAGGGAGAGATAAAGAAAGAAACAGATGGACAGAGAGAAAGAAACTGTACACACATGAGAGAAGAATGAAACAAGCTGCTGATATGTATTGAGTCTCAGCGAGTAATCCATAAACATGTCTCATTTTATTTTCTGCACTTGGGTTGTTTGAAATGCTTCAGTAATCACAGAAGTATGTGCTAAATTTCTAGCAATATACCCCAGAATAACAAGTGCTTTAGCGAAAATGTAACTTTAGAGGTACACGCAACCATAGGAATAAGTGCAATGGAATATATTCTATTGAGTTAATTATATCATGAACATCCTAAAATAAAAGTTTTTAGATTATCTTGAGCAAAATTTAATATAAAGTAATAACCTGATACTAGGGAAAATTTGGTATTAACCCAAAGGATTATGGAATGTTATTATAGTAATTTTAAGATATGCATTTGCTGCTGTTATTTGTAATGTGTGCCTGGGGAGGGTTTTCATGAAAATTGGATAAAGAAAAAATATATAAAACACAGATGAATATGAAGGGAATGATTTTTAAAACAATACATTGCATTCTTTGAAAAGAATATTTGAATTATTTTAACAAAAAATGCCATTTGATTTTGTTAAAATGTATTGAATTAATCATAATTGAAGATTTAATAAGAAAAAAATCTATTTATTGACTCTAGGGACATATATCATATGTATATATAAGTGAAAAAGAGAAAGTAGGCAGGATGTGGGAGGAACAAAAGAGAGGATTAAATTGAATATATACTAGATTATATTTATAAGATATGTTTTCTAACATATCAGATTACAGGCAATTAGTGCCATCACACAGTGATAAGAAACCATGAATTCCAAAAGATGGGAAGCAGTGAGGCACATAGATGAGGTTGAAAATATAAGAAGATTCCTGGAGATTTAGACAGAGGGCTTGAGCCAAGTGGTTCCTGTCATCTAAGTAATAAAAAGATATGCCTAAAATGCTATATTTTAATGTATGAACAAAATAGGAAATGATGGGTTTTTTTTTAGGCCTTAGAACTGATTGCTTCAGAGCACCACTTAAAGATGTTGAATTTACCTTCTCTACTGAAAAGAACTAAAACCCATACCATGTGTAAATCTAAATGGGAAAACAATTTTAATACATTACTGTCTTAGGTTAGAAGTAGGATTAGATACCTGGAAGGTTCAGTCACAAATTCTCTGAAAACTTATAAAGCATCAGCCCACCACTGACAACATGAACATTCCTGGTATGGCTAAGGGGTAAGCTTTTATTGTAGTTATGAGTGAGAGAGCAGCCAGAGGTATCTGGAAGAGTCCAGAGCAAAGTAGTAGACTGAAAATAGCAAGCAGACTGGGTCGGATCATGAGAGGATAGAGAAAGAGAGGGAGAGACAGAGATGAAGACAAAGAGAATGTGGGCAAAAGAGAAGTCAAAAGACAGCACAGGTGAAACAGCAGGGTTATAAGGAGAAATGAATAATTTGGGCAAAGGAAGCCCATCATCTGGAGTTTAGGATAGCAGAAGAGGCAAGAATAGCCAAGAAGAGTCAGGATGCCATGATGGACTCTGAAATGCGTACAGGCACTTGTGATGCTGAGGAATCCTGGAGGTTAGCATGTGCTTTGGTATGCTAATAGGCATCACAGACAGCCATTTGTCCCTTCTGCTAGTGATAAGGGAAATGGCTCCTTTGATAGAGGGGAACTGACTTCACAAGTTCTTGAGGAATAATGGCTTATTTCTAACTACCAGAATTTGGGGAAATGAAGTTTCCTTTGGACCCAACATCCTAGGGACAGAAAATGTATTTTTTTTGCGGGTGTGGGGGGAGGTTTCAAGACAGCGTTTCTCTGTGTAGCTTTGTGCCTTTCCTGGAACTCACTGTGTGTAGCCCAGTGAGTTTGGCCTCAAACTCACAAAGATCCACCAGCCTCTGCCTCCCAAGTGCTGGGATTAAAGGTGTGCGACACCACCACCTGGCTAGAAAATAAATTCTAAGTTTTTGATATAAAAAGCAAAAGAAGGAAATTTAGGTGTAGCTGTTTTTTTTCTGTCCCACCAGCCAGCACCCAAATAACTACATGGACACTCCTTATTAATTACAAAAGATCAGCCATAGCTTAGACTTGTTACTAACTAGCTCTTACAACTTAAATTAACCCTTATCTTTTAATCTCTGTTCTTTTATGTGGCTCAGTTACCTTTACTTTGTACTCCTCTTGTAGCTTCCTCTCCATCTGGTTGGTGACTTTCTGAGTCTCCACCCTTCTTCCCAGCATCCTCTCTGCCTCCAAAATTCTGCCTAGCTATTGGCTATTTACCTTTTTATGAAACCAACCCAAATGACAAATCTTCACAGTGTACAGAAGTTATTCCACAACATTTAGGTAGTATGAAATTATGGTTAAAAATGTGGGCAAAAGGGCTAGAGAGACGACTCAGTAGTTAAGAACACTGACTACTCTTTCAGAGGACCAGGATTTGCTTCCCAATACCCACATGGTGGCTTGTAAGTCTCTTTAACTCCAGTTCTTGGGATCTAATGCTCTCTTTTGGCCTCCATGTCACAGCATGTATGTAGTAAAGATATATTTTCTGTCCCTAGGATGTTGGGTCCAAAGGAAACTTCATTTCCCCAAATTCTGGTAGTTAGAAATAAGCCATTATTCCTCAGGAACTTGTGAAGTCAGTTCCCCTCTATCAAAGGAGCCATTTCCCTTATCACTAGCAGAAGGGACAAATGGCTGTCTGTGATGCCTATTAGCATACCAAAGCACATGCTAACCTCCAGGATTCCTCAGCATCACAAGTGCCTGTACACATTTCAGAGTCCATCATGGCATCCTGACTCTTCTTGGCTATTCTTGCCTCTTCTGCTACCCTAAACTCCAGATCATGGGCTTCCCTTGTTCAAATTATTCATTTCTCCTTATAACCCTGCTGTTTCACCTATGCTCTGTCTTTTGACCTCTTTGCATATGTATATGCAAAGCATCCATATATATATAAAATAAATAATAATAATAAATTAAAATTATATTGGCAAAGCTAAGAATTGGTTAAGATGATCAAATAAATGTGAAAAAATATTATTGAGATAAAAATGGAAGGTACTAATTGAATGTAAAATTTGGTATGTATACAAATTTAAATGAGGTTAATGAACTGAATAGTTTATCTGAAAATGAAAAATATTCATAGAATGTAAGAAATGTAAATAGAGCATAGAAATTAAAGAGGGAATGGAAAAGAAAGATGCAGAGCTGTGAATGACAGAATGAGGATGTCTAATATAAATCAAATTGGGCCTAAGAGAGAATCAAGAAACTGAAAAGGCAATACTCTAAGATACACACAATGAGTATTATTTGAAGTAAAAATCAAATGGGAGCCAACAAATTCCTTATTTATATGTCTTACAGATCATATAGCATCTATGAATGTCCTAAAAGATATTAGAAAATGAGACAAATCTCTCATCTTTAGCATCTAAGTGTAGTCTTCTCAAAATTCTGAAAATTTGTAATGTAGACTTATGTAATTTAACACTATGAAAAAGAATATATTAACTTCGAATAACAACAGGCTTCTCTCTACCCCTGACCCTATTTATTCTAGAAACTTTTAGACAATACCCCAGGGAGAAGCTGGATGATTTCAGATGGAAGATGACAGCAGGTGACATAGCACAAGAAAAGACATTGAGAATTGTGTAAATACTTTGAAATTCACAACCAGTGGGAGGTAATAAGACAGTGATCAATTTGTGGCATTAAAATGACATAATCAGATATGTGGATAGTGGGATAAAAGTTGAGAAGGGTGATCACAGCTATGGCAACATGGTTCTTGTACTATTTGAGAGCATAAAAAAATAACACTGTAGTTTTAAGTAAAGTTTCCAGATAAAATGTTCTATGGTAATATTATATAGAAAATTTGTACTTTGTACAATAATTAAATGACAAAAGTGGAAGCATAAATAAAACTCATCGACCAAAGTTTATTTGCTTATTTTAAATTCATAAATAACACAATGCTATTTGCTTTTCTGTTTACCATTGTCTTTAATACCTCTGCCAGTACAATGTGACTAGAATAATGAATATATCATTTTTATCAAATTTAAACACACTAGGTAGTGAGAAGTGACTTATTTTTAAAGATGTATGACATAATTATAGCAAATGCTCTAAATTATTTTTTGTATTTTTGAAATTGATAGAATACACAATACCCAGTGTTTTCCTTGGTCTTGTATAAACTGAATTCTTTTAAAAATCCCATTATCTCCAAATTTTCACATTGATGTAATTCCTCCTAAAATTTAACCTGCTTTTTACATGAATTTTACAACATATCTCATAATAAAACAAACAATTAAAAAAACAGAAAACAATGGGGATTACATCTACATTAGGAAAGTATTTTGCATATCCTGTTAAATTAGAAGTTGTAAATGAATAATCAGGTGAATATGTGTATATTCGCTAAATCTCAAGGATTATAAGAAAAGTATAACAATGAGAAGAATTCACGTACAGAAAATGGCGAATATAAAAAATTAGAATGGCTCAGGAGATAGTTCAGTTGATAAAGTGTCCACCACATAAGCAAGAAGATTGAAAATCAGTCTCCAGCACCCATGAAAACTCTAGACATGGTCATGCACATCTTTAGCCCTAGCACTGGGTAAGTAGAGGCAGACAGATCACATGAGCTTGCAGGCTAGCCAGGCTGGTTTTTTGATGTGCTGCATGTTTAGTGAGAAACCCTCTCCCAAAAGATAAGGTGGAGAGAGCTAGTAGAAGACACTCAGTGCTGACCTCTGGCCCCCATCTACACATGTACGTGTTAACCCACAGACACTCATACACTCTACCCAATTATGCTACATTCACAAAAGAGGCAAAAAGCAAAGAAATTTAAAAAAAAAAACCCAATGCATAAAGAGAAACTGAGGTCAAGCAGCAGTTCAGATCACCAGGAAATATTTAAAGATCTACTCAGTTACATGGTGTTAGTTGTTCACCTAACTGCAGAAAACACGAGATGTTGGTTTCTGCCATGTCGCCCTCCAAACAATACTTGATATGTTAAAGATGGGAACATAAAGAAAATATTTTAAACACTTAGAAAACTATTTAAAAAGGAAATGAAAATAAAAGAAAAATATGCAAAAAATAAAATAGAATACAAATGACATAGGAATGAAAGAGTGTACACAAATTAGTGGCAGCTTCAAAGGAAGGCCAGAATCGTTAGTCAGTGAAACACAAATGTAAAGCCATAAAGTATAACATTTAAATCACATTTTATGTAAGTGTGACAATACCAAATCTTCCCTGATGGTACAATATAAAACAATACATCCAATTTAGGGAGTTATTTTGGATTCCTTTTGAGTTCAGACATATGCTTTGGTAAGTGACATGTATGGTTGTTCTGTTCCATAATTTATACCATAAAATAACAACAACTTGCAAATTTTTTTTGCTAAAAAGTAATTGGATATTTTGTATAATTAATAAATTAAAATCCACTCAAAGATCCACTCATAGAAAAATACATAAATATTGGATCATCAGTGTATGATGGATCATTATAAGAACATAGACAAAATGAACATGATATCGGCATGGGTTAATTCCTATCTCTCACATGCACTATAGATTTCATTCATATATCAAGCTCTTCCTTTCTAATTTCTATCCCTTGCTCTCCTTTTGTTGTCTTATTGCTCCAGCTAGAACTTCCAGTATTATATTGAATAAATATGGGAAGAATGGATAGCCTTGTCTTGTTGCTGACTTTAGTGGAATCTCTTTGAGTTTCTCTCCATTTAATTTGATGTTGGCTGTCGGCTTGCTGTAAATTGCCTTTATTATGTTTACACATGTTCCTTTTATTCCTGATCTCTCCAAGACCTTTATCATGAAGGGGTGTTGGATTTTATCAAAGGCTTTTTCAGCATCTGATGAGATGATCATATTTTTTTTCTTTCAGTTTGTTTATATGGTGTATTACATTGACAGATTTTTTGTATACATGTTGAATTATCCTTGCATCTCTGTGATGAAGGCTACTTGGTCATGGTGGAAATTTTTTTTGATGTTTACTTGGATTCAGTTTGCCAATATTGAGTACTTTTGCATCAATGCTCATGATGGAGACTGGTCTGTAATTTCCTTTCTTTGTTTCATCTTTGTTTGGTTTGGGCATCAGAGTAACTGTAGCCTCATAAAAAGAGTTTGGTAATGTTCCTTTGTTTCTATTGTATGGAACAATTTGAAGAATGTTGGTATTAGTTCTTTGAAAATCTGGTAGAATTCTGTGCTGAAACCATCTGGTTTGGGCTTTTTTTGGTTGGGAGACTTTTAATGACTATTTCTATTTCCTTAGGGATTATTGGTCTATTAAAATTGTTTATCTTGTCTTGGTTTAACTTTGGTATGCAGTACCTATCCAGAAAATTGTCCATTTCTTTTAGATTTTCCAGTTTTGTGGAGTACAGGTTTTTGACATGTGACCTGATGATTCTTTGGATTTCCTCATTGTCTGTTGTTTCGTCCCACTTTTCATTTCTGATTTTGTTAATTCGGATGCTTGCTCCCTCTCTGCCTTTTGGTTAGTTTGGATAAGGGCTTGTCTATCTTGTTGATTTTCTTGAAGAGCCAACTCTTTGTTTCATTGATTCTTTGTATTGTTCTCTTTGTTTCTATTTTACTGATTTCAGCTCTAAATTTGATTATTTCTTGGCTTCTATTCCTCCTGGGGGACTTTGCTTCTTTTTTTGTTCTAGAGCTTTTAGGTGTGCTGTTGAGTTGCTAGTATGAGATTTCTACAACTTCTTTATGTGGGCATTTGGTGCTATGAATTTTCCTCTTAGCACTGCTTTCATAGTGTCCCATTAGTTTGGATATATAGTACATTCATTTTCATTGAATTCTAAGAAATCTTTAATATATTTATTTATTTCTTCCTTGATCCACTGGAGATTCAGTTGACTTTTATTCAGTTTCCATGCAATTGTAGGCTTTCTGTATTTTGTGTTGTTGTTGTTGAAATCTAATTTTAAGCCATGGTGGTCCGATAAAGTACAAGAGGTTATTCCAATTTTTTTTTTTTTGTATCTGTTGAGATTTGCTTTGTGAACGAACATGTGATCAATTTTCGAGAAAGTTCCATGGGATGCTGAGAAGAAGGTATATTCTTTTCTGTTAGGGTGGAATATTCTATAGAGATCTATTAAGCCCATTTGAGTCAACATCTGTTAGGTCCCTTATTTTTCTGTTAAGTTTCAGTCTGGCAGATCTGTCCATTGGTGAGAGAGGGGTGTTGAAATCTCCCACTATTAATGTGTGGGGTTTTATGTGTGATTTAAGCTTTAGTAATGTTTCTTTAACATATATGGTTGCCCTTGTACTTGGGGCATAAATGTTCAGAATTGAGACTTCATGGTGGTGGATCTACCCTGTAATAAATATGGAATGTCCTTCCTGATCTCTTTTGATTGATTTTAATTTGAAGTCTATTTTGTTAGATATTAGGATAGCTATACCAGCTTGCTTCTTAAGTCCATTTGTTTGGAAAGTCTTTTCCCAGCCTTTTACTCTGAGGTAGTGTCTGTCTTTGAAGTTGAGATGTGTTTCTTACATGCAGCAAAAGGATGGATCCTGATTTTGCATCCATTCTGTTAGCCTGTGTCTTTTTATAGGCAAATTGAGTCCATTGATATTAAGGACTATTAATGACCAGCGATTGTTAATCCCTGTTATTTTTTGGTGGTAATGTGTGTGTATTTCCTTTATTTGGGATTTAATACTGTGGAGTTATCTATTGCCTGTGTTTTTGTGGGTACATCTGACTTCCTTAGGTTGGATTTTTCCTTCTAGTGTTTTCTGTAGGGCTGGATTTGTGGATAGGTATTGTCTAAATCTGGTTTTGTTATGGAATGTCTTGTTTACTCTGTCTATGGTGATTGAAAGTTTTGCTGGGTATATTAGTCTAGGCTGGCATCCACGTTCTCTTAATGTCTGCACTATTTGCAGATGATATGATAGTATATATAAGTGACCCCAAAAATTCTACTAAGGAACTCCTACAGCTGATAAATACCTTCAGTAATGTGGCAGGATACAAGACTAACTAAAAAAAAATCAGTAGCCCTCCTATATACAAATGATATACACGCTGAAAAAAAAACAGAGAAAAATCACCCTTTACAATAGCCACAAAAAATATAAAATACCTTGGGGTAACTCTAACTAAGCAAGTGAAAGATCTGTATAACAAGAACTTGAAGTCTCTGAAGATAGAAATTGAAGAAGATATCAGAAAATGGAAAGATCTACCATGCTCATGAATAGGTAGGATTAACATTGTAAAAATGGCAATCTGACCAAAAGCAATGCTCAGATTCAATGAAATCCCCATCAAAATCCCAACACAATTCTTCACAGACTTGGAAAGAACAATACTCAACTTCATATGGAAAAACAAAAAACCCAAGATTACTAAAACAACCTTGTACAATATAAAGCCATCCCTGGAGATACCACCATCCCTGACCTCAAGCTTTACCATAGAGTTATAGTAATAAAAAACAGCTTGGTATTGGCATAAAAACCAACATGTGGACCAATGGATTCAAACTGAAGACCCTGACATTATCCCACACACCTATGAACACCTGATTTTTGAAAAAGAATCCAAATCTGTACAATGGAAAAAAACAAAGCATCTTCAACAAATGGTCCTGGCATAACTGGATGTCAACATGTAGAAGATTACAAATAAATCCATATCTATTGCCGTGCATAAAACTGGAGTTCAAGTAGACCAAAGACCTCAACATAAATCCAGTTACACTGAACCTGATAGAAGAGAAAGTGGTAATTAACCATGAATGCGTTGGCACAGGAGACTACCTCCTAAATATAACACCAGTAGCACAGACACTGAGAGCAACAACTAATAAATGGGACCTCCTGAGACTGAGAAGCTTCTGTAAGGCAAAGAACACAGACAACAAGACAAAACGGCAACCTACAGAATAGAAAAAGATCATTACTAACCCCACATCTGACAGAGGACTGATCTCTAAAATATATAAAGAATTCAAGAAAATAGACAATAAAATAACAAACAATCTAATAAAAAAATCGGGTACAGATCTAAATAGAGAATTCTCAACAGAAGAATCTCAAATGGCTGAAAGACTTTTAAATAATTGCTCAACATCCTTAATCATTAGGGAAATGCAAATCAAAATAACTCTGAGATACCATCTTACACCTGTCAGAATGACTAAAATCAAAAGAACTGCAGACAGGTTTTTGTTGGAGAGAATATGGAGCAAAGGGAAGACTCCTCCACTGTTGTTGGGAGTGCAAACTTGTACAGCCACTTTGGAAATCAGTACAGCAGTTTCTCAGAAAATTGGGAATCAATCTTCCTTAAGACCCAGCTATACCACTGTTGGGCATATACCCAAGGAATACTCAATCATACCACAAGGACACGTGCTCAACTATGTTCATAGCATCATTATTCATAATAGCCAGAACCTGGAAACAACCTAAATGCCCCTCAACCGAAGAGTAGGTTAAGAAAATGTACATATACAAAATGGAGTACTACTCAGCAATGAAAAACAATGATATCATGAAATTTGCAAGCAAATGGATAGAACTAGAAAATATAATCCTGAGTGAGGTAACCCAGACTCAGAAGAACAAACATGGTGTGTACTCACTCATTAGTGGATACTAGATGTAAAGCAAAGGATAACCAGACTACTACCCACAGCTCCAGAGAAGCTAGCTAACAAGGAGAACTCAAAGAGGGATGCATGGATTGTCCTGGGAAGGGGAAATAGATGAGATCTCCATTAATAAACTGAAGATGAGGGGTGGGAAATGGAGGGTAGGGGATGAGGGATGAGAACATAAGGGAATGAGATGGTAGAGGTGGACAGGGATGAAGAAGAGCAGTGACAGAGATACCATGATAGAGGGAGACATCATGGTGAATATAGGGAGAAACCAGGTGCTAGGAAAGTTCCCAGGAATCCCCAGGGATGACCCCAGCTTAGACTATAAGCAATAGTGGAGAAAGTGCCTAAACTGGCTTAACCCAGTATTCAGATAGGTGAGTACCCTAGCTTTCATCATAGAGCCTTTCTCCAAAACTTATGGAAGCAGATTCAGAGATCCACAGCTAAACACCAGGCTGAGATCAAGGAATCCAGTTGAAGAGAGAGAAGAGGGATTCTACGAGCAAGGACTTCAAGATCATGATGGGGAAACCTACAGACAACCAAAACAAACTAGTGGGAACTCATGAACTGTGGACCAATAGCTGTGGATTCTCCATGGGACTGGACTAGGCCCTCTGCATATCGAGACAGTTGTGTAGCTTGATGTGCTTAAGAGACCCCCTGGTAGTAGGATCAGAATCCATCCCTGGTGCATGAGCAGACTTTTGGAAACTTACTACCTATGATGGGACACCTCGTACAGCCTTGAGGCAGGAGGAGAGGCTTGGACCTGCCTCTACTAAATGTACCTCCCCAACCTGCATGCAGGACAACCTGCATGAGTTAGCCTAGTACCTTTTTGTAGGAGGGAATGGGGAGTGGGCTGGGAGGGGGAGGCTGAAGGGGCAGGAAGAGGGAAGAGGGGGAATCTTTGATTGGTATGTAAAATGAATAAAATTTTCTTAATAAAAAAAAGAGACAACCCCCCCAAAAGCAAACAATCAAACAAAAACAATAAATAAATAAATAAATAAATAAATAAAAATCAAGCTAAAAAATGTATAAATACCTTATGATTTCATTTATTCAAAAATTTAAAGATATAAAAAACAGAACAATACATCATAATGAGATAAAATATCAACTTCAATAAATCATATATAATAAATCTATTTTAATTCAATATATCTAATTAGGATTATAAATCTTTTAAGAAAAGCAAAATAATCATGTGCAAAAATTCAAGGTCCATTTGTTACCCTTGGGTTCTATTAAGACTTTCTTAAGAATGTCAAGGATGGGCAAGATTCTGTTTCTAAAATATAGTGACAACCACATGAGCATCTTGTTTAATTTTAATCTGAAGTCATATCTCTTCTACACAAACTCTTTTACCAATATGTTATATTTGCAAGTTATGAATATGTTCAAGACTAATGAAGTCTAGGACTTTTTTTCTAATTTTTTTAAGTAACAAAACATTACTGTAAAAATTAATATTTAATCTTTTAAAAATATATAGTAACCTTAGTGAGTTAAAGATTCACTCTTGATGTGTATATATATATATATATATATATATATATATATATATATAATACAATGAATATGCACATGTATATATGCATATATATGTGAGTATGAATGCATGCTAAGTTGCATGTAATGAGGTCAGAGGACAACCTGCATGAGTTAGCCTAGGCTTTCTAGCCCATGTTAGACCCTTGTAGATAAAGGATTTCTTATCTTCCACCTATTTGTACACTATGCTAACTGGTGATTGACCTTCCAGGGAGTCTCCTGACTCTATCTTCCATTTTGCCATATGAATACTGAGATTATTATATCTAATTTAAAGTGGGTTCTGGATAAATATAAATATAACCTATTGAGTACATAAAATGTTACTTGTATATATGTTTTTAGGACTGACTGGCACTGGACAAGCAATTGGTGTGCATTTTTCAGGATGGAACAAGAACTTTACAATATTGAAGAATGTATTGGATAGTATAGTACATGAAAAGTCACAGCCTATCTCTCTTAAGTTTTGATGATCTACTAAGGAAGCAAGATGATAAATAATTTCCTTACTTTGCAGATCAATAGATTAAAAATGCTTCTTAAAGATGTCACTTGTCCAAACACTGTTAATTCCCTTATCAGTCCAGAACCAATATGTGATAAATACCAGTCCATGATGACATTAGTCAGAATCAGAATTTGAAAGGAGTAGATTATTGACTGATACTTGGTCAGAGATTAGTAGGTGCTTTTAAAGCAACAACAATCTGTGGCAAGAAGTGATAGAAAGGTAAGTAGGTATTAAGGTTCATCACTTCCATTTGGTAGGGAGGGATCCACAAACAGCAAAGTTCTTTTTCTATGGCTGAGTCCTCGCTCTTATGTATTTTGATGACGAGAATTTAAGTCAATTTTAATCTGAAAAGACCAAGTAGGACACAAATCCATGCATTTACAATAGCATAGCAATGCAGGCATATAAAATGGAATATGCTGAGTCAGTGTGGAGAAGTCATGCCTGAATTTAGGATACTGCAAATATCCTCTGCTGTCTCAAATATCTTATTAACCAGATGGATGTGAGTATTATTATACATTGTACGCTGTGTAATCAAGGCATCTCTAAACAGAGCTGCATATGTTAGTTGTCAACTTGGCATTGGAAAAGTTTCAAAGACTGAATGGAGACTAGTTACCCACAGCTGGGAAGACTCATCCTCCTCCCTGCAACTATCAAAAGGCAACAGAGCTTCATGGATCATATTAGTTCACAGAATTACAGATGGAATTAAAAATAACAGTAACTTACAACAGAAAAGGAAAATAATTTTTATGAAATTTAGCAATGTATGTGTCCATACATGTTTAACCTTCAGCATATACCATGAGGCTCACCTATCTTTAATGAAAGGGAGTTTAGGATTATACTGAGCTCTACCACAGCCTACAGGAAAGCTGGCAAAAAATAAATAAAAAATCCAGCATCAAGACTGCAAAGAAAGATATGCAAAGGCTAATAAATGGGGGAGGTATGATTATGTTGGAAAGTACTTTAAAAGGCTTCATCAGTTCAGATTTTGTGAATGCATGGCATCAATATTCAGAGGGAAGGAAGACACACAATCTTTGAGGAAAAAGAACGGCCTTCCATGTGTTGTTACTTTAAAACAAGGGCATTTTTATATAACTTGTGCTATTTAAAACATAGAGATCTTGAGCATGAGAACAGTTTTCTGTTCACAGTTAAATAGAGCAGAGTTACAGGGATTTTTCAAATATCATTTGGGCCCATATATGTGAAATCTCCACCAGTATCAGATGCTGGAAACAGAGCACTATACTTGCTATAGTCAATATACCTCAGTTATACACAATTATTATTCACAGTCATTTGTTTCTGCAATGGCGCACTCATCATAATGTCATGCCATAGAGTTCTACTGTCTTCAAAATCCTTTGTGTTTTGTCTGCTCCCCACTCTTCCCCTCATCAGTTAGCAACCACTGATACTTCACTGTTCCTACGGTTTTGCCTTTCCCAGTTATCCTGTTTTGGGAGTTCTACATGGTACATATTTCTCAGATGGAGTTTTTTCACATTTTAGTTTAGGATGTTCTGCATTTACAGTTGAATCAGTAGTTTCTCTTTAGCACTAATTTATTATTATTATTATTTTATTACTTCACATTGTAATTTTATTTACCTCCCCAAAATCTCTTAGTTGTTTAAAGTTCTGCCTCAAAATTCTGTCTTTATGTGTATGTGTGTGTCTCTGTGTGTGTGTGTGTGTGTGTCTATGTGTGTATGTGTGTCTAGTGTGTGCATATGTGTGTGTGTGTGTGTGTGTGTGTGTGTGTGTGTGTGTGTGTGCACCTACACATGCATGTGCACAGGTTTTTTTATTTATTTATTTTTTCATTTTACATACCAACCACAGTTCCCACTCCCCCGGCTTCTCCTGCTCTCCCCTTCCCCCTTTCCCCATCCTCCACCCACTCCTCATAGAGGGTAAGACACCCCTCCCTTGGAGAGTCAATACAGGCTGGCATACTAAGTTGGGACTAGACCAAGCCCCTCCCCTCTGCATCAAGGCTGCACAAGATATTCAATTATAGGGACTGAGCTCCAAAAAGTCAATTCATGTACCTGGGATAAGTTCTGGTTACACTTCCAGAGGCCCCACAAACACATCAAGTCACACAACTGTCACCTACGTTCAGAGGTGTAACATGAATCTTAAAAGATCTTATTAATAAAAACAAACCCAGAGCCAGGTATTGGGGTGAACGCTGAAAGATCAGAGAAACAGAACAAGCCACAGCTAACCTCGTCATGTCAATTCCCCAGCTGTTCTTATTTCCTCAAACTGGAAGCCTCTGTGTCCTCATCCGAATGGGTCTCAGCTGAACTGCTGCTAAAAGCCTAAAAGCTTAATGAGCCTCTAGTTCCTGGTCCTCACACCTTATATACCTTTCTGCTTTCTGCCATCACTCCCTGGGATTAAAGGTGTGTGTCACTATGCCTGGGTGTTTCCAGTGTGGCTTTGAACTCATGGAGATCCAGATGGATCTCTGCCTCCTGAATGCTAGTATTAAAGGCGTGTGTTTAACATAGTGGCTGTTTTGTTCTCTGACCCCCAGATAAGTTTATTGGGGTGCACAATATATCACCCACACAGAGGGCATAGTTTGGTCCCTTCCAGGTTCCCTAGCTGTCAGTCCAGAGTCCATGAGTTCCCTACTAGCTTGGGTCAGCTGTCTCTGTGGTTTTCCTGACAATGAACTTGACCACCACCACACTTGCTCCTATAATCCCTCCTCCCTGTCTTCAACTGGACTCCAGGAGCTCAGCCCAGTGCTTGACTGTGGGTCTCTGCATCTGCTTTCATCAATTGTTGGATGAAGGCTCTATGATGACAATTAGGGTATTCACCAATATGATTACAGGGGAAGGCTGGTTCAGGCACCCTTTCCACTATTCCTAGGAGTTTTAGCTGGGGTCATCCTTGTGGGTTCCTGGGGAATTCCCTGGCACCAGATTTCTCCCTAACCCCATAATGGCTCTCTCTATCAAGATACCTATTTCATTGCTCTCCCTCTCCATCCCTCCCCCAACTCAACCATCTCAATCCCTCATTATTCCATCCCCTCCCCTCTACCTGCGCCCTCTCAGTTTACCCAGGAGATCTTAACTATTTCCTCTTTCTGGGGCAATCTGTGCATGTCCCTCTTAGGGTATTCCTTTTTGACCTAACTTCCTTGGGTTGTGGATTGTAGCCTGGTTATCCTTTGCTTTGTGCCCAATATCCACCTATGAGTGAGTACATACCATGCTTGTCTTTCTGGGTCTGGGTTACCAAACTATGGATGATTTTTTTTTTTCAAGTTCCAGTTATTTGCCTACCCATTTCATTGGTCATTGATTTTTACCACTGAGTAATATTCCATTATGTAAATGTACCACATTTTCTTTATCCATTCTTTGGTTGAAGGGCATCTAGATTGTTTCCAGGTTCTGGCTATTACAAATAACGCTGCTATGAACATAGTTGAGCAAGGGTCCTTGTGGTATGGTTGAGCATCTTTTGGGTATATGACCAAGAGTAGTATTGATGGGTATTGAGGTAGGTTGATTGCCAATTTTTTGAGAACCCACAGTACTGATTTCCAGAGTGACTGTACAAGAATGCACTCCCACCAACAGTGGAGGAGTATTCCCTTTACTCCACATACTCTCTAACGTAAGCTGTCATCAGTGTTTTTTTATCTTAGCCATTCTGATAGCTGTAAGATGGTATCTCAGAGTTGTTTTGATTTGCATTTCCCTGATGACTAAGGAAGGACATTGAGCAATTCTTTAAATGTCTTTTGGCCATTTAAAATTCTTCTGTTGAGAATTTTCCGTTTAGATCTGTACCCCATTTTTAAATTGGATTATTTGGTATTTCAGTGTCTAGTTTCTGGAGTTCTTTATGTATTTTGGAGATCAGTCCTCTATCAGATATGGGGCTAGTAATGATCTTTTTCTATTCTGTAGGCTGCCGTTTTGTATTGTTGTCTGTGTTCTTTGCCTTACAGAAGCTTAGGAGGTTCCATTTATTAATTGTTGCTCTCAGTGTCTGTGCTACTGGTGTTATATTTAGGAAGTGGTCTCCTGTGCCAATGTGTTCAAGGTTAATTACCACTTTCTCTTCTATCAGGTTCAGTGTAACTAGATTTATGTTGAGATCTTTGATCCATTTGGACTTACATTTTATGCATGGTGATAGATATGGATCTATTTATACTCTTCTAAATGTCAACATCCACTTATGCCAACACCATTTGTTGAAAATACTTTCTTTTTTTTCCATTGCACAATTTTGGCTTCTTTGTCAAAAATCAGGTGTTCATTGGTATGTGGATTAATGTCAGGGTCGTCAATTCGATTCCATTGATCCATGTGTCTGTTTTTGTGCCAATACCAAGCTGTTTTTATTACCATATCTCTGTAGTAGAGCTTGAAGTCAGGGATGGTGATGCCTTCAGAAGTTCCTTTATTGTGCAGAATTTTGATTGTGTCTATACTGGGTTTTTTGTTTTTCCATATGAAGTTGACTATTGTTCTTTTTAGGTCTCTGAATGCAATCCCCATCAAAATCATTGAATCTGTAGATTGCTTTTGGTGAGATTGCCATTTTTACTATGTTGATCCTACCTACCCAAGAACATTGGAGATCTTTCCATTTTCTGATATCTTATTCAATTTCTTTTGTCAAGGACTTAAAGTTCTTGTCATACAGGTCTTTCACTTGTTTGGTTAGAGTTACCCAATATATTTTATGCTATTTGTGGCTATTGTAAAGAGTGATTTTTCTCTGATTTCTTACTCAGACCATTTATTATTTGTATATTGGAGGACTATTGATTTTTTTGAGTTAATCTTGTATTCTGCCACATTACTGAAAGTGTTTATCAGCTATAAGAGTTCCATGGTAGAATTTTTTATATATAAGTACAAATAGCAAAAATTTGACTTCTTCCTTTCCAATTTGTATCCCCTTGATCTCCTTATTGCTCAAGCTAGAATTTCAAGTAATATATTGAATAGATATGGAGAGAGTGGACAGCTTTGTTTTGTTCCTTATTTTAGTTCCTTATTTAATTTGATGTTTGCTGTTGGCTTGCTGTATATTGCCTTTATTATGTTTAGGTATGGTCCTTGTATCCCTGATTTCTCCAAGACCTTTTTCATGAAGGAGTGCTGAATTTTGCCAAAGGCTTTTTCTGCATCTAAGGAGATGATCATGTAATTTTTTTCTTTCAGTTTGTTTATATGGTCGATTACATTGACAGATTTTCATATGTTGAACCATCCCTGCATCTGTAGGATGAAGCCTACTTGATCATCGTGGATGATTTTTTTAATGTGTTCTTGGATTCAGTTTTCCAGTATTTTAATGAGTATTTTTGCATCAATATTCATGAGGGAGATTGGTCTGTAATTCTCTTTCCTAGGTGCGTCTTTGTGTGGTTAACGGTAGCCTTATAAAAAAGAGTTTGGCAATGTTCTTTCTGTTTCTATTATGTGGAACAATTTGAGGAGTACTGGTATTAGCTCTTTGAAATTCTTGTAGAATTCTGCACTGACACCATCTAGCCCTGGGATTTTTTTTTTTTTTTTTTTTTTTTTTTTTTTTTTTTTGGGTTGGGAGACTTTTGATGACTGCTTCTATTTCCTTAGGGGTTATAGATCTATTTAAATTGTTTATCTGATCTTGAATTAATTTTGGTATGTGGTACATATCCAAAAAGTTGTCCTTTTTTATGTTCTCCAATTTGGTGGCACACAGGTTTTCGAAGAATGACCTGATTCTCTGGATTTCCTCAGTGTATCTTGTTATGGCCCTCTTTTCATTTATCATTTTGTTAATTTGGATATTCTCTCTTTGCCTTTTGGTTAGTTTGGATAAGTATTTATCTATCTTGTTGATTTTCTCATGTAGGTATATATGAAACCGGGGTCATGGATTTGAAAGAGAGCAGAGGAGGGTACATGGGATGGTTTAGAAGGAGGAAAGAAAAGGGAGAAGTGAAGTAAATATGATACAATCTCAAAAAATAAAAAAAGAAATTCATAGGACTGAATTAAATTAACAAAGCTAAATTTATTTTTAAAAGTGCATATCTATATCTGAACATTATACCTTACATTAAAGGCAATGAAATAAAAAAAAATCTGAGAAAACTTAACAGTTCATACACATACACAACATTTTACTTGATGCAAAAAGAATTAAAAGAGGTTTAACATTTGAAGAAAAGTAACTCAAGCTGTATGTATGTTTGTAAGTATATATATTGAGACAGAATTGAATGTAGCTCAGGCTGGACCCAAATTCCTAACCTTCCTATCTCCACATCCTAAGTACTGAGATTAAGATGTCTGCTACCAGGTTAGTCTCAGAAGTATTTTTAAGAACATTAGCCAATTTTATGACAATTGCTATATATAATTTACCAACTGAGATAGAATTTTAAAAGTGGTTCTTAAGAATTTAGATATGCAAACATAGTACTGTTTGCAAGTTATTCGGACATACCCCATAGCGTTAAAATTTTCATGAAGGAAGGATGAAGCTGGTGTCAGTTCAGATAGTCCCAGCATCAGGATGATATTATCTTATAACTCTGATGTTGTTTGTATCGATGTGATTTGCATGCAGATTTGACATATCTATAAGATACATCAGGCTATCTACTCAAAGGGAGGATGACTCTGGAAACTGTGCAGATGAAGTGGCATGAAGAGTGTAGGATGCAGAGGGTCAAGAGGAGTGCTGTGAAATGTTGTTTGGACTCAACTTGAACATCACACTCATAGACTCACAGTGGCAGTAGTTACAGAAGACCTACACAAGACACCTACATATGTAGGTGAGGGACTCCTGAGGTACCATCCCCACCTCTCATGAGCTAGTAGAACTTTATGACTTCAGGAGGAAAGGGAGCCATTTTTCTCTAGTGGTGCCACTCCTGGCTTGTCTTTGCTCAAGTAAACCAACCCCCACCCATGCTCATGAAAGCAAAGCTAATGAAAGAAACTCAGTTGGCTATAAACAAATAACAGCAAAACAAGCCAACCAATAAAGGAGGCTCCAAATAGAGACCCCAATTCTCTGAAGAAAAAGATTTTTTTAAAGCTATGTATGATTGTCCTCATACTGTACATAAAATAAGTTTTTCCTGACACTGATGCACATTGCCTTTACTTTGGCCTCTTTTAAGTTCATATTAATCATGTCTATAGGCATGCATTCTTGTTTCACTAACCACATAGTTTTACCAACTAGTGCCATGATTTTAGAAAGGACAAAATCCTATCCATCTGGTACCTTGCATAATTTAGCCTAGGTTCAAAGCAGCTTGGTTAATCTTCTAGTTACAAGGTATTTTATCCATTTCCAATACTGGATGGTTGTTGCACCCTAAAAGATAGAAACATAAAAATTCCCGCTGGAATATTTTAAGTAAAGGTCCTACCTCTATGACTAAATCATCTTCTTGGTATGAAGGTCACTGAAATATCACTATATATCATCATTATGCTACAAAATAGACATAGAATTACATAGGATGAGATATTTATATAATTTTTCAAGCAGAAGAGACATTGCTCCTTTTCAACTCACATACATTGGTAGTGTTTCAGAATACAAATCAGAGGAAGAGGTGAATGGCTAGTAAGTCACAGGCAAGATAGAAAACACGTAGAGGAAAATAAGGGATTAAGGATAAAAGACAAATGAAAGCAAATTCATACAGAAAATGCTAGCTGGACCACTAATTGAAACATGTGAAGTCTTTTTAACTATCTACTCCATGCAGGGAGGAAGCAGTTGGATTCTGTATTCCATATGTCTTGAGTCTTTGTGGAGAAAAGAGGTGATGATGCCCAGTCCTCCTTTTCTGTCTCTGTATAAGTGAACCATATTACTCTACCAAAACTAAGTTGCATCAGTTCCAAAATTATCTGATGAGAGAATTAGTGAATGAGTGAAGTGACCAGACAAACTAACAGAAGATATGCAACCTGAATTCCAAAAAATGAGTCCATTTCTCAAATGATAGTCACTAGAATCCTTAGCTATTTATTTTCATCCTAGTAGGTATTAAAGCGAATAAAGGCATGTGTAGACTGGAATAGGTTTTAGATTTCAGCATTTAGAAAGGTCAGAAAACCTGTAATAATCCTGACCCTCCAAAGCATGCTACCACATCATTTAATAGCCAACCCATCTCTAAGTTTTAAAATATAAACATCTCTTTACTCTAAAAGTGTTCATTTCTACTGCTTTTGTGTTAATTAAACTTGGCTTCATATAGACTTTTATACTCTCTTCTATAACGTGCAGAGTCATTTGAAATTTTTAGGTGGACTTATTTGTTGACTACCGAAGCATTGGGACTAATAGTTCAAGAACAGGTAAATTTGTTTACCTATTTTGGATAGTTTTGTCTTTATCCTTATCCAGTCTAACTGGTAAGTGGCTTCTGTTTTCTTCTAGCTATTCAATCTTCATTTTTTTTTTTTTAATTTGAAGTGACCTGGTTTCTGGAATGCACCTTTCTAGACTGGAGACTCCATATCCTAGTATTCATAGGACTACGGTTTGGTGTCAATTTTCACAGTTCTAAATTTCAGAAAGAAGAATCCTAAATATGGTTGCTGATCTCTAGGAATGGTAGAGGCCGGGGAAATCAAAGCCAAGAGAGTAAGCTTTATTCTCCTGATCCTCAGCAATGACAAGCTTTTCTTGTCAGCACCATCATTCTTTTATTTTTTTCACACTGTCCAGACAAAATGTCTCAAATGCAATGGTATGACACACTCATCTTTTTGCTGGTTTTGAAGTGTAACCCATTCCCATGGACCCGGTATCCTGTTGAGAAGTGTGTGTTCTCCCTGCTGCTGGTCATACAGCCACCCCTCCAGACACCTACAGTGATATCCCAAGATATTACAGTATAGTTGACAGAAATGGAAAAATTCAAGAAAAAAAACAGATTGAGAGAGAAGATGACTCATTCGGTAGTAGACACTGAGTCTGCTACATTGTGAATATTCATTTTAACACCTATGAAAATACACTCTTAGCCAAGGAAGTGCCAAAACCCCCAAATATCTTATTTCACAGTATCTGAGAGAAGAGAATTTGATTCTGCTTATTTTTCTTGTCTGAGTTTCCTTGGGTGTTATGTTTATTAGAATATAGAAATATGTTTTCCACAACTTTAGATATTATTTTAAGTTAAGTTATACTTTCAGTCCTATAGAAAAACATTTCTAGATGACTGGCTGAAATTCATCTTTTGCTAACAAAAATATTCTACTAGATTTAATAATCATCAAAAATCAAAGTAAAATCCATTGTTTGATGTCTAAAATACAAAATGCTTGATTCTATTTTCAACTTTTAAAGCCTACATTTTCTATATTTCAGTCTGTCTATAATCACTAAAAAGAGAAGTTGAGAAGAGAAACTAGGTTATAAAATGTTTTCATAAAATGCATAGACAGTGAGCAATTTGACTAGGCCAACAGATTATGAACATCAGGAATCCTCTGTAATAAAATATACAGTGGGCTTTTGCAATATCTCCAGATCAGTGAGAAAGTATATTTGGCCTCACCTCCAAGTCTGGTGAAAACCACGAAGAAGACAGGCATCTGTGTCTAATTCTTCAGCATCTCATGCTGGAAACAGAATTTAGATCAAATTCATGCAGTCATAACTACAGAGCAGACAACCAATGAAATACAACTCCAAAGTAGCCAGGTCCCAGACCACTGAAGGCTTTAAAGATAATTACCAGCACCTTTTTTATGATGAGCAGAACCATAGCAGAAGCTAGTAAACTTCAGTATTTATTGCTCAGCGTTATTCTTCTGCTTAGATTACATAATTGAATCAGACAGTTTCGGAATTTGCAAGTTAATAAAATGTGTTCATATATTGATATCTCTCCCCAAGAGAAAGATTTAAATGGCTGTATCTTTGCATATTAAAGCTAGTGTTTTCATGCCCTCTTTATATTCTCTTCCATATGGAAGAGATGTTTAGCAGCAGAGAAAATGTGTTATGTGTTCAAAAATAAAGCCACAAAAAGAAGAAAAACAATGGGAAATTTCTAAGCTAGGAAAACAGTGAGCATAGAAAGAAGAGTTAAGACAATCACAATATCATGCTGGATACACAATGAAAATGATATAAAACAATATCTATCATAATGTGTTTATTAAAGTTGAATGTCTGTCAAGTTTTATATAAAAAAGAAACTTAAAATTTGCATGGAATATTGCTAATTCTGGTTTTAGTTATTAACATCTATATAAAAGTAAATGTAATAAAAAGAAAACCATCCAGCACCATTTGAATAATTTTTCTAGTATTTTCTTATGGTATCATTACTTTATACATACTCTCATATTAATTATTATATTTCAGTTCAAAGGACAATACTGTAATTATACTGTAATTTATTTAATAAATTAACTTTCTCAAACTATGGTAACTATGTTATTAAAATCAAGTATCTTACAAAATACAAAGGTTATTGTAAACATATACACACACAATATTATGAGGTCAAAAATACATTAACATTATCCTTTTTCTTTTAAAATAGTTTACTTATTCATTATGCTTTGAGAATTTCATACATGTATATAATGTATTTCTACCACATTCATTCCATACTTTCCCCTCCAACTTCTCCTATAAATCATTCCCATATTCATGTCTACCAACAGTATGCCTTCTCTCTTTAAAAAAAAATAATGCATTGAGTCCAGTTAGTGCTTTCTACATGTGTATGGGTTCATGACCATTCACTGGAGGATAGTAGCCTACCAGGTATGAAATCTCTAAGGAAAACTAGCCGTTCCCTCTCTAGTGGCCCTCAGCATTGGTCAATAGCTACCCAACTAGGGTTTCTTTTCCAGTTTATTGAGACAGGGTTTTACTCTCTAGAACAGACTGGTGTTGAATTCATTCCAATCCTCTTGCCTCAGTCTCTTGAATGCTGAAATTAAAGGCATGAGTAACCATGGCTAGTGTTAAAGTGCAGTAATTTAAAGATTCCACAACATGTGGTTGCTACGACTATTTATTTGTGAGGTTTTTGTGGGAGCTGTTTTGTTTCTGTAGATAATTAAGTTAGCAGTGATCATAACAACCACAGGTCAAGGCTTCGGATTTTATGAGGATAAAGAATAAATCCATGTGAAGGACTATGATGTAATGTAAACTGCAAAGTACAAGTTAAAAAAAAACAGACTCAATAAGTTCTTATTTTGGTGTAAATTATATGTTTCTAAGCTGGCTAAAAAGAAAAGGATGCACAAAAATCAGTGTCAGCAACCATGGGATGTGCACTGACAGAAAAGCTAAAACTCATCACACTGAAGTTTCATTACAGATATGTGCCTAACAGATGTGAGTGCTTAGTACTGCCTAAAGTCATGTTCATGAAGCATTGCTTATCAAAGTTTGGTTTATTGCTTATAATAGTTCATTAGCTTTGCTTGGGTTCCAGTATAGAAATAATATAAATGTCCATTGTAAATACAAAGCATAAACTGTTGTACATAAGTATAATGGAACCTAGTACAATAGGGGGAAAACACTGTCATTCCAACTGAAGGAGCCTCAGTTTCTAAAGGAGGAGATAATATAGCCAGACACAAGAGCTCACATCACCCTCAAGAGGGGTTATCCATTAAGAGATTGTTTGAGAAAGACTGGCATTCTCCTGTGTCCTGTTGCAGGTCAGGAATTTCACAGGCTTGTAAACCTACCATCAAATTTTAAGCTTCATGTTCTATAAATAGATATAAGCCAGTCATAATATCCCTACATGAATAAAGTAGGTGATGTGCAAACTAAGATTAAAAACAGCCTCAGCTATTAGCTTTATTTGACAGAACTTTATCTGGGGTTCATTTTTTTATTCTCTCTACTTTGCTAAATTCCTTAATTAGATATGCAGTAGGTACATAATTAGGGACAGCCAGTCACCACCAGTCTTAGAACACAGAGTTGCCAGAGTCATAGAAACAGAGGCATAATTAAAATAATCTATATTTTATCAATTTCATAAAGTTGATTAATAATTTCTCATGTTTTATTGCTTTGTTTCAATTTGGTGAATTTTAGGTTTTGTTTTGCGTAATTAGTTTTCAAAATAAAGCTACTTTTTGGTAGAATGTGTCATCTTTCTATTGGAGGTGTTTTGTATTTTAGAAAACACTCATTAAAAGTAAAATCCAAAGATTTAACTCTTTGGGCTTTGGGAAGGGATATAGTCACTTAAGAGGCAAGAGGCTGCTCTGTCATTCAGTACATCAGTGTGGCCTGTTAAATTGAAAACATCTGTGCAAAGGAAATGGTTCTCTAATTAGAATAATGCATACAGCATACCAACTGGGGCTTGGCTGGTGATGTACACTGCTTGGTGACACCCTTAGCCTCTCAGATTAAGCTTTGTTTATAGCTAGGGTAGGTACCCAGCTGTCTCCCTACTAGGTATTCACTTGGTTCAGAACGATTGCTTCTCCACTTCACTTGTGCCTACTGAAAAAAAAAAAGTTTGGCTTAGTCAGTCCTATTGATCTTGTTTTTAACTAACAGTTTATTGAGATAATTGTAGCTTGACATGGAATTATAAGGAATATAGTCTATTGCTAATGTTTGGTAAAGTGATGGTACAATATTACAATTAAGGTACTGGCATAATAAAACCCATATATCTTTCCCACATCATTTGAATTTTGCTTCCATTTGTATGAATTGTATATATGCACATGTATGTAATTTTTACATGTGTAGGTTTCTACACCAAACACCACAGATCAGATAAAATGTAGCTCAGTTAGAGCGGCCAGTTAATCTGCTTATCTGAGTAGTACTAAAGAAATTTACCATAACTGCTAGTAATGCTGCCATGTCACAAGCCTTAAAACAAGTCAGCCTTTATGATCTTGAGACCGGCTTTCATATTGTAATGTTTGGAAGAAAATTCATTAGACTTTCAAATAAAAGTTCTAATTCTACAAACTTTAATCTTGAAAATGTTAGAAAATTTTCTGTAATTTTTTTGAGGGATTATGACAAAGGATCCCAGGCCAAGGGATGTTATTGAAGAGGGCTTCAGATGTAAAAAATGAACATATAAAAATTATGTCTCATTAACAAAAACAACAAGCCAAAATATTTCTGAGAGAGACAGAGAGAGAGAAAGAGGGGGGGTGATAAAGTTCGATGGACAAGAAGGATCTGGAAGAAGTTGGGTGAGGGGAAAGAATGTGATCAAAGTATATTGTGAAAAAATGTTTCAAAATAAATAATAAAATTAGCTCCAGAATCCCAAAAGTATTCCCAGTAGCTCTTCAATAATTATCTATACTACCATTTTTACTTCCCTACCAATCTTTAAGAATTCACATTTATTTATTTCTAGAATTTTGACATTTTAAATGTTATATAAATCAAATAATAATAAGACTAATGCTAAATGTACATTCTTAACATTTTTGAACTATTCTTTCCCATTTGATCAACACAATGCCCAAGAGAATTCCCAATTTTTTCATAATGTGTATCTTGTGATCTCATTACTTTATTTGTTGAAATTCACTGGAACCATACTAGCTTGGGGCCACTAGAAATAAAGGTGATTTTTTTTTTAGTATTTATAAGAATTTATCTGTGAAATAAGTTTTGTCTCTCATGAATATATGGCCCATAGTACATTAACTAGTTCTTCTGATAATTCTGTGTTTTGTTCAACAAACAACTGAAAATTTCTAAGTGACTGGACCATTTTACAGTGGTTCCTGCAGATCTAAAAGGATCTAGTTGGTGCTTCTCTGCCTGTGCTCAGTGCGGCCATCACTGGTTGTTGTCATTTGTTTCTTTCATCCTGTTTTAATTTTAATTTTTTAAATAAGTGTGCATCAATAGGCCCTGTGGTATTAACTGGTATTTTGCAAATGCCTGATGGTGTTGAGAAATCTTCCCACTTGTTTCTCAGTAAAACGCATCTTCATGCCTGTTCTCAGTTTTTAAAAACTGGATTGTCTCTTTTCTGTTGCATTTTGAGAGTGCTTTATATATTCTAGTTATTAGTCCTCTGCCTATTACCAGATACAGAATTTTCAAATAAACTGTCTTTTGGCTTCTCTTTCATTTCACTCTCACAGGCTTTCACAAAGAGATTTACATTTTGATAAAATTGGGTTTAAATTTATTTCTTTGTGAGTCAGGCTTTTGGTGACAGTTACTATGAATTTTGAATTTTGAATCCTAAAATTTCCTGCTGTGTACCTATATACCTTTTTCTAAGTAGTTTAATAAAATTTCACTTTTTGAGGCGTGTGTGTGTGTGTGTGTGTGTGTGTGTGTGTGTGTGTTCTAGAAGTCTAAAAATCTCTGTCCTTTTTACTTCCAGGGCATTTTCCTAATGATTAAAATTAATTCTCTTGATTGTTGCCTAAATTCACTGGTCTTACCTTTGCCATCTCCACTTTGTTATTAAGCCCAGCAAATTTTCTTTCTTCTTTTTGTTTCATTTTTTCAGTCTATAATTTCCATCTAGTTACTTTTCATAGCTTCTATTTCCTTTATGTTTTAAATTTTTATCTGTTCAAGATAACAAGGAAATGACTGTCCAGTTATACAGTGGTTGCCTTATAATAATTACCAGGTAATATTAACATCATAATATCTTGTCCTCAGAGTCCATTGATTCCTTCCCATTTACTTTTCATTATTTGGTCCTTGGTATGACCTGGCAGTGTTTTTATTGTGATTTTTTTGTTATGTTCTGTGTCCTATTGAAATCCTATCTATTTAGTTTTACTATACAGGTACTGACCCATATATTTTTTATAAGATTGATGTAATATATGCGTGTGTTTTTGTCGGGGGTCGGGGAACTTGGCAAATATGTGCACATGTGCGTGTGTTGTGTGATTGTATATAAAGGCCAGAAGACAGCCTTGAGTATCTTTCTACAGATCCAATCCATGTTTGTTTGTTGGTTTGTTTTGAGACAGAGTATCTCACTGGCCTGGAGCTCACCCTGTGGTCTAGGCTGGATAGTTAACAACCATCAGGGATCCACTTGGCTTTGCCTCCTAAATGCTGGTAAAACAACTATGCTTTACCATGCCCGGCTATTTTGATGTAGGTTCTGAGAACTTATGTCCTCATGCTAACAAGGCAAATACTTCACTGACATAACCATCTCTGCAGCCATTGTGGCCTACATTGTAGGTTTGTAGATACAAGGATGGTTAATATTAAGAGATAATATGATGTTACTTTGGGGCAGCTGATTTATCTGATATTCTGGAGGTCCTCACTGAACTAACTAGTAATATCTATAGTGAAAAGAGAGGATTCACCATGCCAGGATAGATGGGAATTAAGGAGAGTACAGAGACAAGGAGATGAGGAACTATCCATATCTAGGAAGATTTTGCATCAGCGACTCCTATATTTCTTCCTTTCCAGTTCTTAACAGTAGCCAATGTCTTTGGGTTCTAAGTAAAAGATTGAAGTCTTAGTCTATGGGGGCATAAAGATGTTTCCTGGCCATGGTGCTCATCGTCCAGGAATACTTTTTGAAATCTCTTCACTTCCCTCTTACTACCTATCAGAGTTTAGTTTGGGCTGTTTTTAACATGATTCCCCAAAATCAAGGCAAGGAATAGAATTGGTTTGGGGGAGAATAGCATCTATGTTACTTTTCTAGATGGGAAGTCCTAGATATTGTTGTGTATTATGTGTATGTGTATGTGTACATGTGTGTGTGTGTGTGTGTGTGTGTGTGTGTGTGTGTGTGTGTGTGTGTGTGTATGTAGAATATGCACGCATATGCACATGTAATATAGCTGCATGTGCCCATGTACTTGGTAAGGGGTATATATTGACATTGACATTGGGTGTTTTGTTCTATCATTCTCTATTTTATTTTGATAAACAGGGTCTCTTGATGATTGGTGTGGAGTTTGTTTGATCTAGAGCCATTAGCCAGTGAATACCGAGGATCTACCTGTCTTATCCCTCTGGCGCTGGGGTTATAGGAATATACATCCAACAGGTCTGTCTTTTCCGTAGGTGCTATGGTTCCAAACTCAGGATCCCAGGCTTCCACAGCAAGTCCTTTCTCCACTGAGCCATTTCCTCTGGTTCTTTATTTGTAAGCAATAATTGTTAGTTTGCACAAATTGGTTAAAAAAAAAAAAGCACATGGACAACATAGTCAATGCCCTTAAATGCTGAAAGATCATAATCTTGGCACTTAAAACATATAAAAATAAATAGTAATGTTTTCCTTCAAAATCTTAGTGTCACCACTTTGGAATGATTTTTAGTTTTCTTCCTTATTTTGTTTTCTTCCTCTCCACAAAATATGTAAGTACTGCTTGTTTCTTTATTTTAATTTGGATGTGATTAAAAAAGAAAATGAAAACCAAATGGAAATAAGCCCAGTTTGTGGTTATTTACTTTTGTATAACCTTCTTTATACATCAAATATGGTGGTGACTCCCATGTAAGCTGATGATAATACCTCAGAACAGTGGCCCAATGCCAGGCTATCACTAGGATGTGAATGACAAATTCCACTCTTGTGTGCTCTTGCAGCCCTACTGAGAATGGGAAGCTCTGCAATGTGTGAGCCCTGCTTTACTAGAGTACCTCCTCTTCCTTTTGTATGGAGAAGAATACCTTCAAAGAATTTTTTAGATTTTATCAGATTCATGATGACCAGAAAGAGAAGAAACAAAGACAGAGTAAATAGTGTCCAAGAAATTTGATTCTGGAGAAGGAATTGGAAACTAAGAGTTTAAGGGGATTTTTCCTTTAAAATGAGGGGCCTGTGAATGGTAGAATGTTTGTCCAGTAAGCAAAGTGTTCTGGATTTGATAATCCCTAACCTAGGAAACTTCTTAAACATGCTTCTTTTTCCTTCTTTCCTTCCTTCCTTCCTTCCTCCTTCCTTTTATTTTGTGGTATGAGGGAGTTAAACCCAGGACTTTAAGCATAATAGTCAAACACTTGAACAAAAACCTAGAGCTCCACCTCTATTAAATAGAAGTTTTATTTTAAGACAAGGTCTCACTAAGTTGCCCAGAGTAGCCCTCAAATGACTATGTAGTCTGGGTAGATTTCAAACTAGTAACCCTTCTGCTGCAACTTCCTATATCTGTGAGTATAGGTGAGTGTCACCATGATGGACTAGGATTGTTTCTTTGAGAATGCTAATGACTTCAAGAGACAAAGTGAATGCAAGAAGAATGGTGTAGGAGTTGAGAGTCATGGGGAGAGCTGTGGCATAGACCTACAATGTACACTTACTTCCTTCATGTGGAAGACAGGAAGTTTAGACACAAATGAAGGCAGACTAGAAAATAAGAAGCAAGGACATTTACTAGAGGACATATTTTACTGCTTTCATTCTCTGTAAGATGGAAACTTAGATAATTGCTGAATGTCGATTTTTGTTTGGAGGTAGATTGGATAAATTGTGTAGACACTACTAATATGGGAGTTTGAGTGAGTGGTAAATAATGGTTGCCTGGTATCATGGGTCTAGGTGAATTTTACAAAAGGATGCTACAAACTCACAAGCACAATCTCATGTGCATTTATTTGTACATGGGCAGGAATAGAAAGTAAACATGATGTGCTCAGCTAGAGATTATCTATTATCTTTCTCTGTAAATATGTCCAGAAAATGTCTATGTTTCTAGGCAATGTTAGTCAATGCGATTTTGTATTTGGCTATCTAATGTATATACTTGCAGGTCACACTCAGTGATGTGCATTAGTATATTCATCCAGGAGGTCACATTTGATGTGATTTACCCTCCCCCAAAGACAGTGAAGTGATGAGCTGGTTTTCCTTTCATTCATGTAATTTTAAGCTTTAAGCTTTCTATCATTTTCCATAGGGAAAGCATTCTCATGACTAATTAATTCTGTAAGTTACATTGTTATCTGCCCAGATCACAATATCTTAACATATATCTTAACACATATTAATAATTCAGCTATAAGTAATTCAGAGGGATTATATTTTAGACAGGTCCAATCTCTTTTAAGAGATTAAGACAAGAGTTACACTGAAATAGCTTCAATTTTACAAAATTTGACTTTGCAATAGCTTCATTTCTTCATTACTGACTAAAGGTATTTATTCAATCAGAACTTTTTGTGGTAGTTTCTAAAAAGTATGGAGCCAATTAATTAGTAATACCCACAAGCTTCTCTGGCTTCTGATAGCACAGCAGGCCAGAAAAAAATTCTAACATCAACTACAACTCAAGAACACAATTATCTCTGGTGCCATTGGTCGGGAAACTGGAAGAAAGGGAGTTGAACATCACATTGTTAGAGTGTGTGGTGTTTTCATTTTTCAATAGGAGTTTTCAGAACTTTTAAGGATAGCCTAAGAAGTACAGATTGAAATATTTGTCAGGTTCACCTGTCTCATTAAGTGTGCATGTGTGTATTTGAGTGTGTATTTGTTTGTAAAACGCATGCATGTGTGTGTATATACACATTAAAAACGCTTCTGTAGTAGCGCCTAAGAGAGTACACTCTGATTTTTTTCAAATTTTATGTTTGTGTGAATGTGTATGAGTGTGTGCATGCTTTTGCATGTGTGTCTGTATTTTTGAGTGTTTGATATTTGTGTGTAGGGGGTGTATGTGCACGTGTGTTTGCAAGATGTGTATGGTTTTATGCACATGTAAGGGCCAGAGAGGAAATAAAGCATCTAGCTCTGTCACTTCCTCACTGATCCTGGAGGTGAGTTTGCAGTTGGCAAACCCCAGTGATCCTCCTGTCTCTGGCCCAACAACACTAGGGTTACAATTGCATGTGGCCATGCCTGGTTTTGTACATGGGTGCTGAGGATTTGAACTCTGGTTTACATGACATGCTGCAAATGCTTGTGCTCACTGAGTCAAATCCCCAGTCCTAAAAGAATACTTTTGATAGTTCAAAATTTTTGTCAGAATTCAATAGAGCAGTTGATTTATCACTGGTCTGTTCAAGTTCCCTAATCTGTTGTGATTCAACCTTAGTGAGGTGTATACATCTAGGAAATTATTTCAATTAAAGAATCAGAGAACTGAATGCAGACTGCTCCAAAAAGCAGAATACGACTGTGGGAATTATAAGACAAAGGAGAGCAATTGAAATTCGGTCCAAATTCTGATCTTTACTCTGTCTGAATCCCTCAGTGTTTCATGGATTGCACACTGAAGCTCAAAGCAGCAAAGCAAAGCCCAAAATTATTAAAGAGATATTTCAGCTCTTGTCGATCTCAGAGGAGGCAGTGCTTAATTTTCTTTAGAGGCACATAACAATTATAGTGTCTACTATATATTACTGACAGCATCCAGGATAAAAGATTACCAGGTTTACGCAGAAAAAGAAAAATGTGAGCCACACTAAGTAAGGAAGAAATCAATAGGGATGAACTAGATATATGTGGAGCCCACCTTTAAAGTAGATGCAAGGTTGATGATAAAAGCTATAAAGAAACTTAGACACAAAATGAATACCAAAATACAAATGACAGATATGGATAGAAAGGTGAAATTTCTAGACTACAAAACACACACACACACACACACACACACACACACACACACACACACACATTGCCCCAAATATGTCATCACATAATTTTGAAACCTCTACCGTATCCACACATGTATTCTAACTGGTTGTTAAAATGTACAAGCCATTATTTTGACACAGACATTGAAAACTCTAGCAAGTAGTAAATGCTAATGTCTGAGCTATTTCATCATTTCATTTTAGGACAAAAGGAAATCAGAAGAAATGTGTTTGCCAATAAACTTTAATATCTTTTTCCCTAGAGCAATGATTACAGGATTAAATTTCAGAGACATACAGAGGTACATACGTTCAGCAATTCAAAATATGTTAGACCTTACTAATTTGGTCAAAGCCAGGAATTTAAAAAAAGGAAAGATAAGTTTCTGGTGAATATCATTTTGTGCCGTATGTTAGAATTTTGTAAAACTGTCTCTTGCTGGCACACAGATAGTGAAATAACAATGAATGCAGCTCCAGGCTAGATGCTTTTCAGGCAGACCTGTCAGGAGAAAGACAGAAATTTCATAGTAATTCATTCTTGCCACTGGGTCTCAAGTGACTTGTAAAGGAACCTGGCATTTCTAAAATATAAATAGCACTAACTTACAGCAATAAATGGAAAACGTTTTTTTTTGTTTGTTTGTTTTGCTCTCCCCTCCCCCCCAGTTTACTGAGTGGCAAAAGATGAGCAGCAAGAGAGGGAAGATGGTATTTAATGGGAATGAGAAAGAAAGAGGGATTTTTATCAGCAAAGATTTCCACGGAATGTACCTTACTGCATTTATGGGTAATAACTGGATCCTGGTGTTTCATATTGTTCCACACAGTTACATGTGTGTGTGTGTGTGTGTGTGTGTGTGTGTGTGTGTGTGTGTGTGTGTGTGTGTGTATGTGTGTGTGTGTGTGTGTGTGTGTGTGTGTGTATGTGTGTTACTGTTACAGTATGATTGTATGTATCTACAGTGTGTATGTATGATATGTATGATAGATTTTTTTTTTTATCAAGAAACAAAGTTAAATATGGTGACATAAAAAGAACAGAGCTAGGAATAAATGAGGCAGCCTGAAGCTCTTTTCACCTCTTTTTTTTTTTCCTCATTAATTCAGCATGCAACTCACATTCCAATAACAGCAGAAAAGGTTGAGCCCACAATCAAACTGTCACAGAATTCTAAACCAAACCTGAAGCCTGGACTTCTCCTCATTAGGCCCTGCTGGCAGCCCCACACAATGAAAGGACATGCTGTGAGCGGGCAGCGATTTTCTTTGCTCTCAGAGTTCCTGTGTAAAAGGGAAATCTGAGAGCTTCATGGCAGTAAATGCTATGACTCCAAGAGGTCTTCTGATGCAATTCATAAATCACTGGTTGTATTTATAACATCCCTCTACTGGGATTAAAATTAGAATTAAAAGTTTTGAAGATTAAAAATAAAACCAAGTATTTGGAAAGATATCTGTTTTCCATCTTTTTTCCTTGTCTATTAATTCATTTGATATTGTATGTGTGAGATGCATGGCATTAATATATATTAGAACTTCCCCTTTTTATTAAAATCAAAATATATTTGGGAAAGCCTATTTAAAGAAAAACTATCGTATCCTCTAGTGTTTCTTTGTCTATGGGAGAGTTTAACAAGGTACACAAGCTATGATGTCAGCTTAATACTTTTCATTCATAGACAGATGTAGGCAAAACTTGATGTTGTTTTGGTCTATCACAATTTATTTTCCAGATGATGTCATATGACGAAAATTTGCACATAATCACAATTCCATATTCAAGCGAGACTGACTTGGAATATTTGACTGGAAAAAACCCCCACAAATCCATGTTTTAAGCCAATATTGAAAGAGTACAGCCACCAGGGGAGGAAGTTAATAACCCTCTTTCCTAGAGGAGAGAACCCCGATGGTCTTATCATGGTTGTGAATCTAGGTATTTAAAGTCTGTTCCTTATGAGCCCTGTGATGCACATTATTTAAATGTAGAACATGTATTTGTTATCTGATAGTATCTTCAGCTATTTCTCTTCAAATGCCTGTTTCTGCTTTAAAGCATAAGTTCCAGTCTATAACCATAGAGGCACAAGAGGACTCTGCTCTGGAACATTCTCTCTGGGTATGACATGGGTCAGAGAGCGTTGTGTTCACTCTTATTTGTCCTCACCACATTCATGACACTTGACAGGTAAAAGTCTTACTCTCTCCCTTGAGATCTCGTAAAAGGCTCTCCTGTCTAGTGTTGAGTCTTGGCATTAACTGTCTGTCTTCTTCTAAGTATGAGAGAGATGTTAGCATATGGCCAACAGCTCGGCTCATAGGGCAACTTCTTTACCAATACATAAAGATGTTTTGATTTGTGGCTCTACTGACTGGGCATGAGTCCTATAACTGAGTGAAATTCCATTCCTTAGACTAGAATAAATTTTACTTTAGGGGCTTGGTTTAGTAGAGTTGGCTTACCTGTGGCATTCATCTCTGCAATCTCTACTTTTTAATTCTCAAAGCTTTATTCCAGGCTTGCAGGGTCATAACTGGTATGCTTTGTATTGAAACATATGAAAACGTGACCAGAATAGAGATTTACTATCATAACTTCCAGAGAAGAGCATTTTCTCTTATGTGTAAGGTGAATTCATTCAATGTTCTCAACTAGGTTGCTCTTTATTGATTATGCATGGTGTTCCTTATAGTCATATGAGTTAAAAGAAGTAAACCACATTGACGAAATAGAGCCAACCTAAATATCCACCAACAGAACAGACTGTGAAAATGTGGCATATGAACACAATGTAATTTTATTCAGATGTGTTAAAAAAGGAAAATGGGTAGAACTTAAAGGCATTATATTGAGTAACTCAGAAAGACAAAAACAGCCTGTTTACTCTTGCATTTGGAACCTAATTTCCAATGTTTGTATGTATGTTACTAAGAGTTTTGAAAGTTGGTCGAGACTATGAAACTAGATAGAAAATAAGAAGAGGAAAACAAAAGGAATTTATAAAGGGGAAGAGAATGCCACATGAAAGAAGACTGCTGGGTGACAAAAGGAGCTGTGGAAAAATAACGATTATCATGTTTTTGTAACAATCAGTGTTGATTCTGGCTCAAAGTAAAATGTGAATGCTCCATTCAGTATAGAACATAAGTAATAGAGGCATAAAGCTCATTCCTTAGAATTTCTTCAATTTATTGAGTAACTCTCAAGGCATATTACAAAGCAATAGAACATTCATGTATATTCTTTATCTTACTGTTTTGCAGATTTCCTGCTTTATGTATATCATTCATCTTGTAGTTAAGCAAGCCATGTGAGACAAATAACTTGTATGTTATATTTCACCCTGTGTGAATCCAAAGCCAGCCAGGCCTCTACCCTTTCCATCCTATTCTCCCTTTCCTATATCCTATGTTCCCTGGAGCTTTTCTTTTGTCTCTGAGAATGGTGCATCAGCGGGTGGGATATAGTATCAGTACTTCTCAGGGTATTTAGAGAATATCCTTTCCCATTAACTTCCAAGTAGCTCTCATGTAACAGTGGAAGAATGAGGCTAAACTGAGAGCTAGTAGCACTGGGAAGGTTTCCTCCCCACCTTTTGCTGGAGAAGGTGAGATTTAACATCATTCTTTCTTAGTTAGGTTTCTGTTGCTATGAAGGACACTATGACCATGACAGTTCTTATAAAGAAAAACATTAAATTGGGGTGACTTACAGTTTCAGAGGTTTAATCCATTATCATCATGGCAGGGAGCATGACGGCACGCAGGCAGACATGTGCTGGAGAAAGAGCTGAGAGTTCTATATTATGATTCATAAGCAATAGGAATGCAACTGTGTCTACTGAACATAGCTTGAGCAAAGGAGACCTCAAACCCCACCCTCACAATACTTCCTCCAACAAGGCCATATCTACTCCAACAAAGCCACACCTCCTAATAGCGCCACTCCCTGTGTGTTTATGGGGGCTCTACCACTCACTCTAAGTCTCTCCTGAAGAGGAATACTGCAAATGTAAAACGCTGAGTGCAACACTGTGGTTAAAAACAAATCTCAATTCATGTAGGCAGGTTTTTGACTAGAATGAAGATATAAATATTTTCTCCTTTAAATACTCATGACTAGATGCACTTTGAGTAGTATACTTTTAACTGAGATGTTAAGTATGATTCTCTTATCTACTGCCATACACATTAAAGGCTGTGGTAGCTTTATGATTATAAATAAGCTATGAAAATTTATTGTTTTGGTTACACTTTTTATTAATTTCTTAGAAAATCTTATATGAGTTTGCTTAACTTTTGCTGTATTCCAGTCCAGGTCAGTTCTGAGAGTAAGTGTGAGAAAGCACAGAAAAGCTATCACATGGACAGCACCGGTCTCAGAATCTCAAACCCTGTCAGGCTTCTGAAGTATTTATGGGGGTTAGGGATAATGCTGATATTACTAAAAGTCCTCAGTTCCCAAAGATTAGTTTTCTATGTTAAGAATATTTGCTCCAAGAAGAAAATTTCTATACTCGTGTTTTTAGAAAAGTCTAAGTTTCTTTCATTGATTCCTTTTTTAATTTAAATAAAAATACCTGTAACTATCTTTGTATACTACACTTACATTCAAGTAGTATAACATTAAGGTTCTATTTGATTTTGGATAAATTAGATAAATTATTCTCCCTTTTAAACTTCTCTTCTTTATCCACAAAATGGAAGTAGTTCATTTGTCTATTTCCAGGTATATTAAACCATGCTGATTTGTATGTTTCAAGTGTACAAAAGAACTTTTAGATATTTGAAAGCAAGGTACAAATTATGCCACATAGAATGTGAAAAAGAAATAGAATTAATAGAATAACTAAGTATACATTAGTAATTTTGAAAACGGTAAAAAGTAATATTATATGGGCTTGGGTTGTTATCCAAATCTTCAAATGTCCACAGACTTTTCTAATGGAAATAAATAAATTGGTAAATAATAAAAACATTAATCAAGAATAAGAACATTAATATTTAAGTGGATTTTCTTTCGCATAAAGTCTCCTGTACTGTTTTAATGAATATTATGTCAATTTTATTACAACAAATGACATCTGGTCAAATGATTTGCTTATTTAGTCATTTTATATTGTGTGTGTGTATTTCATTGATTTCTCTTCAATTTTTTAATGCAGCTTAGTATACATGAAATAAATACTATTTGGCTTTAGCATACAGTTTGTTATATGTTAAGTTAAATTTGTTAATGCATGATTAAGAACTTTTGTTTTCATAATAGATACTCACTAAATTAATGTTCTCTTCTTGTAAAGCCTGTGTTTTTGTACTAAGGTAAAGCTGGCCATAACAGAATGCAACAGAACATTTTCTATTACCACCTTTTTTGGAATAGATTTTATGTGACTTGAAGAAAAAATAATTCTTCTTCAGGACTGAGCAGTGAAATGTTGAGGAGTAGAGTACTTTTTGTGGAAAGATGATCATGATGATTGGTTAATGTACATTGCTAAGTAGACAGGATTTGGAATCACTTTGGACACACATCTATGGGCATGTCTGCAAGGATCATTCCAGAGAGCTTTAACTGAGTAGAGAAATCCACTATGAATGAGGGTGGCACCAAATCATGGACTGGGATCCCTGAGCGAATGTGTGGGAAAACCAGGAGCAACAAACTGAGCAGTCTACATTCATGTTTCTGTTTCTTGACTCTCCTGCCCTTAGAGCTAGAACCATTCTCATCAACACACCTTCTCCACCATGGTAGACTATGTTCTCAGAGTTGAGTCAAAATAAACCTTTCTTCCTGAAGTACTCTTGTCAAGTGTCATTACAATAATAATGAAAAATAACTAATATATTGACCATTGATTCTCTCTTACAGATAGAACCCAATATGTTGTGAAATTCTCTTTTTATTAGCTCTTAATAGCTCTTAAGAGTCAAGAAATTTTTCCACTTCACCTAAAGTATACTGTTTGTGGACAAAGAATTATTTACAGTACTCCTTTGTTATTACTTAATTATGTATGGAAATAATATTAATTTTATTCATATTTGGATTTAGTATCAGTGAAGTGAAATCTCTTAGAAAAAAACTAAAGTCCTTCCTCCTTATGTTGATTTACTTCTACAGCTTTGTCACAATAATGGAAAGCTGACCCCACTCTATTATTAGTGTAGTAGCAAGACCTGGGAAGGGACATGTTACATAACCTTTCAATCAACTGTCAATGATTTAGGAGATCATATCTCATATTGTGAAAACCAATAATTATTTCTCCATGATCCTAGCATCTATTTCCTGAGCCTCCTTTCCATGGTTTCATTATTCCAAATCAATTTCCTTGAAGGACTCATCCTTGTATTTTACTTTTTTAAAAAGAGATGTACCTATCTCATTCAGAGCATCAATGAGATATATTTCTGCCTGGGGTGTGGGTCATTATGGACAAAGCACTGTTTGCAATGATTACTGTTTCCTTTACCAGGCAGAGCTAAGAGGCAATGCTTCCTTTTTTATTGTGAGCATCTGTCAGATTCCTGGCATCAGTGCAGATTCACAACCATTACCTCAGTTAAGGAAATATCCATTAATTATCTAGCCCAACAGTATGCCAAAGAATGTGGGAAACTTTAAAAACTGCACCATCTTGCTCACCTATTGCCAATGGGATCCTAGAAATATTTTTATTTATTCTTTGAGAATGTTAAACAAGATATTTTGATCATTTTCACCCCTACATTTTAACTGATTTCCCCAGCATTTTGCCCCCTCAACTACATGCCCTATTTTAAAAAATAATTCATCTGTCCAATCATATACATACTTATACATATCACAATCATGTACATACTTGGTCTATATGTACATGGGTGTATGGCTATCCAGCTTAGCATGGACTACTTTCCAGGGGTTGTACTCCCAAAGAACTCTGACCCTTCCCCCTCGGAGCCATCAACCGCTCCTTGGCCAACAGGGTTTCAAAACAGATTCAAATGTAGTTATACAGTTGATATTTCCCCAGATAAACACTATGATCTAATATCAAGAAGAATTCCTAAGTTGACTTTTAGAAAAATAGCAGAAAAAAAAAAACAAATAAACAGCAACAACAACAACAAAAAATCCCCCAACAACCTTGGAATAGTATAGTACAAGAAATGTTCCCTTTAAGTCAACATCACTTATATTCAGAACTATTTAATTTTACCACTCAGATTCTTTGAGTCAATCAACATGCTTTCTGCCTTCAGCTACACAATGGCATCATCATTATACATCTACTTCAAGAAGCTATTGTTAAGGCTATCCTACATGTGTTAGGTTAAAGAAAGATTCAGCAGTTTCCCCTTGAGACTGCAATACCTTTGCAGTCAAGAAGCATAGTTTAACCATCTCTACACTATCAATATTCAGCCTTGTCCTAGTGCTGTGTACTGCACAGTAACTATTTGGTATGTTAAATGTTGTTCCTCCTCTGATTATTGTAAAATAATGTCAGCAAGTGCTCTCAAACCTATTGTTCTTTATTTAATATGAAATCATGTATTTGCAACTCTGAATTGCACAAAATGCCATAGCAATTTCAAAAGAAAAAAATTAATATTACAAAGGAATAAAATCTTAAAATTTAATTCTATGTACTTAACATTTATCTGAAGAGATAATTTGTGTGTTATTTTTCTTTTTAAAAACTGTGTGTGGGGATGAGGCATGGTAGTGCATGCCTCTGACTCATGGGTTAGAGGCAGGCAAATCTCTGTGAGTCTGAGGCCAGCCTAGTCTACAAATCGAGTTCCAGATCAGCCAGGGCTGTTATTCAGAGAAACCTTGTCTAAAACAATAACAACAAACAAAACGCAACAACAAATACTCGGTGTGTGTATGTGTGTGTGTGTGTGTGTGTGTGTGTGTGTGTGTGTGTGTGTGTGTGTGTGGTAAGTGTATATAAAGGGAAGAAGACAACCTTCTTCTGTCAAAACTCAGGAAATTTGCTTTGGGGAGAGTTTCTCATTGGCCTAGAGTTACTAATTTAGACTAGGTTAATTTACCAGTGTCTCAGTTTGGGTTTCTATTGCTGTGATAGATCACCAGGACCAAAAGCAATGTGGGGAGGACAGGGTTCATTTCAGCTTACAGTTCCACGTCACTGTCCATCACCGACAAAAAGTCAGAGTAGGAACTCAAACAGGGTAGGAAGAGGGAGACAAGAGCTGATAGAGAAGTCCTGGAGGAGTACTGTTTACTGACTTGCTAACACAGCTGGTTCAGTCTACTTCCTTATAGCACCCGCTATCCCAGCCCAGAGGTGGTACTGCTGACAGTGAGCTGTGCCCTCACACATCAGTAATCAATCAAGAAAATGCACCCCAGGGTTGCCAACAATCCAGTCTGGAAAAGACATTTTCTCAGTTAAGGTTCCCTCTTCCCAAATGATTCTAGTTTGTGTCGAGTTGGCATAAAACTAGCCAGCACAACTAATGAGCCCCAAGAGATTTTCTGTCTCTGTATTGCCTAACATTTTAAGTGGATTCTGGATATACAACTCAGATCCTTATGCTTGCATGCCAAACATTTTACTATCTACTCAATTTCCACAAACATAGGCTTACTTATCATGCAAAATAAAATATAATAAATTATCAAATGAGTAGAGAAGATCATGCACAAAAATCTATGACAAAAAAAAACACAACAAAAATCTGCAGGTAAACTGAAGTGAAAGTGGGAGCATTGTGTTTGCACAACTGAAAAAAAGTAAGAAAAAACACTGGCTTCATGTTCATGATTGTAGCATCCTTTTGTGTCTCCCAGTTTGGCTTCATGTATTTGATTTGCATTCTTTGCTGTTTGGTCAACTCTGGTATCTTTATAAGCCCCTGTTGCCATGACACCCAGACTAAATGAACGGAGAACCCCTCTCCTTGAAATAGTCTTTAAGTTTAATTTGCCTTATTTCCTGGTTCCTCATTATATTCGTATTCTATTGTGATTACTGGTTAGAGGGATTGACTATTGCTGAAGGCTTTTCCCAGATCAATGTTCATTTCTGAATCTTGGAGAGAGATTTTATGTCCCTAGGAGAATATTAATGAGCATGTGCTTTGAGGTGTTTAATGTGTATTTAATTCATTTGGAAACGCTGTTAAAAGAACAGATCTAGACACAGAGGATGTGAGGCAGAACCTGAGATTCTACATTTCTAACAAGACCAGAGTGATACAGACTACCAGGATGAGCAAGAGCTTCTGCAGGCAGTGAGAGAATGTGGGAAGCACCCCCAAGGCATAACTGGGAGGTACCTTTTGCCAAGGCTGAGAATTGAACCCAAGTCAAGCAATATGATTGGTGACTATTCTACTACCTAGCTACATCCTCAGAAATTGTTGATATACAAAGTTGGACTGTATGGGAAGTAGTAGAAATAAGAAATGTTTGGAATAAAAATTGAATATAACAATGCTGTGTTTTTGTTGTGTAATATGCACAGGCTCATCTGTTTGATCATGTGGCCCCAGCTTGTGGTTCTATGCTCAAGTTTTGTAGATTCTTTAGGAGGTAGATACATATAAGAACATGTATGTATGCCTCTGGCTGAGGGAGGGTGCCACTTCATATCTGCACTGTACTTCCTGATTTCAGGTACAATGTGACCAGCTATCACATGCCCTGGCCACCAAACCTTCCATACCACAATGTCTTGCATTCTCTCTTAAACCACAATCCAAAATAAACCTTTTCTCCTTCACTTTGTATTGTGGTTATTTTATCATAACAGTGAGTGGAGGCTAATACAAATAGCTTTGGTATGTTAAAGGAAAACCACAAGCTTCTTGCCATTCAGAAGTGCAGACTCTAGAGTCAAACAGCATGGTAGGAAACCCAGGCCTGACACTCTTTACCAGGGAAGTAAACCAGCTATTCCATGCCGATGTTTCTTCCACTATAAAACTTAAATAATGTAACTCTAATGACCTCATCACATTAAATGAATTTTGACTTCTAAAACACATAGAATACCACTGTGCATGGGAAATGTGCTCTACAATTTTCTAAAATGAAAGTTAATAAGTTACACAAAAAGTAAGAATTGAAAATAGTGTTTATAAAGCTAATACCAATAGGCTAGAAGTAGCATATCTCAGATTGTGTACTATATTAGAATTATTCAGAAGACTAACAAATGCAAAAGAAGGAGAGTGATAGGTAAAATAACAAGGATATCTGAAAAATGTTCTAAGGATATATTATTAACTATCTTTAGAAATACATGCAGAGATGACCAGCCATACTATTGGAGGCCCATGAACTGTAGACTAGTGGCTATGAAGCCTCCACGGGACTGGACTAGGCCCTCTGGATACAGAAGAGGATTGTTTGGCTCCAACTGTTTGGGGAACACACAAGCAGGGGGCCTGGGATCCATCCCTGGTACATGGGCAGGCTTTAGGGAATCTGGTACCTGTGGTGTGGCACCTTGAGCAGCCTTGGTACAGTGGGAAGGAGCTTGGACCTGCCTAGACTCAGTGTGCCAGGCTCTGCTGACTCCCCATGGGAGACCTTGATTTGGGGGATGTGGGGATGTGGGGTAGCTTGGGAGGGAGGGCTGGGAGATGGGAGGAGGGAGGAGGTGGGATCTGTGGGTGGTATGTAGAGTGAGTAGAAAAATTCTTAATAAAGAAAAATGGAAAAAAAAGAAATACATGTACATATGTACATACGTAGTTTTAACAAACTTTTCTCATTTGGGCTCACAATGCTCCCTCCAAGAGACAAGGAGTACCTAACAAAAACTCCATGGGGACAAAAAAGGTCACTATTGCTGAAGACACCATAGACTTCAGAAACAGGGCCCAGAGATCCCTGGACAGGAGCTGGCCTCTATGCCACTTTCTTGAGGAATACCTGTAATGGTACCATAAGGTGCTATGCAAGCTTTCAAAGAAGGAAGACAACCAACAGTCCCACCGAGCTATGATGCCCACGAACCACATCAAGGAGCATGACATAGGGGCATGCATATCTTGGAGATAACCTGGAGCTCTCTAACTGGATTTAAGGCCTGATCAAAAAGAGGAACACCACGCTAAGTAATGAAACTTAGCTAATTACTCAGTGCTATTATACTCATGGATATTGGAGGAGAACTAACAACCACTACTTTAATAAAACAGCATAGCCCCAAACAACAATCTAAACATTTTTCCTTATGTCTACAGTTAAAGGCAGTCTTTACCCCTCTAAAGGAAAGTTATGCTTGCAATAGATGGAGCCCACTCCAAAACACTACAACTAATCAATGTGCAGATTTCTTGAGCTAGATCCCAATGTATGCATATACAAAAACTCTCTCACTAAGGCTTAGAGAACCTTGCACAAGTGGGGTGGAAAGACCGTAGAGGAAGAGGATTAAGGAATTTGCTGTGACTTGGTGTCTCCTAGTAATGTTAGAAGCTACATCCACAAAGTGACACCAACATGACTGCCTAAACATGAGCTGAACAAAGACAACAACAGACAGGCAAATATGGATGGGGGAAAAAAACCTTAGAAGTCTCAGTCATACACAAAGAAATACAGGCAACTAAGGAACGCTGAGAGCAGAAGTGTAGCAGGAATCTTAAAGAGTCTTATTAATAAAATCAAACCTGAGACCAGTTATTGGGGTGAACGCTGGAAGGTCAGAGAGACAGAACAAGCCACAGCTATCTCACCTTGCCAATTCCTCAGCTGGTCCTGTTTCCTCAGACTGGAACCTTCTGTGTCCTCATCCCAATGGCTCTCAGCTGAACTGCTGCTAGAAGTCCTGAACGCTTAACCAGCTAAATGCTTCTAGTTTCTGGTCCTCACACCTTTTAAACCTTTCTGCTTTCTACCACCACTCCCTGGGATTAAAGGCTGCTTTCTGGGATTAAAGGCGTGAGTCACCAGGCCTGGCTGTTTCCAATGCGGCCTTGAACTCACAGAGATCCAGAGGGATTTCTGTCTCTGGAATGCTAGGATTAAAGGCGTGTGCTAACATTTTCTAGCCTAAATATCTTGTGACTTTTCTGTTCTCTGACCCCAGATAAGTTTATTAAGGTACACAATATTTTGGGGAACACAATACCACCACACAGGAGAAATAGTCTTCCCCACTGAAGAGCACACCAATGTTTATCAAATACTAATGGTCAGCCCTGAAAACATGTATACAGGTAACATTATACAGACTGAAATGGTTTTATTTAGGAATATCCATATATACTATTACATTATATTAATTATATTATATTATTATACTATTATATTATATAGTCCTAATGTATACTATTATACTATTATTATTCCTAATATATTTATTAGTATATATCTCATACATATGTATGGGTTTTTTGTATATAACAATAATTAAGGAAAAAAATAGGCCATGAATTTGAAAGATATGAAAAAGGGTTATATAAAGAGGTTTGGAGGGGAGAAAGAAAAGGAAGAAATGTAATTATATTATAATCTCAAAAATAAACAAAGAAAAAATGAATTTATGGGCCTCATCCATTGTTTTTGATTGAACTTGTTTCAGGATGTATCATAAAAGTTGTATCTCATGCACTGAGCACAGGACCCGGTCCCACTGCCTGGATGCCTCCCAAACAGATCAAGCCAATCAACTGTCTCACCCATTCAGAGGGCCTGATCCAGTTGGGGGCCCCTCAACCATTGGTTCATAGTTCATGTGTTTCCATTCTCCATTCGTTTGGCTATTTGTCTCTGTGCTTTATCCAACCTTGGTCTCAACAATTCTCACTCATATAAACCCTCCTCTTTCTCGCTAATTGGACTCCCGGAGCTCCACCCGGGGCCTAGCTGTGGATCTCTGCATCCAGTTCCCTCAGTCATTGGATGGGGTTTCTAGCACAACAATTAGGGTGTTTGGCCATCCTATCCCCAGAATAGGTCTTTTGAAACCTGGGGCTTATGCAGGGACGCTTGGCTCAGCCTGGGAGGAGGGGACTGGACCTACCTGGACTGAGTCTACCAGGTTGATCTCAATCCTCGGGGGAGGCTTTGCCCTGGAGGAAGTGGGAATGGGGGGTGTACTTGGGGGAAGGGGAGGGGGCGGGAGGGGGAGAACGAAAAAAAAGATACAAGGTGTTCTATGAGAAATGAAATATTTTGTCCTGTAAAAATCTCATTGAGATCAGGTAGTAAAGAATTCAAAAGTTTCTGGAAGTCCCCTAGATTGACAAGAGTCACTAGTGCCTCCTTGTCCCGCGATGTATATGTAGGCAGTAAGGGTAGCTCAGAGATTCTGAAATTAGCTAATCTACGCAAAAGAAGACAGAGACCAGCACAGATGCCTGGAAGAAGCTTGAGCCAAATTCAGAACCTAGAAATGACACAACGTAGCCTGTTGAGCTTTTGGAAATCTGTGCTGTGCATTGCATGTTGCCAGCTCTTGTGAGCTGTCAAATCTACTTCGGGCTTTTGGTGATGTGAGGTGTATTTGAGTCATTTCTGCTTATGTAAGTAACCCCTCACCATGCTCCCTATAAGTAACTGCAATAAAAGTTTATTTTTAAGCAAAACAAAAAAGTTGTATCTCTAGTAAGTTTTCAAATTATGGTCAGCATTTACCATCTAAAGAGTCCGTTTTGTGACCATTGTAGCACAAATCTTAAAAAAAATCTTATTAATAAAAACAAACCCAGGAGCCAGATATTGGGGTAAACGCTGAAAGATCAGAGAAACAGAACAAGCCTCAGCCAACCTCACCTCGCCAGTTCCTCAGCTGATCTTGTTTCTTCAAACTGAAAGCTTCTGCATCCTCACCCAAATGGATCTTAACCAGACTCTAGTTCCTGGTCCTCATGCTTTATATACCTTTCTGCTTCCTGCCATCACTTCCTTGGATTAAAGGTGTGTGTCACCATGCCTGGCTGTTTCCAGTGTGGCTTTGAACTCACAGAGATCCAAATGGATCTCTGCCTCCAGAATGCTAGGATTAAAGGCATGTGCTACCACTGCCTAACCTCTATGTCTGTCTAGTGGCTGTTCTGTTCTCTGAACTCAGATAAGTTTATTAGGGTGTACAATGTATTTAGGGACACAATATCACCACAGACCATCTGGGATTTTGGTCTCAAATCTGAGTGCTAAGATGAGTGTGAGGCTGGAAGAATTATCAGGTACATAAAGCGAAAAAGATTTAAATTCAACATGATGATACAAAGCCTGGATAGCTAAAGAAAAAGCAGCTATGTGGTCATTTTTAACTCTATTTCTATGATGGGTCAACTACTGAGTACACTGGTAACAGTGGAGAACCTGACAAGGATGAAATATTACCTCATCAATGTGAATAGTGGTTTAATTCTTTTCAGGTTTTAAATTCAAGAAACAGACTCTTTCAGGGCTCAGAAGCTCTCTCAATAGGTAGTTTGCTATGAAAGCGTTAGGTCAGAAGTAACTGTCCAACACCCATGCAAAAACCAGAGGCTTCTTTGTAAGCATACACAAGATGTATGCCTAAAAGAACTATAATTTCTCTTGAGTTTTTGATGCAGGGTTATTTACCTTTATTCCGGCTTTGCCCAATATTTGCATCCCTGACACTTCTTGGGTGGCCAAGAACCTGAGACCAAACAGATCAGGGCCTAGGGGAGAACCAAATACTACTGTTCTGCTAAATGAACTTAGCAATGGCATGAATCCTAGCGACATTCTGCTGTACTCATAGACCAGTGTCTTGCTCAGCCATCATCAGAGAAGCCTCCTCTTACAGTATACAGGAATAAATTCAAGATCCACTGTAGCTAGAGTTTTCCTGCCTGGCCCACAGTCAGGAAAAATCTCTGACACCCGCCAGTCCCACAGCCATTCAGACCCAACCAAATAAACACAGAGACTTATATTGGTTACAAACTGTATGGCCGTGGCAGGCTTCTTGCTAACTGTTTTTACAGCTTAAATTAATCCATTTCTATTAATCTATACCTTGCCATGTGGCTTGTGGCTTACCGGTACTTTACATCTTTCTTGTCCTGATGGCGGCTGGCAGTGTCTTCCTCACCCAGCTTCCTGTTCTCTCAATTCTCCTCTCTGTTAGTCCCGCCTATACTTCCTGCCTGGCCACTGACCAATCAGTGATTTATTCATTGACCAATCAGCAACACATTTGACATACAGACCATCCCACAGCACTTCCCCTTTTCTTTTCTTAAAAAGGAAGGTTTTAACCTTTACACATCTCCAAAGTCAGCTTGGTATATTTGGGAATTTGGGTGTAACTTCTCTTACTACTTCCTGCTGGAGGGGGGCGCTGTATCTTATGGGGACACAAAGACTATTTTAGGATTATGGAGTAGTCCATGAGGGTGTATCGTCTGAGCCAGTTGCCTTGAAACGGTTCTGGATGTTGGATCATCTGGGCCATGGTGTCATCAGAGACCTTTCAGGGGGTCTTGGCTGGTCAAACCTGATGTATCTTAATCTGGAACAAATCCATAGCCTCTGGCTTTCTGTGGAAACAAAAGCAGAGCCTCCTTTCCAAAGCAACATATCCTTACATCCAAATTTTGAAGTCAAGGTACCTTTAAAATATGCATTTTGGCATAACTCAACAGCTTTTGTAATCAAATGTTTTTTTTTTTTAGTTACGAATATCAAAGAGAACATAATCCAGATTCTCTGTGTGGTAGCCATCTTTACGTGGCTTATTTTTTTATATTAGCTTGAGCCTATTGCTTTGAACTGTAGCCTTCTAAGCCTGAAATGGCGCTGGTGCTGTTGGCTCCGCCCACTTCAGCTTCCCAACATGGCGGTGATACGTTTTCTGCCAGCTCTGGGAGCCATCAACTCTCAGAAATAGTGGGTCTATGCTTCTATCAAAGCAGTGTGTAGCCCAGAAACCTCTTTTTTTTTTTTTGTACTAGCAAAGGCTAAATCCACCACACAGCTTAATGTGCCACTTGCAGAGGCCTCATTCCCGCCATACTGCAGGTGAAGCGCACATGCTAGGAACCCACCAGTAGCTCAAACCAGCAGGCTGCTGCTAACTTGAAAGAGACAACTAGGAACTGTTTTTAGCTCTGTTTTAGAATCTTTTTTTTCAGTTTTTAGATGGAAACTCTTGCCACCACATTGGACGCCATTTGTAGCTAGAGTTTTCCTGCCTGGCCCACAGTCAGGACAAATCTCTGACACCCGCCAGTCCCACAGCCATTCAGACCCAACCAAATAAACACAGAGACTTATATTGGTTACAAACTGTATGGCCGTGGCAGGCTTCTTGCTAACTGTTTTTACAGCTTAAATTAATCCATTTCTATTAATCTATACCTTGCCACGTGGCTTGTGGCTTACCGGTACTTTACATCTTCCTTGTCCTGATGGCGGCTGGCAGTGTCTTCCTCACCCAGCTTCCTGTTCTCTCAATTCTCCTCTCTGTTAGTCCCACCTATACTTCCTGCCTGGCCACTGACCAATCAGTGATTTATTCATTGACCAATCAGCAACACATTTGACATACAGACCATGCCACAGCAATCCACAGGTGGAAAATATGCAGAGAGTGAGAGAACTTGAAACACAGAGTCCTAAATGGGATGTCTTCATCTATTCCCTTCCCTTGTGGATCAGAGAACCCTACAGAAGAGGAGACAGAAAGACTGTAAAAGAGGGGATTGAGAACACAAAGGAAACAAGGCCTTCTAAACACAGCAGGACCTATACACATATGCATTCACAGTCTAGGGCCATTTACACAGGGCCTGCACAGATCTCAGCCTCATGGGGTTCCAAAACAGAGAGTGAAAGTGGACACAAGCTCATATTCCTAACCCAGAAGCTATCTCCAAGTAATAACCACTCACAAATTAGTTTTCTAATTAGTTTTTTCCAATGGAGTCTCACTAGGTATACAAACTACTCTTAAGGCCAGGCCCCATGCCCAGCAGTACATGGCCAACACAAAATGAACTCAATGGTATTTTGGGAGGACTTTTTGTCGCATAATGCTGTGTCTGGGCATTATTTTCTTCTCTTTCTTACCCCAAGGGTCATTTGATTATATAAGTTGATTTCGATTTTGTTTTTAGGGAATTTCTTTTCCATGCCTATGTGTAAAACTCTGCATCTTTACATGGTGTGTGTGTGTGTGTGTGTGTGTGTGTGTGTGTGTGTGTGTGTGAGAGAGAGAGAGAGAGAGAGAGAGAGAGAGAGATTTCTCTTTGGCTCTTTGTTTTTCCTTTTATGTGTTTGTTTTGTTCTACTCAGGTTTATTTGCTTTTACTTTATCTTTTAATTTTTAGATGCCTCTGTTTTCTAATGAGAGACAGCAAGAACGGATATGGATTTGGGTATGAGGGGAGGTAGGAAGGAACTTGAAGGAGTCGGAGGAAAGGCATACATAATCAGAATATATTGTATAAAATATATTTTCAGTAAAAAAAATGTGAAAATGGCTTTTGAAATATAGACTAATATGAGGATGGAGTTCTCCCAAGCAGATGGGATGAAGCATAATTGAATGTATCAAAACAGGAAAGTTTTTAGGGATTAATTTAATAAGGAGTGGGTTATATGAGCATAGTATGAGAATATGTTAATGTGTGTCAGGAGCATGCATCAAGCAAGTTATTTGTGAATAGACCATGAATTGTCTTGCAAGGAAGATTAAGGAGATTGGTTTTAGCTTTGTATGCATAGACTTTGGAACATAGATTTGAGATATGGGACACTGAGTGTTCTGTACAGCCCGAACAATGAATAGTTCTTTCCCTTATACAATTCTTAATTAGTATGTTTAAATATTTACAATGATAAAGAAACAGGAACAAGCTCACAATAGCTCATCATGAATCCTAGGTAGCATTCAGGGCAATCTCAGACAAAGAGCAAATAAGAACTAAAGTCATAATTTAAAACCTTTTCAATCTACCTCAATTACCGAGGCCATTAAGATTTTTCTACTTGACCTTGGAGAAAATATTTCTGTGCAACAGAGATTCTTTCCAACAGTGCACACAATGACCATGAATCATTTGCCTGAGTGCACATGCATTGAAGTACTTTAGATTCTGAAGCTAACTTGGCTTTAGATTCACAGTGTTGTGCTGGTAAATGTATTTGCAGCCCTTTTTCCCATTACTTTATCAGTAAAATGGTGTTAATAAAAGTCATCATGGCTATGCCTTCCAGGGATATTGTGAAGATAAACTCATATCCACAAAGAAGCATGCAGCTAGTAGAATTTTCAATGGTAACTGTATTAATAACCATAACAGCAGTAAGGCAGAATTATCCTGCTGAGAATACTGTAATTTACTGGCATAGGGACTCACTGTAATGTTTGATATTATGGAAATCTGTGGGGAGTTGCAATGTTGGCACAGACTTTGGAGAAAGCTTTTGTGTTTCTGTTTTTGATGGTTTGTCTTTTTAAATTTCCCACAGAGATTAGAAATATTTATCTATATTTGGAGGGGGTGTTGATAGTTTATTTTACTCTATTAACTTGGAATTTAATAATAAATTATGATAGTATTCTACTTCTCCCTGTATCACAATGCAATATAGTTTTAAAAAATCTAATGGACTAGAATTGTTTTCTTATTTCAACTATTTGTCCCTTAAACTGCTGACAGACAATCACATGGTTTATCAATAGGATTGACACACTCAGCATGTCAATAGGTAACTTCACACAAGGTGTGATTACTGATGGCCAAAATGTCTTCCTTTGGTTCTTCTTCTTGTACAGAAATAATCCAGCTACTCAGAGAGAGAGAGAGTAAGAAGGAAAGTGTGCATGGGAGAGGTTGGAGGGAAATGGAAAGAGGAAAATTATGTAATGTAACTAGAAGTTTCTCTAGTCCTACAAGGCCTCTCTGTCGGGATGAATCTCTCCCACCCATGTCCTGCAGTTGCTTGGTCCCAAGTAAACACACAGAGGCTTATATTACTTACAAGCTGTATGGCCTAAAAAATAAAATAATATGTAAAAAATATAATAAGCCATGTAAAGATGGAAATTACACAGAATCTTGATTATGTTTTCTTTGGGATTTTTAACTGGAGAGAGACATGTGATTACAAAGGCTGATGAATTAAACATGTATATCTTGACTTCAAAATTTATGTCTAAGGATATGTTGCTTTGGAAAAGAGGTTCTGCCTTTCCACAGAAGATGAGAAGCTGTGGATTCCTTCCAGGTAATATGATTGCATCAAGGAAGATCCCCTGTGAGGTCTCCAGATGATCCAACATCCAGAACAGCTTCAAGACAACTGGCTCAGAGAACACAGCCTCACAGATTACTCCAGTCATGACTTGACCATAATCCTACATTTTTTTTGTGTCCCCATAAGACTACTGGCATCCCCAGTCAGCAGGAAGTAGCCTAGAAAACTATACTCACATTGTAAAAAATTGATTATCGATGTTTGTCTTTGTTTAGGGGTTGGTTACAAATTGTTATTGGTCATAGTCAATCTTTTTGTAGAAGAAAAAAGGAGGATATGGTATAGATATGTTAGGATGAAAGAGTAGACTATTGAATCTACTTTTAAAGAACAACAACTTGTTTGAAATGTTTTATATTGCTATGGGTTTGGTTTATTGATACAAATTTAAAATTATTTTATTATACTGTATATATGTGTGTGTGTGTGTGTGTGTATATATTCTTGCTTAAGCTATTATGTTTATGAAACTCATTTAAAATTGTAATATATAATTAAAAATACAGAATAATTAGTCATTTATGATAATCAGACTTATAGTCATGCTAGTAAAGTTTTTTAGGTATACATAGATATATTTCAATTAGGTAAGTAATCTTCAAACACTTCAAAAACCTACAGAATATGGCATTTAAAATGTTTTAAAAACTTAGACTTGTCTGGACAATGAGAAACATCTTCTCCTGGAAGCACCAATTACTTCAAAGGGGATGATTGGCATAAAAAAAAAAACTCCATATGGAGTTTGCTTTCTTTATGGCAAAAATAGCCATTTAGGCAAGAAACTGCTCTTGCCTGAACTGCTTGATAATAAGTTGTATAAACTGGACATACAGGATACATAGGAAAATGACCACTGAATTTTGCCAAAACAAGGCAAAATGGTCCTTCAGGTTCTTGCTTTGCAGAGGAGACTGCCAGATATTTTACAAGACACAAGCAAGAGCAACCGAGAGACGCTAGACCTATAGGCTGAAGATGAATAGCCCAATGATGAAGAGGAATTTTGGGTGTCTGTCCAGGTATCCAGCTGTCTCTGTCATTTCTAAAATTATGGAAGATGCTTGCAATGCACTTCCTGTTTATTCAGGTAATATTATATCCTTCTTTGGTCTTTCATGGAGTTGAAGACTAGATAGCCATAATTATCATTTTCCTTTGACATGATAAAAGATAAATTAGATATAGAACTGTAGACTAAAAAATAGGATAGATAAAATATTTTCTTTAATTTTGCCAAATACAAAATAGACTAGATATTATAACTGTAATTCTTGTTTGATAACTGTTTTGTTATATATAATTTTACTATGTTAAAGTTAAAACCTTTCTTTTTGATTAGACAGAAAAAGGAGAAGTACTGTGGGATGTATTTCTGTACATTGTGAATATGTGTTGCTCTGATTGGTTGATAAACAAAGCTACATTGGCCAATGGCAGAGAAGGATGGAGTCAGGTGGGAAAATCTAAGAGAGACATTGAAAGGAGAAAGGAGAGTAAGGTGAGATGCCAAACTGCTGCCATCCAAAGAGCAACATGTAATGGGATGCAGGTAAAACCACGGAACACGTGGTTTTACATAGATTAGTAGAAATGGGTTAATTTAAGATGAAAAAGTTAGCTAACAAGAAGCCTGCCATAGGCCATATAGTTGGTAATTAATATGAACCTTGGAGTGATTATTTTATAAGCTTCTGTGGGACTGCAGGGCTGGGCGGGACCAAGAAACTTCCAGTTACAAAGTAATTATATTTTAACCTCAAGAAATAAAAATAAAAAAATTTTCATTATACTTTATTTATTTTCTTATTTATATGTATGTGTTGCTGGGGAGTTTATGAAGGTCAGGAGTGCCACATCACACACATGGACATGACAGTTCAGGTTGAGGGAGTTGCCTCTTTCCTTCCACCATGTGGGTCCTGAGATAGAACTCAAATCATCAGACTTGGTGGCAAACACATTTGTCCACCAAGCCAACTTGCTGTCCAATCAGATATGTTCCTTAGTGATGAAGGCATTGTCTGTAAAAGGCTAACACACTAGCAAGATATTCTCAACTAATTAAATTTGATTACTGAATAGGACAAACAGGTTATAGGAATTTAATACACATGCCTGTAATGTGTAATGATCAGACACTATCTGACATAGTGGGAGAGAGTGGAGCCTGCTGGCCACAGCCAGGGGAGATTCCAATCTACTTCCATGCATCTGTCTCTAGAACATTGTGTGGTTTCTGTAGAGCCCAGGACCCCACAGCAATACAGCTTTGCTCTCCTTTGACATCATAGTCCTTCATTCCGTTTTTAAATGGGGAAAAATAAACTTTGTGAAAAAAAAATTAGTCCAGATCATGAAGCAATGATCTAGTTTACTGACAAACACTAATATTGGTTACCTTTTGCATTACTATGACAAAACAGATAAAAACTACTTAGGGAAGGATTTTTTTTTTTTACCTTGTAGATCGAGGGTAGTCAACCATAGTGTGTAGACAGGGATGGGAGGTGGCTGCTCATATCTGAAATCAGAAAGCAAAGACAGATGAATTCCGATGCTCAGATTTCTCTCTTCGCCTTGCCTGCACTTGGTGGTGGCTCTTCCCTCTTGTGTTACACTTCTCACAGATACACTCAGAGGTTTCTCTCCTAGAATGAGTCCGAATCACATTGAGTTCACAGTTAAAATTAATCATCACACTTGTTCACCTCTATAGCAAGAGTGACTAGAATATGCATCTTGCTGTGTATAAAAAGTGAAGGAAATCCAAAAACATCTACCATAGGCCCCTAGAACATTGATATCAGTTTCTTCTGATGATGCAGAAGAAAGTCATCATTCAAAAGAAGTGCCCACATATTTCATAATAGTTAAGATATGGAACCAGATAAATGCTTATCAACAGATAAACAGACAAAGAGAATGTGATATGTAAACACAAGGAGCTGTATTTAGGCATAAATAATGAAACTGTAGTATTTTCAGGAAAGTGAGTAGAAATAGATATCAAGCTAAGGAAAATTAAGCTAGGATTAGAAGGAAAAATAACAGTTTTTCTCTCATATGGAGAACCTAGATTTAAATGTACACACACACACACACACACACACACACACACACACACACACACACACACGTGTGACCTGAATGTAGAAGTATGAATTAGTTCTAGAAAGGATGGGGTCCAGATATAGGGATAGAAAGGGATGGAGGGAGATCAGAGCAGGCAGATGAATGTTGAATAAGAAAATCTATACAGTATATATGATGAAAATTTCACCATTATAAACTCTTTATTTGTATCCTAACTAAAAATTTTAATTAAATGCCATTATAGCCAAGATATCTTATCTTTTAAAAATCTTCTCCATTGGGCAATAATCAGAATCACATTAAATAAATCTTATAAAAGTTATGACTGTGTATGAACCCTACTATCCAGTAGGATTTTAAGAACTCATTAATCCCTGCCATCATTATAGACACTAGAAATGATTAGTAGTGGTATCAAATGTGAGTTATAAGCACTTGTATTTCTCTCACATCATTCAAGCCAAATATGATGGAGAAAAATTTAGGGACTTAACATATCAAATAATGAGGTATTTTCTATCTGTTCTGTCCTTATGTCTAAGTTCCCGAAAGTAGAAATCACCGGAAATTGGCACTGCACGATGCAACTGCAGTTACACTATACTTCAGATATTCAATTTCCTCTCCAAATGTTATGAAAAACTGTCAGTAAGGCTCTTTAAAAATAATAAGCTTCAGAATGTCCTGGCATCTTTGGAATTTGAGTCTTGTATGCTCTTCAGCTAGCCTGTCTACATCAATTAAATTAGTTAAATTAAGCTACAGGTCTGAGGTTGAGTTCTAAAGAGACTTGTGATCCCTGTTGGTATAAGATAAGTCATAATGATTAGCAGATAATGCCTCTTAGTGTGCCTGGCTTCAGGGGCCCAGAAAATGAAAAAATAATAGGAGAGAAAATGTGACCATGTTGATAGGTAAAGAGGAGTGATTTGGTGCCCAGAATGTGTGTGTGGAAGTTAACACCAACTTCTCTATTGAGAAAGGTTATCTTGCTCCAATTTCATCAATGAAGTGCTTTTCTACCAGTTGCCTTTTTTACTCCAATGTTCTAACAGTCCAAGTTTTCTAAACAGATAGTAATTAAGTGAGTGACTGTTTGGGAAAGCAGATTCTCACAGAAATTTAACAATGCATATATCATCTTTAACTCTGGATCTGCCCATCATCAAAATCCATGGACCAAAGTTTTCTGCATTTCAGAATGATTATTACCCAGTTGAAAACACCAAAAGATAAAGAATATGGTGTGGAGAAACCCAGTTTTGAGGCCAAATAAGATGGAACTTTGGCTATTCTATAGCATTTTAAACAATGTGAATAATGTAAATTCTACATTCTGGAAATTCTTCAAGAAAAAGAATTTGAGGTGCAATCTGATATTTACCAGTTTCATCTTTCTTTGTAACTTTTGACCACTATTTACAGATAGGAGGGAAGAAAGTCACATATTAATTATAACTTTGTGAAGCTGAAGCGTGAAACTAATATAATAAATTCCCTTGTTCAGTTAATTTCTATGTACACACCTGAACAAATACATGCTTTATCTCCACAGTTTTAATATAATGGTTTGTAGACTTTCTTATTATTTAACATGAAACATAATAGCAAAAAGAAATTAGATTTTTCTTCAAAGATATTAATGCTGATAGAATTGAATATTCCATATCTTAACGGTTGAATACAAGCTAAAAATAAAATTCCCATATAAATGCCAGCAGCCAGAGTTCTGAAAGCAGAATTAATACTTTTTCCACGTACTAAAGAAGCAAGGAGAATGTGTAAAATACATTTTTAGGTAATTATTGTTTGGAATCTTATAGGTTTTTAAACTGTGTCTTAAACCAGATTTGGAAGGGTCTACTTAGCAAAAAGCCAATGGCACAAGAAGAAAAGTTTACAGTGAAAGTTAAGCCCCTGGCATTATTAGATATTATTATTAAACTTCATAAAGTGCATCAACTGATTTCTTGGCCTTTAGTTCTGAATTATTTACATTATACTCACCAGAAACTACTGAAAAGCATCAGGAAAATATATGCTGGGCAGCTGTGTGACTTCTGTGGACATCATTAGAATAAAGATTTTTTTTAACTGAAGCATATGATTCAATCTCTTTGCTATAGATGATGGAACTGCATCATAAAGACTTCCTTTGTTGCTTTTTATAAATGTTCACAGGACAGAGCACTAATGACATCACAGATGGCCTCTACATGCTTGTACAGACAGAGGAAGGCAATAGATTCCAAAGCCTGACTTAAAGGGAGTGTTAAATGCCCAATCACATACAAAATCAGAATCAAATTCTTATCTCACAATTTTACACATAGACTAATAAGACATTTAACAACAGCAACCACAAAAAAGCAAGTACTCAGACAAATGTTTCACCAAATATCTAGATAACCTGTGGACCAGTTAACATAAAACTAATGGTCACATTTTTTTCATAATTAAACAGGAAACAGAAATACAGCTGGAAGGGAAAGGGGGCAGTGTATATGGTGTGAATATAAACTGAGTTTCCAGTAGATGGCATTTTAATTTACTTCTTTTATGTTGAGTTATTCAGTCATATGTATCTGTTCCAGTTTTCATTCACACTTTTAATATATTCATTTACCAACAATAATGTACAGGTGGCAACAAACAAACATTTCATGTTAGATGAGACATATTAGGTAAATCTTTGATTTACATTTTATCTACACAACATGAATTGTTGGGACACTGTTCAATAGATATAATGAAGAAGTGTAAACTACCCAGCTGCCTTAAAATTTGTAACTATCTATAGCAATAAAGCTATATAATTTTTTTACTCCAGATAACCTATGAGAGTCTTCCACAGAAGAACTAGCAGCAGTTATTTACCAACTTGAAGAACAGCGCAGGATGGAAGGTGAACAAGACAGGGAACCCAATTTTAAGAAGTATAAAATGAATGAAAATTTAAAATTCAGATACATTGTATCTGCCATAGAAAAACAACTTTACAAAGACTTTTGTCAAGAGATAATAAATATTTAATTTGAAATTTACTTGTGAATGAGGTTTTGGTTTATTCTTTGTATCAGGTTGACCATTATCCCTTTTAGATTTTAATTTTAGTTCTCACCTGTTACATATTTAGCCCTTTCATCCACCTTTTCTATGGTTTTGTACAGAAGAAAGATATCAAAAAAGGAAGTAAAAGAAGACAATCTAGAGGAAGGTTTTAAAAATATATCTTGGGGTTTATACCTACATAACATTCTACATTTTATGACATAATACAGAAAAGGTCTTGAGTCACTTCTTAAATCTTTAAAAAGTTAGACTTTTATTTATAATGTGGGAAGACTAAAGATTATTTCAATTCATAATACAAAAAAAATCATTTTGGGCATACTTAATATGTAAAATACACATACCAGAGAAGAAAGGACTCTGATTACATGCTTGGCTTCAGAAACTTAATTGAGTTGCTTGAGGATAGTTAAGATGATCAAAACATTTTTTTTGTGTGGCTTTAGCAACCCAATATAACTGAAGCATAGCATAGCCCTTTAAATCACAAACTGATTAATTGATTCTTTTATCTAATGTGAAGATAATGGTGTGAGTTCCAATTATAAATTAAAATATAAAATTGTGAGTTTCTATGTAGAATTACCTAGAATACTGATCTATATAGTAACTAAACACAACTAAAATAAAATCACAATACTGAAATTAGAATGTTCAAACGGATCTCAACCGGTTTTGATGGGTAAAAATTGTGATCAATAATCACCTCACATAAAAAATCAGTTGAGAGTAATTGTCATTCTAAATAAGAAAGTTAAAATTCTGAATTTTCCAGAGAAAATATCAATTCTATGGATTAGAAAATAGACCACGAGAGGCATTAATCTACAAACAAAAATATTATCTATACTTGTATAATAAGCTGTACTCAGTGCAAATGAGTGGGTCTCTGTTTGCTCATTTTCTCCTGTTCCAATGAGATAGTTTTTCTCATCTTATTACATTTTACATTGTTATATTTTATTATCTTTTAGAAACCTGTTTGTTTTCTAATGAGAGACAGAAAATGAGTGAATCCAGATGGGACGGGAGGGGAAAAGAAACAGGAAGGACTAGAGGAAGGGAAAATCATAATTAGGATGTATTATGTGACGAAAAAACTATTTTCAATAAAAGAGAAAAAACTAAAAACAAAAAAATGCACTCTGAAATGACGTCATACCATTGTGGCATTGTGAGCTACAACATCAGTGGATTTTGACATCCTTGTAAAACAAATAAATCTCCTACCAGATCCACTTGCAAAAATCAACTTCAAACTTTGGAGATGATTAAAAAAAAAAAAGCAACACTGGAAGGCAAAAAGAAGTGGAAAGATTATGGTGGTTGTTCACATTTTCTAAAAAGAATGGAAACCAGGGATTATAAATGTACTCCTGCATTTTGACTGGGGCAGTGTACATGTGCATAGTGATAGTCTAATGACATGGGAAAGATCCACAAGAATTCTCACTAAGGAAACTTGAAGAGTGGAGCAGGGAAATGCCAAATGCTAAAAAGAGTACTGTGAGTTCCCATGAGAGAGCCAGGAAAGGAGACCCTCTCACTCCCCTAACCATCCACCCCCACCCCTGCAAACTCCAACTCTAATTGGCTTCTGAGCCTGCATTTTAAGAATCAGATAAAACTATCACAGCTGAAGACCTGGTGTGAGCTAAGGCAGCAGAAACATTTATTGTATTTATTTTTTAAATAAGTTAAAATATCATTTCAATGAATAGAAATAACAAACACCGAGAAAAAAGAAAGACCTATAATATATACTTTGGTGTCAAAGCACTTGACTGCCATGTCTAACATCTTGGGTTGAAACTTGATATCACACATATATACAAATAAAAATAAATAGAACCCGATTGGAATTCTAGGATTGAAAGAAATATTGAATACCTGAACTCAAATATTCAAACATGATAGAATAGCTAAAATTGAAAGGCTAGTTAGTGCCAAATGCCAATTAGGAAATGGGCTGATATGGGGCTGATATAACATACTCTACTAGTATGAAGAATGTTTTGGATGTTTTGCAGGTTTAGCATATACTCAGCCGAACAACCTAACATTAACAACTTAAAGTTCCTAAGAGTTTCCCAAAGAAAATTGAAAACTATCCGTAAAGAATGGTAGGTAGTGACTTTTCAATAGTTTTATACTTAATAAAGGATTAATACCTGATAGGTTTCAACCAAAGCCTAAAGCATCCTGGATACCCACTAATACAGGAATGAATTGTAGCCTGGGATTGATCTTAGCACCATAAATGTAAATTAAAACTCTAAAACTAGAAAAACTCTTGTATGTTTACAGAGGTTTAGGGATAACAGATTTGGGACTTGGGATGAGGGAGTGAGATGAAGGCACCGGGAGACAGGATGATTTGAGGATGAAATATATATTGAAGATCTTTTAAGATATTTTATTTTAAAGGTATACGTATTTTAGTGTGTGTGTGTGTGTGTGTGTGTGTGTGTGTGTGTGTGTGTGTGTGTGTGTGTGTGTGTTGTATACATGTCAGTGAATACCATAACAGGTATTTAGGTTTAGAGTTTACATAGAAGTCTTTCTATTTTTAAACAGAAATAGAGTATTTATATTAAAGGAAAGTTTGATAGTTCAATAGCCCTGAAAAATACATATACAAGTAATATTATGCATACTGAACAGTGTTAACATACATATTTAGGACTATGCATATATTACAGAATTCCAGAAGGATATAAATACTTAGCTATGTACAAATGTCTATGGGTGTTTAGACCTTGTAACACATATAACCAATATGTAAAATACTTATATATTTAAAAATATATAATATATGAAAAAGAAAGAAGCCATGAATTTGAAAGAGTAAAGAGGGGTTTGTGGGAGGATTTTGATGGTGGAGAAGGAAGGGGGAAATTATGTAATAATAGTACAATCTCAAAAATAAAATAATGTTTTAAAATGAAAGTTGAAGTTTTGGCTAAGCCATTTTGTCTATACTCATGTGAATATATATGTTCTTTTTAAGTCTCAAGACTTGATCACATCAAGGATTATGCTTTTTGGACTCTTCTTTGGTGGGTATAGAATGACAGTGGGACAGGATGATAACTGCAATCCTCTTACATACTAGTAAAAGCAATAATAAAAACATAAATATCTCTATTGTGAAGCACTTAGTGCTAAGTGCAACAAAAGTATTAAAATTAGGCTAGACCTGTTCACTATGTGCCTTTCATGTCACACTTTAAATGCAGCCTAAACACAAGAGATGGAGACCTTCTTAGCTGAAAGTTTCCCCTGGGAAGTGTTTTATTGATATGAACCATAATTATTTAAATGGGAACACTTTCTTTATATATTTAGAGTTTTGAAAAAACTCCCTTAAGACACACACACCACAAAAAATGTTTGACATGTATAATTGTAGGAATTCCAGAAGAACATAAAACTTAGTTATGTACAAATGCCTACGGATGTTTTGACATTGCAACACGTGTAACCAATAAGTAAAATTCTGTGTAAATTCTGAGTCACAAACAAAACAGCAACTGGTGGGGGTGATGAGTTCACATATTTGCAAGTTCAACAGTGCAAAATGCAGTCTAAAGGAAAGACACATCTATGCTTCATGTTTTCTTCTGTCTTTGTGAACATTTCTAGCAACACTGATTTGTTTGAACATCTAATTTTTAAATTAACACTTTTCAACCAATTGAATGTGTACAGTAACCCCCAGCAACTTGTATCTCAAGACCTCTTGTTCTTTAGCTTTATAAATATTTATCATTCTTTGAACTTTATGCTGAGGTGTCTTTTTCCTTGCTCATAATTTTAACATTTTCTTACTTGATATGACTTTGTTACTTAACATTACTACTACTTCTTATGACTAAATGATTGATGATATTAAAATAATATTGTTTCCCTAAACACCTGTTTTGCCTTCAACACTTATTTCATATACACAAATTTTAAATTCTTTCTCTTATTCTGCTTTACCACTCCCAAGGGAGCCCCGGTTCTTGAGTTAAAACTACAAGCTGAGCCAGCCTTAGGCAGTTTGACATCCAAGGATAACTCCCCTGGGCCCAAGGATGCTTCTGACTCATTTTCCACTTGAAAATATGCCCGGAGAACTGCAGGTGTCACCCCAGGTCTTGACAAAACTAAAAGAATGTGTCCTTTGGAAGTATGTCATGAAATATCACAAGTTTAATAAACTCCTAAAATTCTGACTTTATGGAGAAAGCTCAAAAAGGAATAAAAATTGCCCATATCTAAAAGCCAGTGTTCGGAAAGACAGAGACCCAGAGCTATGCCACAGTTGATGCAAGCCTCTAAAGAAAGCTAAGTTACCCCAGGGAGATATTTTCTTTCAGCCTGTTCCTCTTGTCATCTTCTCCTGGTTCTGGTCCTGAATTACACATGTTTTGGACAAGGAGACACAGAGATCACACTACTGTAGACATCCAGAGGGGTTTGGAGTAGACCTACCACTTCAGGATATTATTTCCTTTTAATGTTTAATGTACTCCCTTTTTCATAATATACATGGAAGAAAGGAGTGTAAATGATCTGCTTTCACATTCTCTGCATAGCTACACACTATAAATGGACAAAGAGCCTACATTTATTTAAATTAGCAACCATTAAGTCTGTATAGCACCTAGGGTTTCTAGTTAGTCCTTCTTTACCTCAGAGTATTAACAAAGACTCCATCATGTGGCTTATATAAAGCTTTTTAAACACACTGAGAGCAAATACAATACATTTGTATATAGAAGATGCACTTGGCCATCAGAATCTCACATATTTGGGAACTTTTAGCGCTCAGTGAATGTAAAGTAAGTGCAAATGTGTTTTTGTTTTTGTCACCAGAGTGACATAGCGACTCTAACTTATTTTGTTATATTTATTTTAGTTGTATTTCAAAGTACGTGTTATTCTAAATTTTGGGTTGTAATGGACCCTAATAAATGAATTATTAGAATATGTGAATATCAAAATACATGTAATAATTACTTCCATTACTTTCCAAAGGATTTGTTGTGATCCTACTTGCCAAAGGGGAAAATTCTCTTCCAAGCCCATCATTCTTTTCTAAATTTGGTTGTCCAAAACCACTAAATTTACTGCAATTAATAAAAGTCTATGGCAAGGCATGAAAGTATTCCTGCTTCAAGCTGTAAGAATTCTCCCCTACAGACTCAGAATGATACTAAATTAATAAGAGGGATGAAAGGATGAATTAATTAGTATTTGATATGGAGACTTAGATGTTGATTTATTAGTCAGGATCAACATTGGCTGGTTTACTTTATAAACCTCAAATCAAATCCTTTCAGGTTAGTTCTTGTCTCCACCATCAATTGCCTGTCTACTAACTGGTGGTAATTTGTCAAAACCAAGCACAAGGAGCTTTTAGTGAGTGAATGATACATGTGTAGGTGTGGGTATTTCCTCTTATTACAATGGCCATGTTGGACACCAATTGTAGATGAATTTCTAAATAGTCTTATTAATAGAAAACATGGAGTCAGATATTGGGGTTAAAGCCTGAGAGAGATCAGAAGAATCGGAACAGCCACAGAACCTCACCTCACCAACTCCACAGCTTCTAAAGACAAGACTTCCTGTCTACCCACACCTATATGCCTTCCTGTTCTGCCATGTGATTTTCTCTCTCTATCTAGCTATATCACTTCCTCTTCCTGCCAAGTTCTGTCACATCCTGTCTGTCTGTACAGACCTCCAGACCTCCATGGTTAACTAGTGTTGGAATTTAAGGCATGTTCTACCACGCCTGGCTCTGTTTCCAGTATGGTCTTGAACTTACAGAGACGCAGATAGATCCCTGCCTGCCAAGTGACAGGATTAAAGGCATGTGCTAGTATTGTCTGACTTGTATACAGTTGCTGGCTTTTTTGTCTGATCTCTAGGCAAATTTTATTGGGGGGACACAATACATCACCACAAACCAGGGAATGTTGTTTCAGCATAGAGGAATAAATGAGGGTGTAACTACAAACAACTGAAAAAGAAACATGTAAGAGCATAGATTATTTATTTCCAGGTAAAAAAATGATCAATACCATTAAGTTTTAAAAATAATTAGAACTACTTTTTGGGGTTTTTTTGTTTGTTTGTTTGTTTGTTTTTTACTGGTCAAAACCTAAAATGCCTGTGAAAGTTTTGCTATGTAGAGAGAATCTGGTTACATTTCTAGCCTAATAAATTTGATAAAAGATGATTTGAATGAGGAATGGACACAGGTTCTGACCCCCAACCAAGTAGCTATCTGCAATTGATACCTGCTGGTAAAGGAAAAATTCTTTTCTATATTGGAGTCTCACTGGGTGTATTGAAAATACCTTAAGATGGGTCCAATGCCAAAGAATAGCTGACCAACACAAAAGGAATTCAATGGTATTTTGTGAACTCCCCCCCCCCTCATTTTCCTTTGTTTGGGCTTTTTTTTTAGGGGGTGTGGTCTTATTGGTTTTTTGCTTCTATATTTGGTTTCTATTTCTGTTTCTGTGGGAGGTTTTGTGTGTGTACATGTATGTCTTAGCTTTTTGGTTTTTTTTTTTTTTTAAAGAGAGAGAAAATAAAGTTGGGTCGGTAGCAAGGAGGGGAGGATGTTGGAAGAAATGGGGCATGCAAAACATAAAAAAAATTTAATAAAAAAATCATGCTTTCTGCTGGGCGGTGGTGGCGCATGCCTTTAATCCCAGCACTCGGGAGGCAGAGGCAGGTGGATCTCTGTGAGTTCGAGGCAGGCCTGGGCAACAGAGTGAGTTCCAGGACAGGCTCCAAAGCTACACAGAGAAACCCTGTCTCGAAAAACCAAAAAAAACCCACATATTTTCCTATAGAAAAAAGATGACTCAATGAAATTTTTTTTCCTGTATAATACTCTAGTGCATTGAGTATGAGTATCTTAATGTCTTTTCTTTTGCTTTTTTTAAGGTTAATGTTTCACATATGAAGAAGAAATACATAGTAGTGATTCAAAATGCTTTGAAATAAAGAAACGGTGTGTGAAATTATTTATTTACAACATTTGAAAATTTATTTATAGATACAGAAAAATGGGTTTGTTACAATACCTAATGATGTATGCAGACATTTATTTCCTCATTGTTTGCACACATTTATTGGCTCAATAAAATTAGCAAATTTGAGAAAGAATATAAAGGACTATTCTATAGAGTACATAATAAAATGTGGGCCAAAATATTTAGAAATAAAAGTAAAATGTGAGATAATTTGAGCATGAAAATAATAACAATAAATTATGATCTATAAACTATGGCAATGCTCACGAGACTTTACTGACAGGATGAGAAGGGAAGCATACACATACACTGTAACTCCACAAAGAGAGAAGCAGTGATGAAGATAGACAATCATAATTCTCAAGCACAAAAATAAAATTAGTTTTAGGCAAGAACGGTTACAGTTGCTACAATGACTGGACAAAATCTTGATTAGCAAAAGACTTTCCACAACCTTTAAATCTCTCTTTACAAAAAGCATCAATACAATGTAAGACACAAACCTTTATCTAAACTTAAAATCATCAATGATGAGAAATATTAACAGTTTACCTCATCATAACCTGGATTCAAAATGGAAAACATTATGATCCTCTCATCCAGGAATGAACATCCTAAATTTAATTAGGAAGAGCCACCAGGCAAACTGAAACTAAGGGACAATCTAGAAAACAAATGGCCAGTGCCCTTCAAATGTCAAGGTCACGAAGACTAAAGAAATGTGGATACAAATAAAGATGGATACACCACTCCTGCCCCTGGTTGAAGACACTGGAGACACAGGAGGTCTAAATAGTAGAGGTCAAAGCTCATCTCTTAGAAGAGAATAAACAATACTCACATAGTTAGAGAATTTAGATTTTGTCTGCAGATTACTGGACAATAATTTATTAACATTACTTTCCTGAGTTTTTATAAGAAAGTGAAATAAAGAGTATTTTTTTCTAGTTTTTGTCGGCTAAAATAATTTAAGACTAGAAACAGCTATTTAGAAAAGCTGGGCATAGTGGCATATGCCTTTAATCCCAGCACTGGGGAGACAGAGGCAGGCATGTCTACAAGTTCAAGAGTTCAAGGCAGCCTGGTCTACACAGTGAGTTTCAGGATAGCCAGGCTACACAGAGAAACACTGTCTCAACAAAACAAGAGAGAGAGAGAGAGAGAGAGAGAGAGAGAGAGAGAGAGAGAGAGAGAGAGAGAGAGAGAGAGAGAGAGAGAAGTATTGAAAGATATCATAGTAAATACAGAATACTTGAAATACAGTTTTCTATTTTTGAAAATGACATTCAGGCTACACAAATATGATTATTGTAATTCATTAAGGTCTGCCAGCAGCAGTGATGTCTACCCTGAGGCGCACTGCCCTCCTCCCATGCTCTTATTGCTCAGCTCTAGCAGAAGCTACTGTGGATCAGCTTCAGACTTTCCCTCATCCCAGGACTACTAGTTCCAATCATGTTTTCCTTTCTTTCTTTCCTTCTTTCTTTTTCCTTCTTTCTCTTTCTTTCTTTCCTTCTTTCATTCTTTCTTTCTTCCTTCCTTCCTTCTTTCCTCCCTCCCTCCCTCCCTCCCTCCCTCCCTCTCTTTCTCTTTTATTTCTTTTTTTTCTTTTTTTTACTTTATTAAGAAATTTTCTATCCATTCTACATACCACCCAAAGATCCCACCTCCTCTCTCCTCCCATCCCCCAGCCCTCTCTCCCAAGCCACCCCACATCACCACATCTCCCAAATCAAGGTCTCCCATGGGGAGTCAGCACACTGAAGCTAGGAAGGTCCACACTCCTCCATTGTTGGTGGGAATGCAAACCTGTACAGCCACTCTGGAATTCAGTATGGCAGTTTCTCAGAAAACTGGAAATAAGTCTTCCTCAAGACCCAGCTATACCACTCTTGGGCATATACCCAAGGAATGCCCAACATTACCACAAGGACACATGCTCAACTATGTTCATATCAGCATTATTCGTAATAGCAAGAACCTGGAAACAACCCAGATGACCCTCAACTGAAGAATGGATAAAGAAAATGTGGCACATATACACAATGGAGTACTACTCAGCAGTAAAGAATGATGATATCATGAAATTTTCAGGCAAATGGATGGAGCTAGAAAATATCGTCCTGGGTGAGGTAACCCAGACTCAGAAGGACAAACATAGTATGTACTCACTCATAAGTGGATACTAGATGTGAGGGAAGGGATGGCCAGAGTGCAACCCACAACTCCAGAGAGGCTAGCTAACAGGGAAAGACCCTAGGAGGGACACATGGATGACCCAGCAAAGGAGAAGTGGATGAGATCTACATGAGCAGACTGGGTGTCGGGGGGTGGCAGAGCGTGAGGTGTGGGGGATGAGAACATAGGGAAATGGGAGGGTGGAGCTAGAACGGGGACAGAGTGGGAGGGCAGGTTGGGAGATACCATGATAGATGAGGACATCATGGGAATAGGAAGAGGCAGGGTGCTGGGGAGGCTCTCAGGAATCCACCCCACCTTGAACTGCTAGCAGTGGTCCAGAGGGTACCTGATCTGGTCTACTCTGGTGACAGGTCTAGCGAATACTCTCTTTCTCTTTTTAAAAAAGATTTGTTTATTTATTTTATGTGTATCAGTGCTTTATCTGCATGTATGCCTGTATGCCAGAAGAGGGCATCAGATCCCATTATAGATGGTTGTGAGCCATAATGTGGTTGCAGGAAATTGATATCAGGACCTCTGTAAGAGTAGTCAGTGCTCTTAACCACTGAGCCATCTCACCAACCACATTTTTCTTAAGGAAGTAATTTCTAAGGATTTGTGAAGTATAAGTTTAAAAATACCATATAATAATAAATTGCAGTATTAGTGATGTTTACTATAAATATAGGACACAGAAATATAGCTAAGGATGAGATACTTTAAATTATAGCATCCCAGTACTCGGGAGGCTGAGGCAAGAGTGCCTCACAGTGCCTCACACATAGGAAGCTCCAGGCTAACTGGGGCTACAGAGTCATACTATGACTTACCATTTCACACTATACATTTATAGTGTTCATAAACACAATATGCACAGTAAGGAAGTGACACAAATGTGCAGTTTTCTCAGAGAACAGAGATTAATGGGTTTTAGATTTTGTTGTATTTCTTGATTGCTCCTCTGCACTGAATACAGAGAGAGTCTTCATTAATCAGAATAATTTTGATCCCTTAAAACAAGAACTAGATCTTTAGGGTCATAAATTCTGAATACTTACAGCATCACATAAACTTCTTTAATAATTTCTCATAATGACAGATGTACACAGTCATTAAAATATTCTCTTCTTAATTTTTTTGGGATGTTAATATAATTATATCATTTCCCACTTCCCTTCCCTTGTTCCAAACCCCCACTGTGTCCTTTTTACCATTCTATTCCAGTGGGCTCTACATCCTTTGTGATTCGGAGAACTGGATGCCACTTTCATCCTGAATGTGGGAATCAGTGCCATGTTCCAAGTATTATCAGCACCCATGGAGATGAGTGATATCATTTGAATCTATGACATCAGAGCAGAAATCCTAGGGATGTGATGGGTGAAAATAAAGTTATGTTATTCTTTCTGAAAAGCCCAACCCCTCTTCACGCCATTTACAGGTGCACCACCTGTTGTCCGTTTTCAATGAGTATTATTTACTTTTTGGAAACACAGGGAAGAATAACCAGCTGAGGAAGAATCTGGAGCTCAGAAAAAGGCTGCCTTAAAGATCTCCAGAGCAGGTCCTGGGTGGGGAAATATGGCGGTAGCAAGCTGAGCACTGGTGTTCACTGATGTGTTCTTGACTTTGGTGCAATGTGAACAACTGCTTCAGACTCCTGCCAACATGATTCTTTGCTAGTATTCTGTAACCATGAGCCAAAATAAGTCCTTCCTAAAGTAACATTTGTGGGATGCCTTGTCACAGCAGTGACATAGCTTTCTTATACCTAACTCCTCCCAGGTCCTTGCTACCAACTTCATATTTTTTTCACTCTGTAAAATAAAAAAAGGCAAAAATGAAAAGACAAACAAAAAGTCACAAAACAAAACCCCCAAAATAGCTAACTCTAAACGAGCTACATGTCCTGAGTCTGTTTCTAGACTTCACTAGTATATCCTTTCAGCTTCATATGCACAGAATTAAGCGGTGTAAGTATTTGTATAAGGGTAGTTATTCAAAAGTCATATTACGCTCTTTATTTTTCTCCTATCATGTCACAAATCCTGATGATATCTTAATCTTAACAATAAACATTCAGGCCATTAATTTTATTGAGGAACTGAATACCCTAACAAGACATTTGACCAATCACATGGGCCAATAGCACTCTGCTGCTATATTTCCAGATGGTAAGGTTTCTTTCAATCATCTACAACTTCTTTATTTTGCAACTTAACTAAAGACCAACCAGATAGTACCAATGAACTTCCTATGAATCACATATTTCTTTTTCTCTTATTCTTCTCTTAAAATTATTCTGTCTGCAATTAGGAAATTGGCTCACACAACATGTGTAGCACCAAGCAGCACTGATCTGAAAATGTCCCCATATTAATGATTTTTAATCTTTCTTTTGCCTGTGGTTGTTTCCCTCCCTCAGGTTCTGGAGACAGATTTGTCAAAGTAAACTGTACCTCTGAGAAATTCAAGCATTGGGGTTGGCATGATGTTCTGGACTCTTGCTGTGGTATTACTGCCAGCAGTATGTTTCTTTATTTTAAAAAAATAGAGAGGTTCACTTGCAACAAGTTTGACAGCACAACAATAAAATTGCCAGACATTTTTGAAACCTGGAGTTTGTATAACACAGGGAATGAAATATAGATCAAATATTGAAGAAATGGCCCTGATGTTCCAAGTATGATGTGGACCATTGTGGAACAACTTGGTCTACTCTGTTGCCTTAACAATTCCATCTTCCTGTGAAATACAGGCAGAAATCTATAGTGGCATTAGGGATTGTATTTGCTGATCCCAGAATCACTCCTCCTTCAGGAGACTATATCTGGCTAGGACTGCAAGGCAACAGATGGGCAATAGGTTGACAGATATTGTAAAAGACTGTGAGACTAGGAAGAAGCAAAGTGTTAGAGAGGCCCACAGAAATCCACAAAGATACCCACACAACAGACTGCCGGCAATGGTCGAGAGACAGCCCGAACTGACCTACTCTGGTGATGGGATGGCCAAACACCCTAATTGTTGTGCTAGAAACCTCATCCAACTACTGAGGGATCTGGATGCAGAGATCCATGACTAGGCCCTGGGTGGATCTCTGGGAGTCCAATTAACGAGAATGAAGAGGGTTTATATGAGCGAGAATTGTTGAGACCAAGGTTGGATAAAGCACAGGGACAAATAGCCAAATGAATGGAAACACATGAACTATGAACCAATGGCTGAGGAGTCCCCACTGGATCAGGCCCTCCGAATGGGTGAGACAGTTGATTGGCTTGATCTGTTTGGGAGGCATCCAGGCAGTGGGACCAGATCTTATGCTCATTGCATGAGTTGGCTGTTTGAAACCTGGGGCCTATGCAGGATTGTTTGGCTCGGCCTGGGAGGAGGGGACTAGACCTACCTGGACTGAGTCTACCAGGTTGACCTCAGTCTGTGGGGAAGGCTTTGCCCTGGAGGAGATGGGAATGGGGGGGGGGGGGGGGGGTTGGGGGGAAGGTGAGGGGGACGGGAGGGGGGAGAACAAGGGAATCCATGGCTGATATGTAGAACTGAATTGTATTGCAAAATAAATTAAAATAAATTAAAAAAAAACAAAAAAACAAAAAAAACAAACAAAAAAAACCAAACAAACAAACAAACAAAAAAAGACTGTGAATCCCTCTTCAGTATATGACTTCTTTTTCTTATGCATCCATTTTTGTTATTGGTGAGAAAAAATGGTAACTTCATAAGATATGCGTGATAAACTGTTTCATATATTATATTTTTGTAGGCTAATCTGAATAAATAATTCTAGTCTCTTTTTATTCTTTGAGATTTTACATGCAAACCAAAACAAATGTTACAAAGATTATTTAAATCAAAGTCAGATTAGTTTAATTTCATTCAACTGTAAGTGACTTGTTGACACTCAACAACTCACAATCTTTCTCTTTATTCTTTCTTTGACACTATATCCTACTAGAATCAGATGTTTGAGTTTGTTGTCTTTTTTTAATTGATTAAATTGCTGATTTATGCACATTTGTCGCTCTCCTCTGTACCTCAATCAAAGTCAAAATGCACAACTTTGGAACCAAAATTTACCAAGTATGGTCCAAGGCTGCATGCAACCCACAATAGCTACGAATATGGTCAAACATACATGAAAAACTTAGAAGCACGAGATATTTACATATATGGATCTCTAGTGGATACTTTGTAGATGACAACATCATGCCATACAATATAAACACATACAATATATATAATAAGCAGGAGAGAAGATAGCATAGGTGAATGTTTAGAATGCTTCAGTTTTATTCTGTTGCTATAAAATAATTCTGAGATAGTTGATCATGTCCATATTCTGATGAAACAGAAACAGCTATGAGAGTGATAAGGTATAGACTGAGTGATTATAAAAGGTTGATTGATGAGACAAAGCCCAAAGCCTATTGTTCCATGATGTCCATTGTTACTAGTGGAGAAAAAATCCTCATCCTCAGCTACCTAGGGTATCCAGATAGGGTAGAGTCATGACTACTTTCTGTGATGCCATCCCTACACAGGATCTCTTGGGCTCTAACTATCTATTATCTTAAATGCTGTTTTCTTTATCTTTTTATGTATATTTTCAGACTGAATATCCCATTAAAATCTTAGTAAAATATATTATATTCATCTTGTTATACTTTATTATTACTAGTAGTAGTAATAGTTAATTTTCCTTTCTTTTTAATACCTTCAAATATGTATAAATATATTATGATCTTATGTAACCTCATTTTCCTTCCAGTTTCTTCCATATGTCCTCCAACATGTTTATTTGTTTATTGTTATTTTTCTATGTATAAGTGTTTTCCTTGGATGCACATATGTGTGGCTGGTGCCATTGAAGTATTGTGAAATTGATTCAAAATTAGAGACTACATGTACTGCAAAGCTCATTTTATCAGAGGAGAATGAACGGAAGTTCTCTTGACAGGGGTCTAGTGATGGTTCTAGAATCTTAGTCTATCAGAATATCAATATTATAAGTCCATGCTCTCCATGTCATAGTGTTTCTAAGAAAGAGCTATTAGAAAACACACAGAAGGTGACCTAGCAATGGCCTAGGAAGAGCAGAAGTCAGCAGTCGTGGCCTAGAAGCTAGTAGACTGCTTTTATCTGGATTGAAACCTGTCTGTAACTGATGCACCTTCAGGCTGCATCACCAGTAAAAGAGGGGTAGACATTATATGCTAAGACTTATCAGACAAATGATAGAGACCCAGCAGCCTGCTGGGTCTGAGGCCCTGCAAGCCTTCTGCTGCTTCATTAGAGCTGTCCTTTGATTCTTGTTGCTAATTTAACCATCAACATGACTTATGCTTTCAGTTTCAAAACAAGGATACCTCACTGTTTCCCAAACTTAGTCTTTACCAAGTGTGAAGGTGAGCATTAACAATAACTCAACAAGATCTAGAAACATTTAGAAGATAAATCTCTGGGCATATTTTGAGTGATTATCTACTCCAGATTATGTTAACTGAGGTAGTCTCACTTTTCCTGAAGATAACACCGTTCCATGGGCTGGTTTCTCAGACTGAATAAAACTTAGAATGCAAGCTCAGTGCAGCGCTTCATTGCTCTATTATTCCTACAGAACATATATATATATATGTGTGTGTGTGTGTGTGTGTGTGTGTGTGTGTGTGTGTGTGTGTACATCCACTTCTGTTTTCTGCCAACACTTCTCTATGTTGGTGCATTGTACCCTTTACTTATGAGCTAAGACAAACCTTTTCCCTCTTACATTACTATGGTCAGGTTATTTGATCATAGAAATGGAAATAGTAACGGAAACACCTTAACATCCAATGCTAGATTCTGACGGAGCACAACCCTTATGGAAGTACAGTCATAGATACTTGCTATATGTATTTTTTTTTTTTTTTTGGTTTTTCGAGACAGGGTTTCTCTGTGTAGCTTTGCGCCTTTCCTGGAACTTGCTTTGGAGACCAGGCTGGCCTCGAACTCACAGAGATCCGCCTGGCTCTGCCTCCCGAGTGCTGGGATTAAAGGCGTGCGCCACCACCGCCTGGCTTGCTATATGTATTTTAATCCAATGGGACTCTATCCTATAATGTTAGCATCTCATTGTAATACAAATGAAGATATTGTTCTTAAGAGATGTCTTTCCAGCAAGATTTTTTAAGGAATAATTATTAAAAGATATTGAGACCTGGAATAAGCACACTATTAAAAAATGCCACTCAGCTGCCTTTTTATAAATGTCTTCCATTCTAGTGATTCTCTGCCATTTAAACAATATAGACTTGGAAAATCTGTATTTGTTTTCATGTTGTACAAGTGGCAACTGTTTTTGCCCAGTTGTTTTTGCCAGTTTATTCATCATGTGCTTCTGTGATTTTGTTTGTAGATGCTATATTCTGAAGAGAGGTTATTTTTGTTTATAAAACATATTGTCTCACAGTGAAATATATTATTTTATTTATTTTTGTACCTAGATAACCATTGATCCAGAATAGGTGATGATTAATAGCAGTCAGATCTCAAGATTGTTGTGTTTAACTATTTAAATCTGATGTTATTTGTGTATTTCAGATTATGTGCCCTGGGAGAGGAGAAGGCAAAGTTTATGTGAACATTCATGAGGACATAAATAAATGTATACATTCCTGGAAAAGCATATGTATCAATATAGACCATGATAGATGCATTCGTGTTCCATCTACTATTACATCTAAACATAAGAATATTTTGTGATATATCCTTCTTACATCGACAGCTACCTATATTTATTTTTATAGATTAATATATTGGTTAATTCTTTAAAATGCCTTAGGGTGGCATCATGAGAATACCATGAGACTCATGTACTTAAATGCAAGTGTAGGGAATATATTTTATAAAATGTTCTAGCATGAATTTGTGACATACTGTGGCAACATAGATATTTGTAATTTTTGTTCCTCATCACTCTTCACATAAATATTTTATCTCAGCATTTTTAAGTAAAAAGTCTCTAAGGCTCTCTTAAAATATGTCATATTGGTTCTGCCTAAGGCAAAATAATCCACCTTATGTTATGCTGTCATGGATTGGTCACATTTTCTACTCTATTGATTTATTGACTTCATTTTTTCATTTCTAAATAGACTAGCTTGAAATTGAATCTGGCCAATAATTTAAATGTAGTACATGCTCTGTGGTCACTTACAAAAACAGTGGCCCTTCAATCAAAGTATTTTATTAATTTATGGTTTGGATGATTCATAATTCATCCATCTAAAAAGTATTTCTTTAGTGCCTGTTTCTACAAAGCATCATAAAATTGTATTCTTAGCAAATGAACAAAACCAAATGTTGCTTTCAATAAACATTAAAATTTCATTGCTAAACTTATATATCTATTAATATATACATAAAATTGATACATGATGAGACTGGTGTACAAAAAGGAAATATGAGTGAATGAGATATCCTCTGCCTTTGATTCTGCAAATCATAGCATCCCATGAGGCATATCTTAATATCTTAGTTATATTAGTGCTGTTTCTCTCTCTCCCTCCCTCCCTCTCTCTCTCTCTCCCTCTCCCTCCTCTTCCCCCTCCCCCTCTCCCTCTGTGTGATATACATCCCAAATAAAATAAAGGATAAAAATCATAGCCACAACAATCATAGCCACAATAATCTAATAAGTTATGGCTTAATGGTTTTATGTTTCATTCAACCATTTTCTGAGTTTAGTTTATAATGTACAAAACCAAACTCAAAAAAAATATAACTGTATTTTTAAAGCTATTTGCATTAGTAGAGCTTAGTAAACTGCACAATGCTACAGCTCCTCATTGTCATGGCTTGAATAAGTATACAATATTTCTTACAGAGGATCAATTATTCAGTCATGTTTTTCACATACTTACCCACTAGATTTTTTTTTCTTTTCTATAACTTGCTTTGAAAAGAATAGAAATTATTGGAATTTTCCACCCCCGTTTGACAGTACTTACTGAGAGAAGTTTCTAAAACTGAGACAAATGCTGTGCACATTATTGATGAGGTTTCACTTTTAAGCTCTATTTCAGTGCTGGCATCAATCTTTAGCATCCTCTTTCCTTTTGAGGAAATAAAAGAAATGCATTAGACACAGAAACCCTCAGAGCATGTGCTAACACCTGAGACTGTCAATGTTAGAATACAGATTCTGTTCATCTGAGAAATTTTCTTCATATCATTAAGAAAACTTTGACAAGAGTGAACATTTGCTGAGAATTAAAATTATATCTTGCAAGAATATATAACATATTACTCTCACAGTAAACATAAAAACACATTTGAGTGAAAGAACAATATATCTATATTTATTGACTATTGTTTTATTGGTTTGTATCCAGTACTTATATCTAATATCTTTTAAGCTCTCAATTCTTAATCTGTCTTATTGACATAAATATTTTTCCGTATCATTATTTTACTCACACATTTCATAGATCTAGCACTTAAGTCATTATTCATTTTTTCAAAAACTAGATATGTCCAAGGATAAAGACATACACTAAGTCACAAAAGACTTCCACACATGTGAATGTGAATCCCCCATCATTTCCACTGCCAAGATTTTCACTCAACACATTGTTTTCACATCTTATCAACTAGGTCATGATGAAATAATCCATTAAATCCTCCACTGACATCTCAATAAACTATATCTGAGTAATTAATTTTCTTTTTCTAAGCCCATCTTTTTGTTCATGTCAACAGTGCATTCTTAGTAAATATAAATGTGACCATGGTCCTACTCCATAAAAACTAATGCAGAAATGACATCAGACATTCTGCAGAGTCCCAGCTGTCTTATCCGAATCCACTGTCCTCAGTCCAACACCTGGAAGTAACTGGTCAATTGCCACATCAGTGTCACAAAATGGCCTGTAGCCAGCATCCCAGCATCCACCTTTAAGATCTCCAAAGGATATCACTCACTAGAAAGGAGCATTGGTATAATCTGCTATGCAGGAGAAATTAGACATAATCTATAAGCTGACACAGCATTTCAACAACAGCAACACAGTTTTGACATGGTGCTTTTCAAGCTACTGTGCCAATTTTCCTTTTTGTGTCTGACCTCATTTTCTTCTACTTTCTGAGTGACATTCTGTGGCCTAGTCACTATATATTCCAAAATGTTCTAGACCTGCCTATGTAAGTCATTTCTCCAGAATCACATCCACATTTCAAAGTACTGACAGCAGAGTTTGCCTGGATTATGAATGCCCCAGAACATCATATCTAAAACTGTACTTGCATGTCATACTAAGCCAGATATTATGATTTCTACATATCAGTGTATCACAGTCCAATTGACTCACAAAACACATTTCTATTTTCTCCTTTAACTTTTATTTTGTTCCTATACCCATTAATCAATCAACTCTTCCATCCTGAGAACGGTCTTCTGATTTCCCCATCATATTTTCAGCTAAGGTTATTTATATTCTGAATCATTTTTGAATCTAAATCCATACCTTATACACGTACTCAGTATTCAAATCCCTTTTAAATATGTAAGAGAGGCTTACAGACATTAGTCTATATGCCCTCAATCACCAGATGTAGATGTAACCAAAGGTCTTATAAAATAAGAAACACAGAGCCAATTCAGAGAAGACAGCCAAGAGGTCAGAGCTAAGAGCCTCACCCTTCCTGATTCAGGGATCCTCTCCAGCCAAGAGAGCTCTCCGAAAAGGACCTACTTCCTGTGTGTCTGTCCTTAAAGTCTTCCTGTTCTGCCTTGTCATTGGTTGTAAACCCAAACATGTGACTGCCTCGTCACTGCCTGAATGTACCACCCTCCAGGTCCTTAAAGGCGTGCGCCACCGACGCCATGCACTTGCTATGACTCTAATAGCTCTGACCCCCAGACAACTTTATTTATTAACATACAATTAAAATCACATTTCAGTACAAGTAAAATACCACCACATTTCCCCTTTTCTATTTTAATAAAAAGGAAAAAAAAGAAAAAGGTTATAACTAACAAAAGAAAAACTATATACAAAAGTACAATGACTATATACAATATATACAAGTAATAAATGTCTAAACAATGTCTAGTCCATTTGTATTTGACAAATTCAGAGAAAATAATTTCATTGTCTATCCTATTTTGTTAAGTCCAAAATGTATCTAATTCATTTTTTATCCTAATTAATCTTTAACTATAACTAATTAACCTTTAACTATAACTACCTAATCTTCAACTCCCTCAGAGACCCAAGAAGGAAATAATATTAGCTAACAAAAATAAAAACAGAAAGTGCATGCAAGCAACTTCCAAAAAATTTGTGAGTTGACAGAAACAGCCAGCTGCCTGGACAGTCACCTGAGGTTTCTCCACAGTGTTGGGGCATCATCTTTAGCCTATAGGCTTAGCATATCTGACAGACTCAAGTAGGATGTACACAAGGTCAACAGTTTAACCTCACATTGGGTGAGAGCAGTCCATGTACCAGAAACACCTGAATTCCATTAGTGTCATGCCATGATTCAGGATTTTAAATTCTGGAAATTGTTGTTGATTTTTTAATTTAGCTGTCCATTTTTTTTGGCTGTGTATATATGGCTTCATCTTAGCATCCCGTTCTTTTCCACATCCCTCTGTCAAATGCCAGTTTACTATTGCGAGGCGTGAGCTTAGTTATTCTTCAAGAATAACTGTTTCAGCTGCTGTTCCATTGCACATCAGAAGCCATCGGCCCATTTCCTATTTAGCTGCCTTCGAAGAAAAGGGCACTGTACCTTTTCTGAATTGCAAAGGCAACTTTAGGGATGGTGCCATATTGTCCTGGCCTCAGAAGATGCCTTTTGATAAAGCCATAACCACACTCGTTTTGGCAAGAATCAGTAGTCCTTTGTTTCATGTCCTGTCTGTCCATTTTGTCAGTAGTTGATTCAAGGATACTTTGTTGTCCAGTGGCTAACTTTTGCCACAATGAAAGTTAATTCCATATGCAGTTTCTTTAATGTCCATATTTTCTCTGAAGTAGATTGGTACTGCCAGGAGCCGACATGTCTCATAATCATAACAAAAAAGAAAAATTTTCTAAGTTATTAAAACATTTTAAATGCCATATTCTGTAGATCTCTGAAGGGTTTGAAGATGACCTGTCTAAAATATATCTGTTCAATTTTTAAAACATATCTAATATGACTACAACTTCTATTGTAATGTCTAACTACTAACTTTCATTTCTTTATATCCTAATAGTTGGTAATAATAACATTCAAGGATCAGAAAATTGCATTGTTAAATGAACGGTATAAGTACAATTAGAAATATACATATAGCATTTTCTAACAATATCAATTTCAATATATATAATTTGTATACAATATAAAACAATCCAATCCAATGTAAAGTATTTAAAACTAGTAATTGTCTTTTTTTTTCTCTTTTTTTTTAAACAAGAACCTTAAATCTAATCTCCTTTGCTTAGTCTTTTTTTTAACCCTTGACAACAACTTGTAACCAACTCCCCTAAACAATGAAAATTATCCCAGACCCAAAACCCATTAAAAAGACCAAAAAACCACCCACCCCACACCACCTCTTTGGGAATGTGGGCGTCGCATTCTTAAAATTGCTTCCTGTTGGGTATGGGTGAAGTTATCTTTATCCTGAAAGAAAAATTTTAGGTTAATTGTCAAATTCTAGGAAAGGTAACCATATCCTTCATTATCCAGTCTGTGTATAATGCCAAAGTTCAGGGTTTATCTCAAGTCTTTATTCAAGTAGTCTTTGAGACTGGATCATCTCAGCTAGTCATCTCAAAATTGCTCTGACACCTTGTAGTTTAAAGCTGATCTGTAGATGATGTTTGTCAGTTTAATGATGTTATTATTGTCCACGTGGAATTGTTGTTGTTGTGGGGCCCCAACTTCTTCCTGGAGACTTCAGTTGATGTTAGGCTTGGCCGTGATTTCCTGCAGAAAACTGATAAGAGACTCGAACACAAAGACATATATATGTAGCTAATTGAAGTCTTTTTTCTAGAATTAATTAATATTCTATATGACCATTCATATCTTAACAAAGGTTAAAATGTATATATATCTATATATCTATATATTGATCTTGTAAATTTTGATATAAAATTTATACTTTAAGAAAAGTTTTAAAGAATCAGAATAGAATCAAAGAGTTGAGATTAGTAATAGAATAGTCCCTTACTTAATTTGGCTTTTTTCCTGTCCCATAGCAGAATTTTGCTCTTTTATTCTGGCATGATACAGGGGGTTTGCATTTTTCTTTTAATAACATGCTTGAGTTTAAAGAAGGAGAGAGCCATTCTCCAACTCCAAAGTCAGCTTTAAATTTTAATTGAACTGGGACTATTAGAAGACCAATAGTGTTAAATTTTTAGAGAAAAGCAGAAACAAACATTTAGGAAGACATAAAATTTTTTAGATAATATATACCCATGCGCCATTTCACTCTGTTTCCTGGGATAGATGATTTGTCCCTTTTTTCAGTTGTCTCATTTGTCCGGTGTTCTTCAGATTCATTCTCCTATGTGACAGTCAGATTTAAATGTATTTTCTGGAGGCATTTCTATTTGGCAGCATTATCTGTCTTAGCAAATCAATAGAGAAATCATTCATTTTTTATCAAATTATCACAAATGCAAAAGCTTAACTATTTTGAGAAGGGGCCAGAGAGAGAGTCCATGATAGGAAGTAATTGCTGTTCATTCACTATTGAGATTGTCATTTCCAGTTAAGATTGTCAAAATAGAATAGATGATTAGCTCATCTGGCCAAAGATGAAAATTGTTTTGAATCTTATGTCTTCTTACTAACCAGTTTTAGACAAATCAAAGACATGAAGTTAAAATAAGATTTGTTTCTTGATATAGCTACAACCTGACACCTCTCTCAACCTCATAACATTTTATAGGCTGGGGTGTGATATTTAATACATTATACATATGAACAAATAAATATCCATTATTATGAATATACTAGTCATTATATATATGAATATATATGTCTTTATCCCTGTATTTGTTTTGTAATGATAGTATTTGCTAATACAGCATTCATCAATGTTAAAATCTTTAGTTTACTGAGTAGGTATTTAATGTGTGTGCATGTTTTTATGTGTCTGCATTACCAGTGTGTGTGCTTGTGTGTAGAAGATAGAGCCCAGTCTTGGCTGTTTTTCCTCAAGTACCACTCACTGATTTTGTGAGGATCTCTTACTGTCCTGAACTGACTAGATTAGGCTGACTGACCTGTGCCTGTCTCTGGTTCCCCAGTACTGGGTGATAAGTCCTTGCACCCTGAAGGCCTCTCCACTGACACAGTAATCCAAATCAGACAAATTAGAAAAGGCTCGGTTTAATGGGTATAGCATTCCTGGGTGATTCCCTGGCCCTGCAGAGAGGAGATGGGGATGAGAGACTGAAAGAACCATGTTTCTGTTTTCTGGAATGCAGTTTATATACCCTGTGGGAGTGGTCTTGAACCTCTCTGGGGGAGGAGTTGTGTTTGGTGGGCTTTGAAGGGGCAGGTTTAGGGAAAGAGATCGGGGAGGGGAGTTGAGGTGGATCTTCCACCAGAACATTCCAAACTCTTTGGGTATAAGGATGCCAGGGTGCCAGGGGTTGGGGTGGAGCTCCCACCCAAACACTGGGATCATTCTGTGTGTCCACACACCCAGATTTTTCATGTGAATTTCTGGAATTGAACATGACAAGCATTTTACAGACTGAACAATCCTATCCTCTGTTTATTTAGGATATCTTTAAAACCTTTGGGGAAAGGAAGAATATGAACTGTTTCTGAATAGTCTGAAGAATCCCTGGGAAGATGTGATGCTCAGCAAGATGAGGAAACACTGATACCAATAATTTTGAAGCCAGATGTTCTACTCTGTGTCATTACCCCAGACTTTCTTTCTTTCTTTCTTTCTTTCTTTCTTTCTTTCTTTCTTTCTTTCTTTCTTTCTTTCTTTCTTTCTTTTGGTATTTCATAATGTATTTGTAATGAACAATATCTCTCAACTTCTTGCCAAACATGTATCATTGCTTGTGGAATTTCAGAGTAATAGCCAAGACATGGTAACTTTCGCAGTGACATTGATTTGCTTCTGAGAAGGCCATAAGTGAGTGCTATAAGTTCATGAATATTTTTATCTTATTATATAATTTTATTATTCATTTCGCCCTTTGCATGTGCATGTTTACATGTGTGTATTTTTGCATGTGTATTTTTAATAAAGAACTGTGTCCAAGCTTTTACACAGGTGAATCTAATCAAACTTGCAAATGAAGTGAAAAAGGAGATGGTCTCAACAAAAAAAAAAATAAACTTGTTCAGAAAACCTACTTCTTAAAGTGAAATGTTTGCTTAATTTATATGGTTATTGAGAAAAATTATTCCCCAAGTGGTAGAAAAAATGTTAGTGTATATATTAAGTAACATTTTATATGTTACATTTCTTTGATTTTCTTTTCGTTGGATGTAATTTTATTAATGTACTTAATTTACTTATTTGCTTATGCTTTAGGCAAGTCTTATTCTGTAGCTCAGATTGACCTGGAATTCACTGTGTCACCCAGGCTAGCTAATGCTGGTAATACTGGTAGTGATTGCCTGCCCGGCCTCCCAAGTACCAGGAATACAGGCTTGCCACCACACCTGGCTTCTTGGTGTCTTTTACATTTGTGAAGATGTTGCAAGGAGAACACAAAGAGTTTTTCTCAACATCATCGTATGCTCCCACAGAGCCTTTGTTTAAGCTCCGCCCTCCTCTTGCTCTTGCACCCAATAACATATTTTATTTTTTAATTATTTTGAAAGGATGTTGCATATAAAATGTCTCTACTGCCTAACATAAACATCTTTTACTTGGAAACAAAACATATTTTTACAAAGGTACAATCTAATAAATTCAGGAAATCAGTGTTGGTGCAATGTCAGTCTTTCTCAGGAAGCTTGTTGTGGATTTTAGCAATTGCCCCTATATTGTCACTAACACACACACACACACACACACACACACACACACACACACACAATCAATTTGATTGATTTCATTAGATTGTCTTGCCTGTCTAATTTTCCTTATTTTAGAACAGTTTTTGAGTCATTTATATTTGAATATATTGATATGTTAGAATAATATTTAACTCATATTTTATTACAGATTGTCCATGTGGGTTTTAGCTGATGTTTTCTCACAAATGGATTTTAGTTTTAGATGAGTCATAGAAATAACACAAACCTGAACTTGTTAGAAGATAATCAACACCACTTAATTCCATTTCTACAGTGGAAATATTCCAGGCTTAAAGACAAGTGAGAATTTTAAAATTAGCGCTAGGCACCTAGCATTGTCTCAGAAGCTGATAATTGCTTGTTACATTTAAAATATGTTAAATTATTTCATGGTATGGATAAGTAAGGAAGGCATGCAAAAGCATATCAAGACAAATTATGTTTTAAAATGTTTATATTACCAAGAACCTAGTGGCACATGCCTTTAATCACAGCACTCAGGAGGCAGAGGCAGGCAGATCTCTGTTAGTTCGAGGCCAGCCTGGACTACAGAGGGAGTTCCAGGAAAGGCACAAAGCTATACAGAGAAACTCTGTCTCGAAAAACCAAAAAAAAAAAATTAATAAATAAATAAAAAATAAAATAAACAGTAATTTTACCACAGTATCCTAATGAGGGTGTTTGGACACAAGAAATGAAGCTATAAAATGTATAGTGCCTTTTCCATTCTCAGTATCCATTTCTAAAGTTAGTAAATAAATGGAATCAATAAATAGATTGCATTGTTATGCATGTTTAGCTGTTATTAAACAATAATTTTTAATGGACTGTAGCCAATATAATAGTCCATGAGAAGAGACATTGCAAAAGAACACACTGTGCCAACTCACTAGACACAGATATCTCAATTTTTTAATAAACTTTGATATATTCTTTCTAGGCACAAATGTTCTTCCATTCTACATTTACAGGAAAAAATGCAAAATGTCTGAAATTTTTAGCTGTTAATTACAATCAGTGGTGAGTATTTAATAGGCTGAACATTCATACAAATAGAAAACTGTAGCACACTAGACTTAGGTATTTAAACTATGAAAAATGTTATCATGAATTATTACTATCCTTTAATATCTTTTCTAATAAGCTTCTTATATGGTTACAACATTAGAAAGTGGGAACAGGCTTACCCATGTGGGTATTTTTTTCTTCCACTTGTATACCAATATTTAAAATTAATTGATTACTCTTATGCTATTGCTTATAGAAATGAATATTGAAATCACAAAATGTTCTTGGCTTTAAGGTAGGAATAATATGTTTAACTTTTTTGCAGTGCTGGGGAATGAGTGCAAAACATCCCCAATACTAGTCAAGTGTGTGTTACAACCTCAGTACCGTTGAATGTGTCTTAAAAATATTTTGCGGGGGGAAGTGGAGAGAACTCAGGTGTTAAAATTTTTGTTATGTAAGCATAAGAAACTGAGTTTGGATTCCTTGCACCAATGCAAAAGGTTAGATGTAGCAGGGCACACCTGTAATCTCAGCACCAATGAGGTGAAGACAGGAAAATTCCAGGGGCCAATCATTCCAGTCAAACAGTAGAGTCCCGACACAGTCAGAATCTTAAAAATTGAGGTGGAAACTCAGAAAGATATGTCTGGTATTGACATCTAGTTTTCATACACACACACACACACACACACACACACACACACACACACACACACACACAAAGAGAGAGAGAGAGAGAGAGAGAGAGAGAGAGAGAGAGAGAGAGAGAGAGAGAGAGAGAGATGCTCCCGGCTCTGTCTAGCAGCCTTGAGGTTCTCTGTATGAAGAACTTCACTCGAACCAAAACTCTGCCAATGTCTTAGAAAAGTGGGGAAGAAGAGTAGGAAGTTTTCTCATGTCTCTAGAGGTAAATTCTGATTGTAATTGCTGTGGCCCCTTTTTGAATACTGACTAAATTTTGAAGGGGAATGATATGCATTTCATACATTTAATGTGGGTACTGCATTTATTGACATCTTTATAATGAACTATGTCTAAGTCTTAAAAAAATCTGAATAGGCAGGGCAAATCATTATGTTCTTCTGAGAAAAATAATGAAATGTTTTTAACTCTACAAAGTATAGTTGGTGTTCAGGAAAAAAAATGGTAGCAAGGCATTTAAGTGCCATGGCATACAAAATTATGTGAAGAGGGGGTGAAATCAGCTCTGGCTCTAGCTGCTCAGGTCTAGCACTCTCAACTGGGAATACCCCCAGGCTTCTATAAACTAGTGTTGTCTTAGGAATTTTGTGGGAACGGAGAATCTAACCTAACACTAAGAAATGTTTTAGTATGTGAATGTGCATATATGTTCAGCTTAACCTGTTTGTGCAAGTGCAAATACACACATGTTACCTGGACGAGTATCAGTTAAAGTCATGTGACAAGGTGCCTTTAAGCAGAGCTTCCCATCTGTTTGCAAGCACATACTATGTAAATTCAAGGAGGAAGATGGCTATCCTTTCCACCTTTCTAAAATTATTATTATTTTATTTTTGGTATTTTGAGACAGGGTTTCTCTGTGTAACAGTCCTGACTGTTCTGGAACTCACTTTGTAGACCAGGCTGGCCTTGAAGTTACAGAGATCCACCTGCCTCTGCCTCCCAAGTGCTGGAATTAAACTACCACTTGGCTTTTTCCCATTCTCTTTGAAAAGGAAAACATACAGAGTGATGTTAACTTAGTAAGTATCAGAGTTGGGATGGGGTTTAAAACGAGCTGACACAGCATCTTAAAGACTAGACTTTGAGGACACGTTTGTCTCTCAACAGAGAGAATGTTCTTTAGCATCTGAACAATTGTTTTTCACAGTAAAATCCTCTAATGGTGTTTTTATAATGCAACTTGCTTTTTGTTTTGTTCAGTTCTCTAGTTTTCTGGCATCTTTCCCTCTTTAACATTTTCTACTTCAGATCCTTTTACTTCAGCCACACTGTACCAATCCAAACAATATTCCTGTGTTAGTTATCACCCCTTTGAATAATTGTCTGCAGCTGTTTCATCACATTATTTCCTGTGCTCCAGAAATCACAGTATTCACAGCTCCTTTAAGGCTAGCTTCACGAACTTAGAATTACACTATAGAAGAAAATTACTTAATTTTCTCATTGTCACAATAATACATATTTACTGGTTTTATTAGAATCAAATCAATTGAGATAAATGCTTTTTCCAAATGTCAAATTCATACACATACAAATGAATGCTCCTCTAACTAAAACTATCAGCTTGCATAGATGAGGAATTGGTAAATAGGATTTTAGAAAGTAGGATTGTACTCATTCTATCATGGTTGAAACTTTTTGGTTATTTAATTTAACAAGGTTTTCCTTTTTGTTTGTTGGTGTAGCATGAATCTGAAATGGTCTTATTAATAAAAACAAACACAGAGCCAGGTATAGGGGGTGAACACTGAAAGATCAGAGAAACAGCAAGCCAGTCAACCTCACCTCGCCAATTCCTCAGCTGATCTTGTTTCATCAAACTGAAAGCCTCTATGTCCTCATCCAAATGGATCTCAGCTGAACTGCTGCTAAAAGCTTAACAAGGCTCTAGTTCCTGGTCCTCATGCCTTATATACCTTTCTGCTTCCTGCCATCACTTTCTGGGATTAAAGGCATGTGTCACAATGCCTGGCTGTTTCCAGTGTAGCTTTGAACTCACAGAGATCCGAATGGATCTCTCCCTCTAGAATGCTAGGATTAACGGTGTGTGTGCCACCATTTTCTGGCCTCGGCTGTTCTGTTCTTTGACCCCAGATAAGTTTATTAGGGTGCACAATATATTGGGGGGGGACACAATATCACCACATTTCACCCTTTTTGTCTAAAATAATAAAAGAAGCTTATAACTATATCCAATAAGTATATACAATTTATACAGTCAAGAATTACATTAACAATATCTAGTCCATTAACATTTGACAGATTCAGACAAAAAACTCCATTATATACATTAACAATGTCCAGTCCATTATCATATGACAAATTCAGATAAAAATTTTCATTACTTATCCTATTTAAAATAAGTAGTTCCTTTTAAAGAGTAGATTCAATAGTCTCCCTTTTTATCTTATCATGTTGGTTTTGAGACAGGATCTATAGACCATCTTGCCTTTGAGTTCCCTACCTATGAGGTGGAAGATAACCTTTGAATGTCTAATCTCCACCTCTACTTCTAGAGAGTCAAAATTACATTACATGTATGTGCCATTACCCATGCTTTTATGTAGTACTCAGGATAGGACCAAGGGCTTCTTGTATGTTAGGTAAGCACTCTTCCAATTGGGTTGTATTGCATACCTCTGGATGAGTTTTGAGTTTAATATTATTAGGTCTTGAATCAAACAATTGTCCTTTCTTAAACTGTTGTGTTATCAGCCCTATTCAGATAAAAGCAACTGAGGACAAATAGAGATTACTTTCACCATTCATAAAATGAGTTCTTTGAACAGACATTTTATTTGGCTTTTTATGATATTTTGATTTTGGCTTTCAGATATCCTTCATAGACTTCTTCAAATCAAATGGTGTTTCAAGAGAGAAAGCCTCTGAGTTTCCCTTTAGTCTCTTTGTAACTAACTCAGTAAGTAGCAGAGACTAGGCATTCATTCAGTCTCTGTCTGGAGAGCTCATGAATGAAATTTTATTAAATTCCCTCAAGACCTTTTTTTTCTGTATCAATGATGAAATTCTTCAGCTTAAAAAATCTTTTTTCTGAAGTATATCATGAAAAACATAAGCACAATATGTGCATTTCATATGTTTATTTATAAGCATCAGTTTTGAAAACCACCGTTTACATTTTCAAGGAGTCTTCTGTCAGACATCTTTAGGCACACAATTTTGATGTCTGCATTTGGATGTGGTCATAAAATTTCTTTACACACACTCAAACAGCAATACCATCAGCTAATTGCTGCTTCAATCAGCCACCTGTGCTGCAGAAGCTGAGCCAGCACAGACAAATGGACGCTGGTAAATAAAACATGAAATTGTCAAAAGATCCATGACAAATGGGAGACAGCATCCCACACCCAGATCACGTGAGCAATCAGAGCACAGCACACCAAATACAAAATTCATAATAATGCAATATTTATATAAAGGCCAATTGCACTTCACTTCATGTTCACGGCCAGGCCTTTTCTTTTTGTTATGTTGTGTGTGGTGTTTGTGTGTATGCATCTATGTGTGGTGCTAACTTGCCCCTGCAGGCCATGTTGAAGCCAGAGGTTAACATTAGATCATCCTTCCCTACTTCTGACTACATTGGTTTTTGAGACAGTGTCTCTCACTGAACTAGGAGTTCATTGGTTTGTTTAGACTGGCTAAAGAGGAAAGCTCAGGAATCACTTGCTTCTGACTCCCAGCACTCTGGTTCCAGGACGCACCCAGCTTCTTTCCATGGATGCTGACCTTACAGAAAGAAGTCTACACACTTATACACTGAACACTTTACCACTGACTATTTTCCCAGATTTTCATCATGTATTTTTTTTTTTCTCTTTTTTTTTTTTTTAATTTATTTTAATTTATTTTGCAATACAATTCAGTTCTACATATCGGTCACGGATTCCCTTGTTCTCCCCCCTCCCGTCCCCCTCACCTTCCCCCCAACGCCCCCCCCCCCCATTCCCATCTCCTCCAGGGCAAAGCCTTCCCCACAGACTGAGGTCAACCTGGTAGACTCAGTCCAGGTAGGTCTAGTCCCCTCCTCCCAGGCCGAGCCAAACAATCCTGCATAGGCCCCAGGTTTCAAACAGCCAACTCATGCAATGAGCACAAGATCTGGTCCCACTGCCTGGATGCCTCCCAAACAGATCAAGCCAATCAACTGTCTCACCCATTCGGAGGGCCTGATCCAGTGTGGACCCCTCAGCCATTGGTTCATAGTTCATGTGTTTCCATTCATTTGGCTATTTGTCCCTGTGCTTTATCCAACCTTGGTCTCAACAATTCTCGCTCATATAAACCCTCCTCATTCTCGTTAATTGGACTCCCAGAGATCCACCCAGGGCCTAGTCATGGATCTCTGCATCCAGATCCCTCAGTAGTTGGATGAGGTTTCTAGCACAACAATTAGGGTGTTTGGCCATCCCATCACCAGAGTAGGTCAGTTCGGGCTGTCTCTCGACCATTGCCAGCAGTCTGTTGTGTGGGTATCTTTGTGGATTTCTGTGGGCCTCTCTAGCACTTTGCTTCTTCCTGTTCTCATGTGGTCTTCATTTACCATGGTCTCCTATTCCTTGTTCTCCCTCTCTGTTGTTGATCCAGCTGGGATCTCCCGCTCCCCCAAGCTCTCTTTCCCTCGACCCTCGCCTTTCATTACCCCCACTCATGTCCAGGCTGTTCATGTAGATCTCATTCCATTTCTCTGTCATTGGGCGATCCCTGTGTCTTTCTTGGGGTCCTGTTTTCCGGGTAACCTCCCTGGTGATGTGAGTAGCAGACAATTCATCCTTGTTTCATGTCTAGTATCCTGCTATGAGTGAGTACATACCATGTTTGTCTTTCTGAGTCTGGGTTACCTCACTCAGGATGATTTTTTCTAGATCCATCCATTTGTCTGCAAACCTCATGATGCCATTGTTTTTTTCTGCTGAGTAGTATTCCATTGTGTATATGTACCACATTTTGTTTATCCATTCTTCAGTTGAAGGGCATCTGGGTTGTTTCCATGTTCTGGCTATTACAAACAATGCTGACCCCAAAGATTCCACCAAGGAACTGATACAGCTTATAAACACCTTCAGCAACATAGCAGGATACAAGATCAACTCAAAAAAATCAGTAGCCCTCCTATATACAATGGACAAAGAAGTGGAGAAGGAAATCAGAGATACATCTCCCTTTACTATAGCCACAAATGGCATAAAATACCTTGGGGTAACACTAACCAAGCAAGTGAAGGACCTATATGACAAGAACTTTAAGTCCCTGAAAAAAGAAATTGAAGAAGATGTCAGAAAATGGAAAGATCTCCCATGCTCATGGATAGGCAGGACTAACATAGTAAAAATGGCAATCTTACCAAAAGCAATCTACAGATTCAATGCAATCCCCATCAAAATACCAACACAATTCTTCACAGACCTGGAAAGAATAATACTCAAATTCATATGGAAAAACAAAAAACCCAGGATAGCCAAAGGAATCCTGTACAATAACACAACTTCTGGAGGCATCACGATCCCTGACTTCAAGCTCTACTATAGAGCTACAGTAATAAAAACAGCTTGGTACTGGCATAGAAACCGACATGTGGACCAATGGAATCGAATTGAAGACCCTGACATTAATCCGCACACCTATGAACATATAATTTTTGACAAAGAAGCCAAAAGTGCACAATGGAAAAAAGAAAGCATCTTCAACAAATGGTGCTGGCAAAACTGGATATCAACATGTAGAAGGCTGCAAATAGATCCATATCTATCACCGTGCACAAAACTTAAGTCCAAGTGGATCAAGGACCTCAACATAAATCCAGCTACTCTGAACCTGCTAGAAGAGAAAGTAGGAAGTAGTCTTGAACGCATTGGCATTGGAGACTACTTCCTAAATAGAACACCAGTAGCACAGACTCTGAGAGAAACAATCAATCAATGGGACCTTTTGAAACTGAGAAGCTTTTGTAGAGCAAAGGATACGGTCAACAAGGCAAAGCGACAGCCTACAGAATGGGAAAAGATCTTCACCAACCCCACATCTGACAGAGGACTGATATCCAGAATATATAAGGAACTCAAGAAATTAGACATCAAAATGCCCAACAGTCCAATTAAGAAATGGGCTATAGAACTAAACAGAGAATTCTCAACAGAGGAAACTCAAATGGCCGAAAGACATTTAAGGTATTGCTCAACATCCCTAATCATCAGGGAAATGCAAATCAAAACAACTCTGAGATACCACCTTACGCCTGTCAGAATGGCTAAGATCAAAAACACTGAAGACACCTTATGCTGGAGAGGATGTGGAGCTAGGGGAACTCTCCTCCACTGCTGGTGGGAATGCAAGCTTGTACAACCACTTTGGAAATCAATATGGCGCTTTCTTAGAAAATTGGGAATCAATCTCCCCCAAGATCCAGCTATACCACTCTTGGGCATATACCCAAGAAATGCTCAACCACACCATAAGAGCACTTGTTCAGCTATGTTCATATCAGCATTGTTTGTAATAGTCATCATGTATTTTAATAGCTACTACTAAGCATTTTTGTTAACTGTTAATAATATGAACTGTAATTGTTAAGTAATGTCCAAGTAGCAGTGAAATGAGGGCAGCAGACTAGAGTTCAAAAATTAAAAGGAAAAAGGCTTTGCAAATATTGTTTGCACTTAGGAATGGACAAATGCCACAATGCAGAATGAAATAAATTGCCAATTTTCCACAAATAAAATTTGTTTTTCCAGCTCTCTCCATTCAATGCTTAAAAAGGCTAAAAACAGTATTTAATAAAGTAAAATATGCTAGCTGTTTCAAATTGACCATTTTAGAGGCTACCTTGAGGTTAATAAAGGTTGATTTTGATTCTGAACTTTTTTTTTCCTATGTGTGACCTTAAAATTTAACCCAATGTAGGTTTCTATATGGCTTTTTCAAACATCTTATGGTTCATTGTTTATCCCTCAATCCTCTCACCTACTCTACCCTCCCTTTTCATATCTCTCCACACCTAAAACTATCACACACACACAGGAATGCACACACAAACACACACACACACACACACACAGAGAGAGAGAGAGAGAGAGAGAGAGAGAGAGAGAGAGAGAGAGAGAGAGAGAGGGAGGGAGACAAAGACAGACAGAGAGACAGAGGGAGAGAGAGAGAGAGAGAGAGAGAGAGAGAGAGAGAGAGAGAGAATTTTCCATGATTGTCCCTTATAAGATGAAGTTTTTAGTTGTTTTAAGTATGAATGGTCATAGTAGTATTTTGTGTGGCAAATAATATAAACCACAGCAAATAGCTGTAAAAGTTAAGCGTTTTGACATTCCCTAGTTTGATCTTTAGTTGAGGAATATGTGTTAAAAGTCTATGAAAATAATCATAAGACATAAATTACATAATTATAAATTATAGTACAATATAACACTTTAAACCCCAAATTAGATCTTCTCTCATAGTACCAAGAATATCTACTTTCTCAAATCTACTGATTCCTCCAAATGGATCTCATTACATTTTAACCATCAAAGCATTCCTATGGAATAAGGATTAATATTGTTCAACTAAGTGAGGTACTAAAAACAAAAATATTCCTAAGTGATTTAGCATCTTTCTATGAATTCAGACCAAGCAGTGTGGGCATAATGGCCCTCTTCCTAGTCATAATGCTGTAATGTCCAAGATAAAGAAAACAATCTTTATGTCAAATGTTAGACAAAGCTATGAGTATGAGAGTTGGCACTATTTTCCCATCGCTGCTCTTCCTTTATCAGTCTTCTTATACTAATCCATGTAGTCTTATTTTGCAGTTCCTATTCTACCATAGATTTTGAAAGATCAAAGCATTTCACAAATTCTGAAGCCCCATCAAAATGTAATCCCCTCTGAGAGGGATGGCCATAGCTGGCCTGAAAATTCGAGCAATCCTGCTGTGAAAAAATGAGAAATGATTACTTTGGACATGGGGGAAATGCCTTTAGCTTCAAGCCTAGGCTTCCTGTGTAGTATGTATAAAGCAGAGATTAAACCCCCAGCTAATGTTCTATCCAAAAGAAGCACTTGTGTATATCCTCAGCTTTTCCACTTAGACAAGATGAAGAGCTAAGTGAATACAGCTGCAAGTTAAGCCATTTGTTCCAGATGGCGCAGATACTTCAAACTTGGTGCTCCCGAGGCTATGGAAACACAATGAATTTCATTCCAGCAGATTCAATAATGTGTTTGCCATGTTTACTTCTCTAATATACGAATGAGATGTGTGTCAACTATAGTGACTATCAATACCCACAAAACAGAGTACAGAAATGAGATAATTATCCATAAAATCAGACTTTAAATATGTCTTTTACTCACTGATACAATTATTTTGAGTACTTATATTTTGGCTTTAAAAATCTTTTTCACAGGCTAGAGAGATGGCTTAGTTAAAGCACATGCCATGCAAATATGAAGAACAGATTCAGATCCCTAGAACACATGTAATGCCAGGCACACACACAGGTATGTGTACCCGTACACATGCAAACATTCATACACACACATCACACACAAAGTATATATTATATAATCACATATTATATAACATTTTAGTTGATTACACTTTAATTATATTTCTATATAGATAAAGCTCTAAGAAACTATTTCTTATTTGCAAGTTTGTATTTATAGATGTGTCCATATGTTTTCTTTTGCCTGAGGAGTATGAATCAATGATGAGAATCAGGAATAAATCTTTGTGCTCTGGACATTAGGTTTGTCAATCATTAAAGAAACAGCCCAAGGTCTGCCATCAGACTGTCAAGATGCCTCACTGCCTCACATTTTCCCCCTGGATGCTGCTGTGACCAATGTAATTTCCTCTTGTAGTCACAATGCATGCCTATCATAGTTGCTGAAATCTCACAAGCATCTTCTCTGTATATCCTTAGATTCTCCAAATTTTCCCCAGTCCTGCCTTTGCTGGGCAGCTGCACCCACATGCACTTATCACACTCACTGTCCATATGAAAGGACTTAGCATAACCTCAGTTTTTAGCACGCCTGCATCTCTCAGAATGTGCCACCAGGTATGCTGAACTGAGAAACCCCCACCTACTGAGTATCAGTCCCTTCACCATCCTTCCACCTAGAGGAGGCTTGGGGACAACAACAGTCATTTACCATGCAGCCTGTTGTCTTGGAAAGATCATCTAAGATGCATTTATTCTGCAATACTACTCCTGGTTTTCTTACTAACTGTCTAGCAACTGTGAAGTTGGCAAAATGATGGTAGCTCCCCATGAGCGTCTTACAATTTGCATTTTTGTAAAGAAAATTAAAAACACCCATTTAACAACAAAAATTGTCAATTTAACTAGCTAAAGTAGTACTTATATAGTATAAACAATAGCCATAATGTATGCACCACACATCTCTACATACTTGAAGTGTCCCCATGCATAGAAATAGGGGCTGACATTGCTGCTGTGGAAAAGAGAGAAATTTCAAGGAAAGGGTGAAGCCATTACCATGTGGTAAGTGTTTTTCTAACACTGAAATGAGAGACAGTGGGTGTTTATTTTAATTACAGGTCTATGAACATTTAGATAAGTGATCTCTGTACATGGCAACTTTGGTTCACATTAAATAAGTCAGATTTGAAAAAGATCTCTGCTCAGTTCTCCAAAATGTTAAAAGACCTGAGAAATGAAGAGATACCACGTGTCTCTATTTCAGCTAGGTAGCACATACAGGGATTCATCCACTCATGAACCCATTAATGAATTCATTCGATTTCTGCATGGCTGGGTGAGATCATTTCCCCTACTCTACTAACCAGCTTCCAGGTCAGTTATCAAGGCTATCTCAGGGCTAATTTTCTGCTCAAAATTCTTCTCCATATTTTAATAAACTAGAGTGCATTAGTTTTGAAGAAATCAAAGAAAAGGAGAATTCTCACAATAAATTGGAAGTGTCATCAAACAAGGGGCTTGACAATGAGCCAATGAATGGCCTGATGCTATGGAAAGCAAGGCAGTACTCCAGCAAGTCATTTGTATGAAGAATGCATGGGTAAGAAGTGAAATGTGTGGAAAACTGAGTTGAGTGTGGTTTAGCATGGTTGGGACGCTACTGAGATTTTTGTTACATAATGAGGTTCATGGAAGAAGAATTCTTCTCTTCATGTGATTAGTTAATCACTTCTGAATATTGCACCCTTAGGAGATTTCACCCAACTGATGACCATAGGCTAAGAAAGAAGGAAATGCTAAGCTAATTTGGCCAGGGCACATACAAACTGATTCTGTGAATAGCAGGGAAGGCTCTGAGATAACATGAGCCTTTTGTATATGTAGGTGAGGAGACATTCTCAAAGGTCTCTCAAGGGGAATGGTCCACAGGTCTCTGCCTTAACTTAAAAAATCATATTTATTATATATGTATGTCAGTGGGGGCGGGGGGCATGCACACATGTATGTGTATACACATCCCAGATTGTGTGTAGAAGTAAGAGGGTAACTTTCCAGAGTTGGTTCTCTCCATCCACTTTCTAAATCCTAGCCACCAGACTGCTGCTGTTAGACTTGATGGTAAGTATGGGTATACACTGAACTGTCTCATTGGCCCTGCTTATCTTGTACACGGATTCACGTGTATTACGTGATAATAACATATGGTATCATGTAGACACAGATGCTTTTTCAATCTTACTCATGCATCTCTCAAGCATGAAAGTGATCTCTCAACCCTATTTCACTCTAGTATCTGTCAATCAGGATTGCATTTGGTTTAACGTAACAGAATCTCAAACTGTAGCAAAGATTTTCAAAGGATGCTTTCATCTTATTGAAAGAAGCCTGTCAGGTGGTATTTTACTCATGGTAGTATAGTTGCTCCACATTTCACTTTCTTCTTACCATTCTTACACTGTGACACCAATGCAGCTGTTGACTGTCAATCATGGTGGAGGCATTGCAGGTGGTAGGATGTAAAAGGACTGTTCTTTACTGTCGTCCTGGAATTTCCTAAAGTCACTGTACCCTATTGGCAGGAAGCATCATTCATCTGAATCGGTGTATTGTATGCAGACCATGCATGGAAGAATGAAAGAGGCATTGGGGTTGGAAAGAGCTACTGTTGCTTGTAGCATCTTCGCACCATATTTTACTTTCCCTTATTGGTAAGACCTGAGAAGCAATGAGATAATGGCCCTACATGGTTTACCAAACCTGTGTCCTTTAACATAAGGCTCTTGTAATTTTTATATTATTTTAATTTCCCAACCCACTTTCAACTTGGTTGGTCAGCTCTATGCCTTCTTCACTACTCATTCTAATCTATAAATATGGAAATAGCAACAATGGGAGTTGCTTTCAGTTATAATATCTATTTGTCATCTCGTCACGATGGGCTAGAGTGAATGGCTCTCACATAGTCCTGATCTTACCTCATGTACTTACCAACGATCTGGTTTTCACCTAGTTATTAACCTTTAAGGTGAAATTTTCAATGTGATGCCTCTGCAATGGATATCAAAGATTGCTCTGAATAGCTCAAAGACAAACAGAAAATTGTGTCAATAGAAAGACTGTTTTTTAAAGAATATATTGTTTAAGAAAAGGAAAGTATGCTTGACACTATATCATTAAACATACTGCTACTAGGGATGGTTAAATGACAGGTGTAGGAACTTCACTGAGGAAAAGCTATTATCACCAGAAAAATCGATCTCCCGAGTCCATAGTGAGCCTGGAAGCAGCAGTGAACACATTGTTGTCACAGTGTTGAGATTACCGAACAATAATAGCTCAGTGATAAATGGAATTAAAGTACATAAGATGAAAGGACATGCAAAGACCTTTAGACTCAAAAATTTATGTTAAGCTTATTGTAAATATTTTTAGATAAGTGAGATTTTTAAGGAAAATAACATCCTCGATTGTAAATATATGATATGTATAAATATAATAGTAATTCTTAGTTACTGGAGCTTTGTTTTTATTTCACTTACAGGAACAGCTGTGGAGAATGTCTGACATGCTTGTTCAGGTACCCAAAAAGGCCAGAAGAGGGTGTCAAAGCCCCCTGGAGCTACAGGAAGTTGTCAGCTGGCCAGCTTGGGAGCTGGGACCTGAACTTGCTAAAGAACAGCTAGTGCTCTTAACTCTTAGCCATCCCTCCTGCCACCACACAACTCTTATTAATGGCTTTGTTGACATTTCAGTCCATAATAAAGGTTTACTAGGTTGTAACTCAACATCTTGTTTCATGTTTATTGTGACATTTTTATCGGCTGTGCATCTTTGGCCAAGCCCCTGGATGTCTTTGTTCTTCATTTCTTTGAGAAAAGATACTTTCACTCATTATGCTTTCTTTACAATTCACTTCCTTCTTAGTCAATTCCAAAAGTTGTAGACCATGACATTTTTATGTCTATAGCACCATCAGCCATCGAAATCCTAGAAATGGTGAGACTGCTACTCAATACTTTAGAACAATTCTAATTTACCCTGAGAAGTGTGTTAGAATACTATTATATGTTTTTTCTACAAATGGACATTTACTTCAAAAATTTACCTTAAAAAGTTCAACTTACATACTAGTAGCATTATATAGTCTGAGCAGATTAGAGTTAGGAATATATATATATATATATATATATATATATATATATATATATATATACATACATATGATTATATGCATATATCATATATATGAAATAATTGTTAATGAAAAGGAGGCCATGAATTTTAGTGAGAGCAAGGAGAGCAATATGGGAGGGTTTGAGGGAGGGAAAGAGAACGGAGATGTTGCAATTATCTTATAATCTCAAAAAGAATTTATCTTCTAAGTCTCCTTCATACATTCATATTCTCAGGGCTCTTTCTTTTCATTCTGTTTTATTCAAAAGCTATTGTGTTTATTGATATGAACTGTGGTCAGTCTCTCAGAGATTATCAATTGTAATGCTTCTTTTTTGTTTAACCAAAGATCCAATTTATGTGAGTGTGTGTGTGTTGTGTAAATGTATATATGCTTGATGGTGTGTGAGTACATATTTATATATGAGTGTGTAATTCAAATTAAACTGGATTTTATGCCATTATTTTTCAATCCATAGAATGCTATTTAAAAAGTTAAAGGGGAGATATCTTATTGAAAAACATAAACTGAAAGCACTAAGCAGTCATTCCTCCCCAATCCACAATAAAAGGGGGGTAGCTTTTCCTCTTCCCTGCTGAAGAGGACTGAGGAGTTGAAGCCCAATGTAATTGCTTGTATGCTATCAAACTCTTCTCTATACCAACACTTTGTAGGTGAATATTGAACCATTCCTCCAACACCACAAATCTAAATTAACCTGAAATACAGCAGGGATTTGAGGAGTTATATCATGAGTCAGGAGAAGCAGAGTCTGAAAATATCTCTATTTCAAGGAACCTTATCTTAATTATTTTTCTTATCAATGTAAGCATAGCATTTTCAAACAATGTACGATAAGTGCAAGACTAAAATACCTATCAGCACACTGCTTCTGACTGTGTAGCCACCACCATGAAATTCCAGACAGCCACTGAATCCCTAGACCCTTGGGACAGGAAATGTGGCACTGAGTTTCACTGAATTCACTCATTTTATCACCATAAGTTTGCCTTTTCCTTCACAGAGTTGCTCCTTTAAAAGGGAATGCTGCATCTGCATCATAAAGACTAACAATGGATTTCAGCAACTAACCAAATTCACTGTTTGGCTTGTTGATGAAACAATATATATATCGTGTCTATAGGAATAAAATGAAACAAAACAGAAAAAGAAAATAGCATCAAGCATAGCTTACAAAATTACTCAAGCAATGCAATTCTGTGCAAGCATAGTATCTGAATTAATGGAGATAGGTATTCAATCATATTAGGGGAAAAAAGAAAGGTGCTGATGATACACTGGTTAGATGAATAAGCTAGACTCAGGTTGTGGATGGAGGAGAAATTTCAGTGATTCTGTGACAAGACCGTTAGCAAATCTTTCCTCAACATCAAACAGAAGTAATGAGAGTCTCATCTTTGCTTGTGTCCTTCAGCTAAATGAGAACTATCAGGGACAAGAAGGCTTTGTGGAATACTCAATCAAACTGGAAGTGTGAACTAACATAGTAGACACCAGCAATGATAATGTCTTCACTCCTGTCCCTTTGGCTTGAAGATTGGTGAATTCTCATGGAGGGATTAAGAAAAGTCCAGATTAGTACTTCACCTAAAGGATTACTAGAAGTATAAATATGTACTTAAATATTTCAGTGTTATAAGATCCATACAGTTTGTTGCTAGATATAATTTCTAGAAGACATGGAACAGTATATGGAGAAACTGCACAATTTGGAGGATGTTATTCAGGAGGATGATATCAGGTATATGAAAAATAAATTGTGATTCCAATAATAAATCAAACTGTTCGATTTCTGTTCAGATTTTAAATCTTCTCAATCTAATTTTAATCTCAATAACATCTAAATTGATACTAAAAGATGTTCTATGTATATTACCTAATTTAATATTCCTGTTATGTTGTATGCTTCTCAGTCTGGGTACAAAATTGTATTTAAAATGTTATAGTTGGGGCACCCTGGGCAGCTCAGTCCATATGTGATAATCCTCTCAAAATATTACTGTTTTGTTTAATAAATAAACATGAAAACAAGCAACCTTCTAGGTTTGTCTGTGTCTTGGCTTTGATACTGATACTGGCTTTTTTTTTAACCTGGCATATCAGCGTGCCAGGGAACAACATGCCAAGGTAAAACATATGCATTGCCAGGAACTTCACCCTTGATGTCCGGTTAAAGTGACTCTTCCTTGCTTCCTCCTGCAGGGTCACTGGTTTTAATTGTGACGAACAAAACATGGAGAGGAGATACTTTGATGATTTAGAAATGGCCTCTCCTTATTTTTTTTTTCCTCACTAGCTGTAGCATTTGGGCATTGAGTTAATCCTGTTAGTAGTTACATAGGCCTGGGCTGTAGTATTGGAAATTTTATATGCCTACATTCTTTCTGAAACAATTCATTAAAATAGCTTTACTAGGAAGGTATATTTTTTTACTTTCGTTTATTTGTTTCATTTATTAATGCCAGTATGTGCTCATTGTCTTCTTTGAGTGATAACCCAAATTTATCAGTAGGTAATTGATTGCTCAGATTGATTGAGTTTTACCATCACTTGCTCCTCCCTTTTAGACTGTGTCCCTTTTACATGCTTTTACCTAATTTTTATTTTCTTTATACTTTTGTAAAAAACACCCTTTCAACAAAGAATTGTCCATGCTCATGTTTCCTGTGTAAGCCCTAGAGTTTGCAGAAAAAAAAACTTGATGACTTTTATAGAAAATGTTATTTTCAAACAAGGTATAGCCATTCATTCATGAAGTATTACCATCATTATTAAAAGGTCACCATTTTAAGAACTTCTTTGTGTGTGTGTGTGTGTGTGTGTGTGTGTGTGTTAAAATACCTACACATATATTTCCTTTGTGTATATGTATATTAATACATATACATGTACATATATTGTTTTTCTTTAACTCTGTAAAATACATTGCATACAATTGTACACATGCACACATATATACATGGATAGACAGATAGATATATAGATGATAGATAGATAGATAGATAGATAGATTATAGATAGATGCATATATACACATCACACATTATTAAAATAATGCTGAAATTTCTTTTTCTTTTTTTGGGAGGGTAAAATCATATTTTATAATTGTATAGAGATTGAAAGATTCAATTATGCATCTTTAAGTGACAATAGCTTACACTTCACTGTCCTTTGTTTTGGTTGTTCTCTGTCCCTTCCAGCATAGTAATTAATGTAATAACTGGTCTACTCACTAGAGCATTATTCTCTTTATTTAACAATATTCACATTCTTGTTTTCTTTTAGATAATTTCAACAGGAATTTTTACTGTATCAGTGAAAATCTTTGCCCAGACCTCTAATGATTTTAATTAGTTTTACAAACTTTCTTCTAGTTTAAAGGATTAGTTGGAAGTACATTTGGAGTCATAAAGAAAAATAGGAACTGGCTTTCAGCCCCCTGGAATTTCATAATTTAATTAGACTTATTGTGAATGGGACCTAGGTGTTTATAGAACTCCTGGAATGATTTTTAAATTTAAAACAAATTTTAAATTTAAATATGTTTGATCATATTCTTTCCCTCTCCTAAATCCTTCTAGTTCCTCTCCCCCTTTGTACCTACCTAGCTTTATTTTTTTCTCAAAAACCAAACAAAAACTCAACACAAAAACAAACCCCCTAAAACTAAGAAAATAAAATAAAACAACTCCAAAAAGAAAAACATGAAACTGTAAACAAAGAAAACACACACAAGAAAAAAACAAAGAAAAAAACCTGTGGATTCCATTATATGTTGATCAACAACTCCTGAACATAAAGCCTGTCCTAGAGTAGTTGACATACATGCCCAGTGTCACTCTTAGAGAAAATTGATTTTCCACCTTCTAGCAGCCATTAATGACAGTTTAGTTGTTAACCTTTACCCTAGTGTATAGGTTTCATTCATTCATTCATTCATTCATTCATTCATTCATTCATTCAATTTTTTAAAAATATATAACAAAATAAAATGTGAGGGACTATAGGAAACAGATATGTTTCATCAAGAAAGGCAAATAGAATAGATAATTCTGGGTGGATGAGGGGCTGGAATGGGGTGATCAAATTGGGAGGGAGAAGAGGTTGTGAGAAGAAATACAGGGATGGGACAATTGAGAGATAGTATTGAAACATAATATAGTAGACAATTATATATATATATATATATATATATGTGTGTGTGTGTGTGTGTGTGTGTGTGTGTGTGTGTGTCTGTAATTCTTCCTTGATAGCTGTTTTGTTACATATAATTTTACTATGTTAAAGTAAAAACCTTCCATTTTAATTAAACAGGATAATGCTTTTGTACACTGGTTTAATAAAACACTGATTGATCAGTAGCCAGGCAGGAAGTATAGGCAGGATAAGCAGACAAGGAGAATTCTGGGAAGAGGAAGGCTGAATCAGGAGGCACCAACCTGCCATCCAAGGAGCAGCATGTAATAACATACAGGTAAAGCCACAGAACATGTAGCAACATATAGATGAACAGAAATGGGCTGAGTTTAAGTGTAAGAGCTAGTCAGCAGTAGGCCTGAGCTAATGGCAGAACAGTTTTTAATTAATATAAGCTTCTGTGTATTTACTTGGGTCTGAGCAGCTGTGGACTGGGCAGGATACATTCAACTATATATGAAGGCATCTAAATTAAATGGTGAAATAATGGGGTACTCAGAGTCCTAATTAGCCATCTCTTGTCAGCAAATAAAGCTTCCCATACCAGGATTGGATTGTATATATATGAGTTGTTAGCTAAAGGGGCCCTATGGGAATCTGCAGACTGTTGCCAAGACTATATGGTTCTTTCCATAAACTGACAGCAAGGTCCAGTTGCTAAAAGCAACACCTATATAAATCACTGAACATGGAGAAGTTGAGCCGGTGCCTACATAGTGCCTTCACCCCTACCTTCTAGTGTCTTTGGTACAGGAAGTTACTTTGTATGCTACCAAAAGAGAAATGTAAGCATCAAGCCAGGCAAAAACATTTTGATCTTCAATGATGTACTACCTGCAAGAGATGCCAGTGCAATGGTGGCACAAAACTTGTGGCAGTAACCAACCAATAACTGATCCGACTTAAGGCTCACTCCATGAGATGAAATACAGTACCCAAACCCACCACCCCTCAGTGCTTGGGTGAATGAGAACTAGAGAATAGATAGCCCTGGGATCTAACCACCTAATACTGGTCTAAAATAATAAAAAGAAAAACAAACAAAACTAGTTATAGAATGACTCTTTAAGAATATTCTATTATACACATAGATCTGTGCCTTGTTCATGCATCATCAGAGAAGCTTCCTCCTTCAGCAGATGGGAACAAATACAGAGACCTGCCAACAGACATTACTCAGAGAATGAGAGACCTTGGAACACTCAGACCTAAGTGGGATGTCTACATCAAATTCCTCCCCTCAGGGTTCAGGGAACCCTGCAAAAGAGGAGGCAGAAAGAGAGTACTAATACAAACTCACAAAGACTGAAGCAGTGTGCACAGGGCACAGATGGGTCTGTACCAGGTCCTCTGTGTATGTACTATGGGTTCCAATTTAGTGTTTTTATGAGAATCCTCAGTGTGTAAATGAGTGAGTCTTTGATTTTTGTGCCTTCTTTGACTCTTTTCTTTCCATTGGTTTGTCCTGTCTAACTTCCATGTTGAAATTTCTAATTCTTGTGCACAACTAGGTTTATTCTGTTTTCTTTTCTCTATTTATAATGTCCTTGATATTAGAGATTATATACATAATTTGAGGTTATAATACATAATTATATTTCCCCTCTTCCCTTTTCTCCCTCCAAACCCTCCTGTGTACCAACCCCTTGTTCTTTTTCAAATTCACAGGCTCTTTTTCTTTAAGTGCTGCTGCTGCTGCTCCTGTGTGTGTGTGTTTGTGTTTGTGTGTGTGTGTGTGTGCGTGTGTGTGTGTATGTATGTGTTTATACATTGTGTCATACTAGTCCTTATTGTGATTCACAGGCATGATATCTGGGTAGAGTTATTGGTTGCTTCTCTCCTTTGGAAACCTACATGGCACCTTCTGGTACTATGAAAGCTCGTCTTCAGTGAGAAGGCTTTGAAATAGGCACTTTCAGACCTTCCCTTTTCTCTGTTACCCCAGACCCAATTCTTAGGGTCACTCCTAGTACTATAACAGAACATGAGCTGCAACTCCACCCCATATTGTGTATACATCCTGTGGATCTCACAGACCATCCCCTACTGCCTTTCCCTTCCTACATCATCACTGTGTCCCAGTCTATAAGTCTGGGACACTACCTGCTCAACCACAGGCTACTCCTGCTTATAGACCTCCCAAACTCTCTCCCAGACCTAATTCTCAGGGTTGTCCCTAAACCTTCAGCAGAATACCAGAGGCTGCTTCCCCTCCTTGCCTGTCCATGTCCCCTATGGATCTCTCAAACTATCTCCCGTGGGCCTAGCCTTCCCCTAGACTCTAATACCATCAAGCATTCCCTGTGAACACACTAGAGGAGCAGACCAGAAAAACAAGCAACAGGCTTTCTGGGAATCTAGAAAGAAAACAGAAACCAAGAAACAAAACTCCCACTAACCAAGACAAACCCAGAAATCAGGACATGGACTTATTTATAATTACCACAAACCCAGATGTCTATATGTAAGCATAAGTACACAATCAATAACAGTCAAGACAATATGATATCACTAGAGCCCAGCTATCCTACCACATCAGGCCCTGCATATTCCAACATAGCTGAAGCACACACACACACACACACACACACACACACACACACACAAAGACCTTAAATACAACTATATGAAGATGGTATATGTCCCTTTAAAGAAATCCTGGAAAATAGACACAAACAATTGGAGGAAATAAATAAATTCCTTAATGAAAGACAAGGAAAACAAACAAACAAACAATTTAAGAAAACAAATAAGAATTTTCAAGGCCTGAAAATGGAAATAAAAACACCAAAGAAAACACAAACTGAGGCAATCCTGGAAACTAAAATTTTTGGAGTGTGAACAGGAACTATAGAGGCAAGTTTCGCCAACAGATACAATAGATGGAAGAGAGAATCTCAGGCATTGAAGATGCAATAGAAGAAACAGATTCATGGGTCAAAGAAAATGTTAAATCTGAAAAATACCTGACACAAAACATCCAGGAAATCTGGGACATTATGAAAAGACCAAACCTACAAATAATAGAAATAGAGGAAGAAGAATACCAGCTCAAAGGTCAAAAAAATATTTTTATCAAAGTCATAGAAGAAAACTTTCCTAACCTGAAGAAAGAAGATATCTATAAAGGTACAAGAAGCAAACAGAATACCAAATAGATTGGACAAGGAAAGAAAGTCCCCTTGGTACATAATAATCAAAATACTAAACATGCAGAACAAAGAAAGAATATTAAAAACTGCAAAGGAAAAAGATTAAGTAATGTATAAAAGCAGACCCATTAGAATTACACTCAATATCTCAAAAGCAACTCTAAAAGGCAGAAGAGCCTGGACAGATGTGCTGCTGACTCTAAAAGACCACAGGTGTCAGCCCAGGTTACTATACCCAGCAAAATTTTTAATCATCACAAATAGAGAAAATAAGATATTTCATGATAAAGTTAAATTTAAACAACATCTATCTACAAATCCAGTCCTAAAATAGGTGCTAGAAGGACAAATCCAAAATCCAACTCAAGGAGGTTAACTCCGTACATGAAAACATAGGAAATAAATAATCTTAAATCACAAAAAACAAAAGAAAGGAAACACACACACAACCATCACCATCACCATAAACAATGACAAAATGTCAGGAATCAACAATCCTTGGTCATTGTTATCTCCCAATATCAATGGTCTCAATAAAAAGAAACAGACTCAAAGAATGGATATAAAAATAAGACCTATCCTTCTGATGCATACAGGAAACACACCTGACCATCAAGTATAGACATTATCTCAGGGAAAAGAATTGCAAAAAGAATTCCAAGGAAATGGACCTAAGAAGAAAGGTGATGTAGGCATTTTAATATCTAACAAAATGGACTTCACACCAAAATTAATCAAAAGACACAGGAAAGGACACTATATATTCATCAAAGGAAAAACCCACCAAGATGACATTTGAATTGTTAACATCTATGCTGCAAACACAAGGGTACCCACTCTTGTGGTGATATTGTGTTCCTCAATATATTGTGCACCCTAATAAACTTATCTGGGGTCAGAGAACAGAACAGCCACTAGATATAAAGGCCAGAAAATGGTGACACACACACTTTTAATCCTAGCATTCCAGGCAGAGATCCCTCTGTATCTTTGTGAGTTCAAAGCCGCACTGGAATTTGCCAGGCATGGTGACACATGCCTTTAATCCCAGGAAATGATGACAGGAAATAGAAAGGTATATAAGGCGTGAGGACCAGGAAGTAGAGCCTGGTTAAGCTTTTAGGCTTTCAGCTGCAGTTCAGCTGAGATTCATTCTGGATGAGGACTCAGAGGCTTCCAGTTTGAGGAAACAGGATTGGCTGAGAAGTTGGCAAGGTGAGGTTAACTGTGGCCTGTTCCATCTCTCTGATCTTTCAGTGTTCACCCCAATACCTGGCTCTGGGTTTGTTTTCATTAATAAGAACTTTTAAAATTCGTGTTATACACTCTTGAACAAGAATCACTACTACAGCTTAAATCATACATTGACTCTCACACACAGACAGTGGGAGACCTCACCAATGGACAGATCATACAGAAAAAACTAAACAGAGAAATACTGGAGCTAAATGAAGTTATAAACAAAGTTAATCTAACATATTTCTAGAACATTCCACACCCCAAGAAAGAATGTACCTTCTTCTCATAAAATTGACCATATACTTGGACATAAATCAATTCTCAACATATACAAGAAAATTGAAATAATTCCTTGCATGGTATTAGACCCACTATGGATTAAAGCTGGCTATAAACAAAAACAGAAAGCTTACAAACTCATGGAAACTAAACAACTCTACACTGAATGAAAAATGGGTCAAGATAGAAATAAAGAAATAACTTAAAGACTTTCTAGAATTCAATGAAAATATGTACACATTATACCCAAACTTATGGGACACAATAAAAACAGTGCTAAGAGGAAAGTTTATAGCACTAAGTACCTACATAAAAAAAAAAATTGGACAGATCTCATACTAGCAACTTTACAGCACACCTGAAAGCACTAGAATAAAAAGAAGTAAGCACATTCAAGAGGAGTAAATGGCAAGAAATTATCTAAGTGAGGGCTGAAATCAATAAAAAAGAAAGAAAGAAAAAGACCAGTACAAAGAATCATTGAAACAAAGAGTTGGTTCTTTGAGAAAATGAAAAAGATAGACAATCCCTTATTCAAAATAACTAAAAGACACAGAAAGAATACCCAAATTAACAAAATCAGAAATTAAAAGGGGGACGTAACAACAGACACCAAGGAAATCCAAAGAATCATTATGTCATACTTCAAAAACATATATTCCACATAATTAGAAAATCTAAAAGAAATGGACAATTTTCTTGATAGATACCACTTACCAAAGTTAAATAAAGATCAGATAAAAATTTAAACAGACTGATAAACCATAAGGAAATAAAGTAGTCATTAAAAGTCTCCCAACCAAAAAAAAATTCCCAGGGTCAGTTGGTTTTAGTGCATAATTCTACCACACTTTCAAAGAAGAGCTAATACCAATACTCATCAAATTATTCCACAAAATAGAAAGAGAAGGAACTTTGATCATTTTATTTTATGGGGCCACAGTTACCCTGATTCCCAAACCACATAAAGACTCCAACAACAACAACAGAAAAAAAGAAAAGAAAAGAAAATTACAGAACATTTTCCCTTTTGGACATAGATGCAATAATACCCAAGAAAATACTTCCAATCTGAACCCAATAACACAGTGAAAGTTTCATCTATCATGATCAAGTAGTCCTCAGATACAGAAAAATCAGTAAATGTAATCCACTGTATAAATAAACATAAAGAAAAAAAGACCACATGATTATATGCCAGAAAAACCTCCAACAAACTCTAACACCCCTTCATGAAAAAGTACTGGACAGATTAAAAATACAAGGGCCAGCTGGACAGTAGTTGTGCATGCCTTTAATCCCAGAACTTGGGAGGTAGAAGAAACAGGAGGATCTCTGTGAGTTTGAGGCCAGCCTTGTCTACAGAGTCAGTTTCTGGACAGCCAGGGCTCTTACACAGAGAAACCGTCACTCGAAAAGAAAAAAAAAATACAAGGGCCATACCTAAACATAATAAAGGCAATTTACAGTAAGCCTATAGCCAACAACAAACTAAATGAAGAGAAACTCAAAGCAATTCCACTAAAATCAGGGACAAGACATAGCTGTCCACTCTTTTCATATCTACTCAATATAGTACTTGAAGATTTAGCTGGAGCCATAAGACAGCTGAGGGAATCAAAGGGATGTAAATTGGAAAGGAAGAGGTCAAAATATTGTCATTTGCAGATGATATGATAATAGATTTTTACAAAATCCACATCTGATAGAGATCTAATATTGAAAACATATAAAGAACTCAAAAAACTAGATATTAACAAACCAAACAGTCCAATTAAAAATAAGGTACAAAACTAAACAGAATTCTCAATAGAGGAATTTCAAATGACTGAGAAATACTTAAAGAAATGTTCAATATTTTTAGGCATCAGGACAATGCAAATCAAAACTACCTTGAGGTTTCATCTTTCACCCGTCAGAATGGCTAAATTAAATAACAAAGTAACAGCTCATGTTGACAAGATATGGAGCAAGGTGAATACTACTCTACTGCTGGTGGGAGTGAAAACTTGTACAACTGCTACACAAATTAATATGGTAATTCTTCAAAAAATGGGAATCAATCTGCCTCAAGACCCAGCTATATTATTCTTTGGCATATAACCAAAGAACTCTCCATCCTACCACAAAGACACTTACTCAAACGTGTGGCTTTATTCATAATAGTCAGAAACTAAAAACAACCTAGATGTCCCTCAACTGCAGAATGAGTAAAAAAAAATGTACATTTACACAATGGAGTATTACTCAGCTGTTTAAAAATGATGACATAATGAAATATGCAGGCAAATGGATGCAACTAGAAAAAAAAATCATCCTCAGTGAAGTAACCTAGACCTAGAAAGACAAATAGTGTATGTATTCACTTATAAGTTGATACTAGCTCTTAAGTAAATGACAATCAAGGCATAATCCATAGACCCTGAGAGGTTAGGTAAAGGTGAGTGCTCAAGGGGAGACACATGACTCTCCCTGTGGAGGGAGCTAGATTATATTCTGCAGGTGGACTGGAGTCAGATGGAGACTGAAGCAGGAGGGATCAGGGAAGGGAGATGAAGAGAGAGTACGGGGAGAGACAACTGGAATTGGGGGATATTTTGAGGGCAATTTGGAAACCCTGTGCAGTAGAAACTTCCTGAAATCTACGAGGGTGACTCTAGTGAAGTCTCTGAGTTATGAAGGATAAAGGTCTGAACTCCTATCTTTTGTAGCCATGAAAGGCTTACAGTAATAGGACTAGGTTACATTTGGCTATATTGTTGGCCAAGGAAATCCTGTGGAGATTCCTAAACAACCCAGGCTGATACTAGACCAGAAGAATGCCCTCTGAAACCTGAAAGAATGGTCCCATTGCCCAGAACATCTTTAACTCAGCTCATTGACTTTGGGCAGTTGAGTTGGTATGGGCTTGGAGCCTTCACCCTTGTGTTTCAGTCATTGGCACCATAATGCTACAGAAAGTGAAACCTGGATACCAATCAAGCCACAAAACTCTAGACCTTCAATCTGTCTTACTTTCAAGATGTGATGGCACAATAGTGGTATAGAACATATGGGAGTGGCCAACAAATGTTTGGTTCAATTTGAGGCCCATGAGTGTGAGCTCATGTCCTACACTGCCTGAATGCTCTGGAACCAGAGACTAGATTGCCCAGAGACCTAGGGTAGAACAAAACATGACTGATAAAAGAAAAAAAAAATCAATGAAATGACCCCTTAATGGTATTCTGCTATATTCACAGATCAGTGCCTTGTCCAATCATCATCAGAGAGTTTTCCTCCAGCAACAGATCAGAGCTGGTGCAGAGACTCACAGCCAGACATTATGTGGAGAGAGAGTCTAAATTGGAGGTCTCCAGTTCTCTCTCCTAGGAGATCAGGGATGCCCATGGAAGAGAAAGAAGGAGGATTGTAGGAGTCAGAAGGCATGGAAGATACCAGGAGAACATGGCCCACTGAATAAACTAATCAGGGCTCACACTGGCTTACAGAGACTGAAACGGCAAGTGCAGGGCCTGCATGTGTCTTCACCAGGTTCTTATTGTATATGTTATTGCATTAACTTGGTTTTCTTGTGGGACTCCTAACAGTAGGAGCAGGTATGTCTCTTACTCTTTTGCCTGCTCTTGAGACTCTTTTCCTTCTACTGGGTTGCCTTGACTAGCTTTGATAGGAATGATTTCACCGTGTCTTATTGTACTTTGTTTTGTCCTGTTTGGTTATCATATCTTGAAGGTCTGCTCTTTTCTGAAAAGGAAATGGAGGAGAAGTTCATCTTGGGGAGAAAGGAAATGGCAGGGAGCTAAGAGGAGTGGATGGAGAGATAGCTGATTGAGATGTATTGTATAAGAGAAGAATCTATTTTCAATAAAACAAACACAAACAGGACAGATCTTACTCTCATTAGCTTGACTACGTTTAATTATGTTTTAACCTTTAAATGAATGGAACATTACTTTAGAATTTATTTCATGCATCATGCTTTGTTTCACATTGAAAAAAATATCTTATTTAAGCAATGCCCTGGGGTGCAGAAGAGATGGCTCAACAGTTAGTAACATTCATTGCTCATGCCAAGGACCAAAGGCAGAATCTAAGAGCACAGATTGGGTGTCTCACTTCTATCTCTCTATTATATTTATTCCCCAATGCATCCAATTAATTTTTATGAAATAATTTTGTGTAAACATCCTTTGAAACAAGATTAGAAACCAGAGGGGTAAGTCTTCTGATTGAAAATGCTATGATCTATGTTTGAAATTACCTTGACATTTTTGTTCAGTATTGATTTACCATCAAAGCAACTGTCACTAGGTTCTCAAGCTTCTTCATTTACCATGCATGTCCTTATGCTAACAGCCCCTTATCCTAATTGCGTAGATTTAGAATCAGTTTTCAAACTGGGAAATTTGAATCTTCCAACTATGAACTTTGTTTATTCTGGGTAATTGGTGCTTTTCTTGAAACATTTGTTAAAATTTCCCTATCAAGATCTCAAAAATTTAAGGGGATTTTCACTAAATCTATAAATCAGTTTTCTGCCTCATTACCAAATTGGTAACTCTGACTCCTCCAATCCATATGCATGGAATATCTTTCTATTGAAATGAATCTTGTTTAATTTATCTTAATAGTTTTGTTTGGTGTTTTTTGGGGAAGGGGTATGTTCAAAGTGTATACTGAGGCTTGAATTTCTTTGTGTACCAGAGATGACCAGTAATTAATCACACAGTGAATTATGTTTAGGCTGAAGTGATTTTCCTAAGAATCTTTAACTCAAAATTAAAATTTTACAAATGCATGCTTCTGTTCTATATTTCTGTCTTATGTGTATGGTTTATCATTAAAATTAAATATAATATTTTCCTCTGCTATTAGTTATACACTTAATTTTAAAAGTAGGAAATGAAACATGGAAAAGCAGATGTGCTCTTCATTTTGTGATGATATCAGAGACTCAATTCAAGGATATGTATGAAAACAATATAATTGTCATCATCATCAAAAATATTAATTAACCTACCTAAAGTGGTTCACAGATATATTCCTAGCATTGTGGAAGATGATGCAGGTGAGTTGTAAGCTCAAGACTATGAAATAAAAAATTTTCCTCAAATATAGAAAAAAAATAAAATGGATTAAAATCTTAAAATGATGGTACTGATCAACTTCATTACACTTACAGCTTGTCAAATACTATGTTTTTCGTTTCCTCCCATATTGACATTAAAATTTAATTGTCATTGAAATAATATGAATGGATAATTCAACCACAGGGTTTTGCTTTTAAATAGGGATTGGTGATAGCATCAGAGGAGATAGTTCCCTACAGAAAAAAATACTTCTTTCTGTATGCCTTTTTCTCTATTCATTTCTCCCTAAGAGGCCATATATGCCATATACCATATTATGATTTGGCAAGAAGGTGCTCCCTCATATGCTTTAGTTCCTTAATGCTGGAATCCCAGTGTAGCAAGAGTTTTCCTGCCTGGCCCACAGTCAGGACAAATCTCTCTCACCTTCCAGTCCCACAGCCGCTCAGACCCGACCAATTAAACACGGAGACTTATACTGCTTACAAACTGTATGGCCGTGGCAGGCTTCTTGCTAACTGTTCTTATATCTTAAATTAATCCATTTCTATAAATCTATACCTTGCCACGTGGTTCTTGGCTTACCGGCATTTTCACATGCTGTTTGTCATGGCGGCGGCTAGCAGTGTCTCCCTCAGCCTTCCATTTTTCAGAATTCTCCTCTCTCCTTGTCCTGCCTACACTTCCTGCCTGGCCACTGGCAAATCAGTGTTTTATTTATACAGAATGATATCCACAGCATCCCAGCCTCTAGATTGTGCAACAGTGTATTTTGTTCAGTGTCAATTACCCAGCATCAGTTATTCTGTGATACTGGAACAAAACAGCCCAAACTGTATATAGCAGTTAATTCTAAATTTTAGCTTGACCCATGGTGCCCACCCCTATACAAAGAAATACAGGTAACTAATGACTGCAGAGAGGACAATTAGTCTTTCCCACTAATGAGTTAATAGTCTTTCCCAGTTAGATATCCTAATTGGGTATCCAATACCCAATAGTCAATCATTCTTGAAATCTGTACATAGAAGCAATTCTAAATGCACTCAGCATGCTGTATTTAGATATTAAGGCATTTGTATGTGTGTGTGCATGCATACATACATACTCATGTGCAAAACAATAATGATAGAAAAGGAGGCCATGACTTTGAGAGGGATTAAGAGGAAGTCGGGAGTTTGGCAGGTTGGAGGGTGAGGACACTGGGTTTAAAAGATGAAATAATAAAATTATATTTTAGCTAAAATTTGAAAAAAAATCAACTTGCCAGAACCTGGAACCACATGGGAAGAGAACCTGAATAAAAGACTGTTTATAGTTTGGTCCATTGAATATATTTGTTGGAGAATAACTTGATTGCTCTAATTGATGAGAAGATCCATTCTGAATGTGGGTGGTATTGTTATATGTATTATAATGGAGAAACTGAATATCAAATGAAGAAGTGGGTATAGGCCTATTCTATTTGCTCTTGACCAAGGATATGATATGAGTAGCTGCTTCATGCTACTCACTGTGGTGAAATATATATAAACTTTCTCCCTTTTGAGATCAAGGTATGCTCTACTTTAAGTTATAGCATATTGTATAGAAAGTGGTTTCTCAAGCTGTACATTGCCCTAGGAAACTCATTTTGAAAGTGAAGGGTAGAACTATAGCCCTGTGGGGACAAAGATGTAACATCTCTTATGCACCACCCATTGGACACAAATGACTTATTCCTGGTAACAGAAAAGAAGCTTTCTATAAGTTTATTGGTGATAAACTGATGCTGTAGGCACACAGGTATATGTTAAAATCATGTCACAACAATCATACTCAAGAACCTATTAGACAAACCAAACCAAGGAAAATATATAATCCTTATCTGGCCTCCAGGAAGTGATGGACAGATGATAGGATGATGATGTGTTTCCATAACAACATATCACTGAATATACAGTATGTGCTTCAAGGACTAACAATCAGAAGACCCTCCAAGTACCTGGAATTTTGACTTGACTTGGTACCATGCTGCTGATGCAGCCTACTTAACTTCCTGTCTGTTCACCTATTCTTGGCTGTTTGGATCTGTACCCAAACCTGCCATTTTTGCTCTCAGATCTTATTCCAACTTTTCACTTTGTAGATGAACTCTACTACTTCACTCTCAAAGCCTTACTTCAGTAGATCTAGCAATGGCTCCCTCACAGTCCTGGTCTGATGTGTTATATTATCATCAATACAGATTCTCTGCTCACTTCTGAAATTATTTGAATTTGGTTGCAGCCTCTTTAACTTGTATTTATTCTGTAAACCACATATGCTGGTAGATAGAGTGATATATTTACTGTGTACCTGAGTGATGTGTACTATGAAAGTTAATATAGATAACTAAGATTGAGCAAAACCTTCATCACCTTGGTCAAGTTGTCAAGTTACATAGATTATATGACCAACTGCTGTCATGAAACCACTGAACCTTGTGAGTTTATTGTCATTCAATCAATTCTGACATAGTGGGAAGACATAAACATGTTCATCTATGTTCCTGGCATCACATGCTCACAACACTCTTCAAAGTTGCCTTTGGCCAGGGTATTTTATCACAGCAATGAAATTAAATTAGGACACAATAACAAACCTATGTTCTAAACTACTTGCATTTGTTTATTTTCTGCTATTTGTGGTCTTGATATTCTCTGAATGAGAGAAGTATTATAAACAAAAATCAACATGGGCCCTCATATGGTTGTTATATCTTTTCAGTTGAATAATAATAAAAAGCCTGATTATTCCATTGGAATTTTTTTCATAAGAATTTTGATATATGTTTGATTTTTTGTAAGAATGTCTTCTTCTATGAAAGATTTGATGTGCAATACTCATATATAGCATGTAATAGCATGCTTCTGATGCTCAGAAGAGGTTTACCAGTTATCTAACAATACAATACAGAGATAATATTGCCAATTTTACATTTATTCAATGTTAAAATTAATCTGAGTGTTTCCTAAAGTACATATATGATAGTTACCTGAATCATATAAAAATCAAAATTTTGGATTCTGTAGTTTAGAATCTTTATAGTAAAAATCAGTCAAGCCTCCATTTCTACTCTTCTTTGTTCCGGGAGAAATAAAAATCTTGAGTTAAAGTTTATATATATATACTGATTGATTGATGAAAGGCAGACAGACAAATTATAAGTAAGTGGTAAATATATATGGATAATTACGGCATAGTGCATCATTGGTGTAGTGGCAGGAAATATCAGACTTGGTCTGGATTTTGACTTGTGGGGCTGCAGAACTGAGTTTCCTAAAGGCCCAGCAAGTGTCCTCATAATATTCTCTGTAATTAATTCCAGAACTCAGTATCTCATCCAAGTAGAAAGTCTGACATTATTTCTTAAAGAGCTTGCCTGCTGAGGTCTTACTCAATGATGAGCAGTGTTTCTGAAGTGCACACCATGCTTCCAACAAGAAAATACATTTAAAGTGTTTGTAGAGACAACTCTTATCCACCATATTAGAAAGAAGGTTCTTTCTTTCTAGACCTATGATACAATGCGTAGTGGACCTAATTAAGTCATCCCTTAGTGGGAAGCTACATCCTTACTAATATTCCAGTCACTGGTAGTTCTGTGCAGAAGAGTTAAAAACATTTCTAAAGCATACTAGCAATCATAAATGGAAACAATTTTCTATCTTAGCACCTGTTTACTTTGTGATCTTAAACCCTGAAATCCAGCTTCATCTGCTGCTAATTTCCTTTAAAACATGCTCAGCAAAGTGACAACTTACAGTGAATAAATAAAACATAACAACATAATTTAAAGAAGAGTATTCTCTTTAGATTTTCTTGGCTATTTATGCTAAATTCACCACTCTACACTTCTCATCATGTGTACCTTCAACACTTAAAAAAATTGGAACAAATATTTTACTTGAATTTACTTTAAAGTATTTTCCCTAAGTGAGCATTAATTTGAAGTTTCTAAAAATATCATGTTATTTTCAAGTTTGATTAAAACACCATTTAAATAAAAGTGAACACGAATAGGCCATTGTCAGGCTGTGGAGATGTTACATACTAAAGGAGATTTATAAGAGATGTGTAAGTCACCAAACACATAGTTTGACTTGATTCTGCTGATTCTCTGCCATGTGTTTTGAGCTACAGCTTCAAAGAATGAGCTTCTTTTGAAATTTTTTCTGTGGAAGGCACTTTTATGACCGTATTCTTGGCAAAGTTCTTTTTCATGTATCAGCATAATGTCCCTCCCATTACATGGTTTGCGTGATCTCTATCTAAGGAAAAAGACCTTCTTCATGTAGCATCCAAAGTGAAAGAGATAGCTTGCTATGACATGAATTTATCTATGCACATTCTCAATGCCAGAAAATGTAAATTGCTATCAGCATTTCCTTATAGACTCTATTTTTATTTCTATATAACCTCACTTTATTTTGTTTTAAAGGACATTTAAGATGAATATATTTCTGGGTTTTAGCCATCTCATCTATTTAAGTTGCATTGCTTTGCCAGTAAAATTGAAATTAAAATCTTGCAATGAAACATACACAACATAAACATTTCCATACTAGCTATTTTTAATTGTACAGTTTCATTAAATATACTCAAATTATTGTTCCAATGTTGTCACCACCCGTTCGCAAAATGTTCTCATCCTCCCAATTTTAGTCCTTTACTTATTAAACATTTTTAGGTCTTTGTGGTCCCCCTTGGAATCAGCTATTGTGTTCCATCCAACCTGTTGAACAGTCCTGAATTGGGGAGTGAGGATTAACAAAAACAACTAGGAAAAACAGAGACAGAGACACAGAATAGGTTCAGGATGGCTCTCAGTCAGTAGTGCCACCAGCCCCAATTTATTTCTTACAGCCTTTTTATACTCAAAGCAAGGTGGGGACAAAAGACCTCCCCCTCTGGAGGACACCATGATTCAAGAAAGAAACAAGCACAAACACCTCCTAATTTCTTAAGACATCTAATAGCCATGCCTTTGGCCAATCATCCTGTTATTCAGCCTAAAAGAGCAAAGACAAGCTTGAACTCTCTGACCTTGAGTCAAGATGGAATCAAGCTACAAACTGGAGTCACTGTGGGCTTCCACAATCAGCCATCTGCTTTTTGTCTCCATGTTTAAAATGCAATGGTTTTCAATGTAGTGACCCTTCATCTTTTATGTTTTAAATTTTAAAATGAACTTATTTTTAGTTTAGCACAAGAAATGATAGGCTATCTTCCTACTATGTGTCATGATTTATTCTCTTTTGTTCCCCATCACAAATGTCCTCTTCTCTTTCCCCTCTCCAACTTCAGTTGGTTTTATTTCTTTCCTTAGTGCCAATTTTTTCCATAGTTCATGCAAGCTATTATTCCTTCTATCCCACCTTAAAGTCATGATCTGCTGTCTCATGGCCCCTTTCTTGTTTCATGACCTATAAAATCAACCATTCACCTCCAACGTGTATATCATGTCTACACTGAAGAAAATCCAAGGAAGATTTTTATTTTAAGTAGTTGACTTTGGTTAATGTGGTCAGTGGTTTTGGTTCCATGTTACCTCAATCAGGATGAAAATTTTAGCTCTATCAATTTATCTTAAAATTCTGTTTTTTCTTAACAGTTGAATAATATTCCATTATGTAAATGCACCACATTTTATAATCCATTCATCAGTTGGTGGCCATCTTGGCTGTTTCCAATTTATGGTTATTAAAATAAAACAACAGTTAATATGAATGAGCAAGTATCTCTGCAGTAAGATGTAAAGTACTTTGGTTATATGCCTAAGAGTAAAAAGCTGAATCTGATGGTAGATAAATTTTCATCTTTTTGAGGATTTCCAAAGCAGCTACTCCAGTTTGCTCTCCTAGAAGCAAAGAATAAGTTTTTCCTTCTACTAACATTTTCACCAGCATCTGCTGTTACTTGTTTTATTAAACTTGACCATTCTTACTGGGGAATGAAGAAATTGCAAAGAAACTTTAATTTGCATTTCCCTGATGACTGGGGATTTTGAATAGTTTTTAAGTGTTCATCATCCATTATGTTTTATCTTTTGAGAATTCTCTGTTCTGTTCTGTACTCTATTTTTTTATTGAATTATTTGTTTTGAAGTTCTGGTTCTTTTACATCTATTTTTGTATATTCTAGATCTCAATGCCCTGTCCTATGCAAAATTAGTGAAAACATTTTTTTTATATTCTAAAGGATACCACTTTGTCTGAATGATGGTACCCTTTGCTGTACAGAAGCTTTTTGGTTTCATGAGGACTAATTTATTAATTTTTGGTCTCACTGCCTGTACTATTGTTGTCCTGTCCAAAAATCCCTTTCTTCCCAGTGAGTTCAAGCCAATTCCTCACATTCTCTTCTATTTGATTCAGGGCATCTAGTCTTATGTTGAAGTCCTTGATCCATTTGGAGTTGAGTGTTGTGTAGTTTGCCAGATATGGATCTATTTTCATTCTTCTAAATGCAGCCATCCAGTTTGACCAACATCATTTGTTAAAGATGCTCTCCTTGCTCCAGTGTTTATTGTTTGTATCTTTGTCAAAAATCAGGTGTTCATAGGTGTCTGAAGTTATTTATAGGTCTTCAATTCTATTCCATTGATCAGCATGTCTATTTTTATGTCAATGTCATGGTGTTTTTATTATTAAGACTGTAGTATAGCTTGAAATCCAGGATATTGATACATCTATCTGTTCTTTGTTTTTCAGGATTTTTTTTTTAGATATCCTTGGGTTTTTGTGTTTTCATATGTATTTTAACATCCAGAAAGAAAACACTGTATATTTTATCTTACATGTGGACATTAGTGCTTATACTTTAAATCTGTGTATAATTTAAAAAGCCCAAAATGCTTAGCTGATAAAGGAGCAGTGATGCAGATGGGAATCTTCCCAGGAAAGGTATATAGAATATAGTGTTATAAAGGAATAAAGAGGAAATCAGAATAGGAGCATTAAAAGGGTAAGGGAAGAGAGGACAGAGTAGAGGAGGGAATTTGTGAAGGGATAAATAATAAAAAAGGTCTTTTGAAAAGTTATGTGAAAATCTACCACTTTTCTAAAATATATAAACATATAAAAGGAATTCAAATGGATTCACCATAAGATCAGGGAAGACAATATCTCAACTAGACATCATATGGTATCAAATAAATCATCCAACAAAAGAAATGAGTTGCATTTATTGAGAAATTGATCAAAGGGTAAACTCAACATCACCCAAACAACCTGATGGTGAGACCTTATTACTGAAGATATTGCATTATGATTGCCTAGAACACTGAACAATATAAGTGGTACTCAACTGGAAGCTTCATCCTAACAGACTAGCTTTTATAGTTCCACCAGAGGAGACAAGCAATCATCAATCTCACCCAGCTATAAACTCTATAAGCTATAATTATCAACTGCCTATTAGATATGCATTCTAATGCGATAGTGACACAAATGTTAGGAAATTAATCAAAAACTTTTAAATTGGGTTTTAGGCCCTCTTCATGAAATGGAACCTACACTTGATACTGTTAACAGGGCCAAGAATGTGAGACTAGCTAGGTTGAAGGACCAAAGGGAAAACTTCCTATTTTTTTTTTTTCTGTTAAATGACAACGACTCCTAGTAACATATTGCTATACCCATAGCTCATTCAACTCTAATCAGAGAAGCTTCTCCTTGAAGTAGATGATAATTAACATACAGGTCCAGACCTGGGCAATATAGATAGAATGAGAGACTAGAAGGCTTTCCTTTATTGTAAGCTTTCCCATCAAAGTTCAGGGTTCTTTAAGAGGGAGAGGACAGATTGTAAGAACCAGAGGTTGTGAACACTTGTAAGGAAACAGCATTATTCCAGACATAACACATGCCATGTATGGACTCACAGACACTATGACAGTATGCATAAGACCTACAAGCCAGATAAAGTCTGAGCATGGAGAAGAGGAAATGGGTACAAAGTCCCACCCCTAGCCAAGAAGCTATTAATAAATAATAGCTTCTGGAAGAGGGAGAAAATCTATTTTCTTCAATGAAGGAACAGTGATTATTATATTAATCGCACTCAAGTACAGGACACATTCTCAGGAGTAGTTGGCCCACACAAATCAGCCTCCATGATTTCTGAGTGGCTTTTTTCTTTTCTTTTTGTACGATAAAGGACAAGTTGGGTGAATAAAGGGAAGTGATGTGAAAGGAGTTGGGGGAAGACAAAAGAATGTAATAAAATATACCTTATGAAATTTTCAAAACATACAACAAAAAAGCAGTCAATATTATGAGTACAATATGACTTCTCAAATATTTAAGCGTTGATGTGGATTCCAAATGAATAGCAAAGTTAAACAATAACTCCATGGAGAATACGATGTAATCAGTGAATCAGGATGTTCTCTTGGGTTTTTTTGTCTGTATATTTTCCATGGCTTGTTGCATGTCATGGTTTGGATTGAGAATGGTCTGCCCCATCGTCTAAAACAATGAGGGACAAGGCACACTCAGGCTGATGATGAACTTAGCAGCAGGACTTCTAGAATCAGATAACCTGACTTAAGAATCCTCCATAGGCCCACCTAGAAAAATTTACAAATTTAATGTTACCCCACTATGCTTCAGCTCCCTGTTGTACAATGCAAGGATAATAAACACCACTTCGCCATAGAGCTACATGGAAAATACAGTGAACCAGCTCCTTAGAAACCTCATTGTGAGACATGCAACACATGCTTAATGAATGCTCACTATTATAACTATTCTGAAAGACTCCTTGTTTTTTCCTAGGCTGGTTCACACAAGTTCCTTCAAGATAGGACAAACCGATGCAACCCATGCTAATACCATGTCTTAAAATGAGATTCTGTTTCTCCTAACACAAGCCCAACCATATCCTTGAACACATAAGGAGTCACTTTATATCAAACGAATTCCTCATATGCTTCTGAAATCACCAGCTGTGAGTACAAGATAGATAAGAGGAGATAAACATCAGGGGCATTCTGCCTCTTACAAAGTGGGCAAAAGTGACACACACCCAGAAAGATTAATATATTTCTTGATTTGAGAAAAGATACATCTCTGGAAAGTATATTTTTTTAGAAAAATTAATATTTTTAAAGTATCTTAATTTCTCTAATACTTTCAAAATTCTTGTTGTTCCTGGAATATTTCCACAACATTTCAAAGTTAGTCTTTCTAAAAAGTAGTCTTGAATCTTGGTAGATAGATTTTTCTAAGCTTAGGACATAATAGATAATCCTGTATCTGCTCCTAGAAAACTGTGTGAGTATCTGAGAAATAGAAGGTTTTCCTATGAAGGATTGATGTGCAAGGAAGTCTGATGTAGAGGATCATTTGTAGTGAGGTATAAAAATTTGTCCTTTGTCCAGTCTTTGTGGATGTACTGTATTGACATTGGTATGCAGACATTATGAGAGAATATGACCAGCCCACACTCCATAGGCATGTGATTGCTGGCTTTGTTAGATGCCTACAATTGAATACAACAAACCTGTGTAAATTTCAAAGTAAAAGGGTGCATCATCTTCTGACCAAGATATTTGTGTTCACTGAAGTCCAGCCACCTGCAGAGAGAAAGTAGCATAGCTAAAACTTATTCAAACACCAGCAGGTCTATGCTGGTGTCTCCCAGTTAAAATAAACAGTCTTATCAGTCAACATCTGTTTCCCATATTCATTTTTCCACAGTCCTGTTTACCAGATTTTTCATTGAGAGACTTCCCTGTGGAGCATAATTCACTTCATTTTTGCTCATTCATAAGATTTTTTACATCTCCCAGCTGCAACTATTTTAAGTGAATTTCTGAGGGCTTGTAATTGAATGTGACTCATTCTCCAGAAGCAGAACCACGGTGCAAAAACCAAGACAACCTCAGTCCTTTGAAAACACAGGAAAATTTTTGGTATGAGATTAATTGGCAAAGAGGCTGAAACATAAAGTATTCTTTACCTATACTGTGACATGAAATGAACAGTTTTTAATGTATAAATTAGACAGAAATGATTAATCCACAAAACCACTCCCAAGCCCAGAATTTTCCACTGTGAGAAAAATAATCTAGACAAAGTAAACTCATCAGCTTCATACAACACAAAATCAAATTGCTATTGGCAAGTGTTCCCATGGCAACTGCCTCCCTAAGCAAACTTCTCTACAAAATATACAGCTGTTATCTTATTTTGTTGCTAAGTTCCCTTGACAAAGTCACAGCATAATAACCACTCACATTCATGTCATTAAAGTGGATAAAGCTCCCCTGGGCTTTTGTGGTTTATCTTCTAAATGATAGCTTAGGAAGTGAGCCCCACTCAGTTCTCTCTGTCTCTGTCTCTCTCTCTCTTTCTATCTCTGTATCCCTCTCATTCTCTCTACATTAAAATTGTACCACAATAGGAAAGATCCACTTAATTCTTTAATATATATTACTAATAGTCTCTAAATATCATTTGTTATCATTATGTTCACTGATCAACCTTAAGCAATAATGCTATGTTCTCTATATTTACAATGAGAGATGGCTCAGCTGTAAAAGGCTAGGCTCACAACCAAAAATCTATATTTACACTGAATGAAATGACCCAATACATTTTTCTAATACATCCTGTCTACACAGAAAAGATATTCTCTGTCAGTTAGATCTCTTGTGTAAACATGTATACCATGTTTAAGTCAAGTATAACCATGATTGAACCTGTCCTTGATATCATTTAATTCTGTGCTTACTGGAAACAGTATATTCTAAATATCTCTAAGCATCAAAAAGAACATTGAACTCATTTATTGAGGTTTCAATAACCAAGAAGAGACAATTTTATGTATTATGCACTCAACCATAATGTATTTCAGTATCAATTTTTGCTTAATATAAACCAGGAGGAAAAAAAATAGGTCAAGTTAAAATCCAATGAGATACCCATGAAATATTTACAGTAATATACTATTCTTTCAACAGAGTAAGGATAGGAAAGAGAGCCCTGCTACATATAGAAAAGGAAAAAAGAAGCAACAGAAATAACACTTATCCCCCAAATGATAAGGTTGGGTTCAGTCTTACCATTAAACTCTGACATTTTCTACTGCTTTTTGGTAAAATAGTGATTTTCCCCCTAGTTTAATTTCACTGAATTTGACAAGAAACCTAGTTATCAGTGACCTTTAAAACTGCTATGGCTCTCAAACAGATTCATTTTGACAATGTTGGAATATAATATTTGTAAACGTGTGTCAAAAATAGCTTATTCTTACATTTTTCCATGGATGTAAAGTGCAAGGAGAACCCCAGGTATGATGCATGGCCTGTGTCAAGAGGTGGCTGTCACTTCCAGCTGAGCCAATTAAATTCTAGAGGTGGATAAGAGAGTTATAGAAAGGACATTTTTCCTCAATAGGAGAGCTAGATCTACCAGACACTTTCACTCATAAATTTAGTGTGGACATTATTACTTTGATTATTTTATAAAACAAGTAACTGATATTTTCTCAATTAACTTTTTAAATTATCTTTGTCTTAGTGTTAAAGGATGAAGATACTATCATACTTTACATGGAAAAGAGATTTACTCTTAAATTCATATACACATCATTGTTTATTCATGGCATTATTTATTGTGTAAGCACATATACTCTTTATTCTTTATGGTTAATAAAATTATGCAGATCTTCATTATACTGTAATATTAAACAACAGGCAATACATCCAATGATCTAAACAATAAAATTATTGTTTTTGTTTGTTTCTCCTTCTCTCCCCTCCTTTTTTATCCTTCTCTTCCTTCTGCCCCATCTCCCTCCTTCCTCTTCTCCCTCTTCTCCTCTTCTTCCTCTCTTTTCTAATCCTCTTCCCTGCTCTCCTTCCTTCTATTATCTCTTCCCATCTTCCTCCTGCCCCTTTTCCTCTTCATCTCCTCCTCCTGATCTGTCTGTCATCCCTTCCTTTTGCTTCTTTGCGACTTCTTCTCTCCTCCCTTCTTCTTCTCTTTCCTCTCCTTTTATACAGGGTCTTACACATCATAGACTGGTCTTAAGCTTGCTATGTAGCTAAGGATGACCTTGTTCTTCTGAGCCTCCTGCTTGGGATTGAAATACCAGGTTTATTCTGCACTACGGAGCCTCCTGCTTGGAATTGAAATACCAGGTTTATTCTGCACTACGGACTGAACCCAGACCTCTTTATGCATGCTAAGCAAATACTCTGTCAAGTGAGCTATGTCCTCAAACATAGATTTCATACAAAGTTTGCTACAAGATTGGATGACAAATTTACTTAAGAGAACATTTGGACCTCATTTTTTACTTACTTTCTGAACAGAAATAATGATGACTGACATGACCAGAATCTAAACTCACTTGTATTTTTCAACCAAAATGATAATCAGTTCATTCAAAGTCTTTGGCTACCCTCCAGCCTCTAGCCCACACAAAATTATTCTTTCCATCTGAAATATTATTTGATTCTTATTTATATGATGGACTTCTAATCTTTTTATTTATTTTCTTTTGAGATTACAACATATTACATCATTTCACCTACCCCAATCTTTCCTTCTGTTATCTCTTCCCCTCTTCCTCCTGCCCCTTTTCTCTTCACCTCCTCCTCCTGCTCTCAGTCTGTCATCCCTTCCTTTTGCTTCTTTGCGACTCCCTCTTCTCTCCTCCCTTCTTCTTATTCTCTTTCCTCTCATTTTATACAGAGTCTTACACAACACAATCTTTCTCACCTGACTTATCAATTCCTACAGGAATCTTACCAACTGACTACTAACCCTCATTGCATCAAATCACTCCTTTTCAAAAACTCTGGCGAGTCTCTGTCATATCAATTACCGCATGTGTCTGACATAGTTCCTTTGTATCATCTGAAACTCAGTAATACAGATTATCTTAAAAAAATAGGGTAGTTCAATGGTAATTCAGAAAATATTTTGTAGAAGGAATTATTTTTCTTGCCTTTGTAATATGCTGGGTTGATACAGTCAATGTTTCTGCCTCAAAATATATGTTTAAAATTTTAATTTTCAGGAAGATGATATTAGGAAATTGTCCCTTAAATGTTTAAATTGAAGAAGGTAGAACAATTGCGAGTGAGATTAGCGACTCTGTAAAAGAGATCTCAGGAACAGGCATCATGGTTCAGTGGGTAAGAGTGCTTGCTATGAAAGCATGAAGAACTGAGTTCAAATTCCCAGAACCCCATAAAAAGTCATGGTGATGCATGATGCACACTGTATAGCATAGAGGTAGAATGACAGATGGGGAGTAGAGCAGGATACTCAATATTCTCCTTTAGTTTTTCATGTGCATATGGTCACTCATCTATGCACTCACATGAAAATACACCACATGCAAACACACACACACACACACACACACACACATCCTTACTGAAAAGAAAGAAAAAAGATCACAGAGACCTAGGACCTCTTTTCTGTCATGTAAGGATAAGGATATACAAATTGAAGGTGTTGTTTGTGAGTCTGGAAGCGGTCCTCATCAAATACTGTAACTCCATGATCTTGATCTTGGATTTTCCAGGCTTCCAAAACTGGAAAAGAAGTATATTTTGTTCATAAAACCAACTGTATTTGTTGTGATTACAGTGGCTCAGATGGATCAAAACAGTTAAATGATGAATGACAAATCAAAATCCAAGACCCATTCCCATTCATAAAGCAACATAAATACAAAGCCAAATGCATTCTTTTATTATGTGAAGTGAGACTCCACTGAAGAATTTGAAATGCAAGAATCTGTCTGCATGTGAGATGAATATGAGAACTGAGGCCACAGAACCACTGAGGTCCAGTGTGATTAAGAGATGAACTATGGATGTGTCTGGGACAGGTGAGGGATGCTCACTATAGAATGGAAGCTTTCAGGAAAAATAGCCTGGATTCTAAATCGACAGATATTCACTCTCCATGGTTTATGGCCCTTGGAAGAAATGATAGCATCCTAAATGTAAAAATAACTCCAACTTTTATAATTTGAAGTTATCCTTCCTAAAGGGAACAAAGTCTCACTGAAAGGAAAGTCCATAAGCATTGAAACCAAATGAAATATGGACCCTCTTCATGACATTTTCTCATAGACCACTGTAGATAGGCAGCCACATCTTTAAAGATACTTTTACATTGTCTACTTATGATATAATGCACATTATTTATGTTATGTTCAGTATCTTTACATATATTTCTATGCTCTTTCTCTACCAAATTATCTATTTCTAAAGGAAAAAATAACCTGTCCAAAATTATTCTGTGGAATCTTGATGCCACAAGTTACATTTTAAGAATAATGTTATTGGAAATACTGACCTTTTTCATACAGAGCAGAGAAACATGGGGATATTTATAAGAACTGAATATAATTGGGCATTGAATTAATAAAATGAATGTACTTAAGAATATAGGTCACCATTTTAAATAAAGTATCCAATAATAGGTCATCATTAAATGTATGAAACAACCCTAACATCAATATTAGTTTTGATAGTGATAGTCTTTTAAAATATTTCTGGTTACCATGATGTCTGAGTTCAGAGACTCTTGAAGATGGATTCTGAGCCATCAGAGCAGGTCCTGGTCCATGTGGTTCCTCCATGTGAGATTCTGGCATTGACTGTGGACTCAGACTTGAGACTGAGTTTAGGCTCAGGTACTATTTGTCTGGATAGCATTGGTGAGGTCTGAAACATCTCTGAGTGTAAGTCCTCAACATATAATGCCAGCAATAATGACACTTGCCACTATATATGTGTGCTGGTAAATCCCAAACAACCAACTTACTGAAATAAAAAATAAAAGCCTCAAAAAAAAGGAATACATAGTTTATCAATTCTAGAACAACTTCATGTACAATCATTTTGCTGAACACTGTGATATAGACATTTATGAAATCATTATAAGGAGAAATTAACCTAAGGAGAAATTAACCAAGAATTAATAATCAAGATATGTACCATCAGACAATTGTGGCACTTTTTTAGACAGAAGGGTCCTGAACTATTTTTTTTTCTATTTTGGGACCTATAAGTACATTTTTATGAGATTTGTGATAACGAAATTTGAGTTTGACTCCATAGTACATTTTATAAAAAAAATAAATCTATTTGAAAAATATATCATGATTCGTGTCTTTCAAAAGCAAACTAAGTTGTTATAAAAACATTAGAAATATTCAGTATGATAAAGAACTCATGTTAGGCATATCATTGCTTTTTCATTTTAAAGATTTATATTTGTGTGTGTGTGTGTGTGTGTGTGTGTGTGTGTGTGTGTGTGTGTGTGTGTGTATGCATGTCTGTGTGTGTTTGTGCCTGTGTGTGCCACACGCATTACAGGTGACCTTGAATAACTGAAGAGAATTTCAGATCTCATGGTGCCAAACATTGGTACTTAAAACCAATTTAGGTCTTCTGAAAGAACAAGTGCTCTTAAATGCTGAGCCAGGTTTGCTCTCCCTCTATTGTCTATTTCTCGAGGAAAATCCATTTGTTACCAAACATGTTCATGAAATCAAGGAATATACCACTTATATCATCAATTACTATAAAAAGAAAAGATCAAAATACTTCCATAGGCTATGGACACCTTCATTTTTTTTAAATAAGTTTTAAAATGGTTTATAGGGTATATAGATTCCCAAGAAAGCACAAAATGAATTGAACATTTAGATTAAATCAAAGAGGAAAAAGACAACTTGGTTTTCAGAAAGCAATCTAGTGATAATTGTACTCTTGAGCGGAGTATATTGAGAGACCTACATACATCTTAGTAAGCACCTTTTCATTCAGAAAAAAAAATGAACATAAAAACTAACCCATAGGAACTCAGTCAATACAAGCCCAAGGACATTCAGGCATATATCTGTTTCAGTACTTCTCAATCCACATGCTTCCTCGTATAGAAGCAGGGAAAATATTTTTTTGGTCTATAGGAAATTATTATCATCAGTTATGTTAAGAAATCTGCCATGTTTCTTTGGTCTATATCAAATTAAATCCAGCCTAGTATTTATATGAAGAGAACAACATCTTTATTTTGGACTGAAATGGTTCAGATAGTCTTCTTTATATGATATTAGATTTCATTGTATTAATATTTGTCCTATGCCTGCTGGAATCCAAGACACATATTAAAATGAGATTATTAATATATTCATCAAAATGTTTGTGTTGTATGTCCATTTGAAGACCTATGCTAAATTTACATTCGTATGAATATCCAAATATCTCCTTGTTGCTGCTCATGACTGGTGATCACATGTGGAAATTGGAAGAATTTCAGATATAAAGTATGTAATATAGTTCTATTATTGTGTGAGGACTGTTATTTGAACTTGAACTATAATCTATTTTATAGGCACATGGATCCATTTCAGAATTGTGTAATTGATTCAGAAATGTTTTCTTGGGGTGGTCATTGCTATCAGTAATTATGTTAGTACATTGAAATAAATTATATTTTCTTTAAAATGCTATTCTTGAATAAACTACAAGCATATGTCCACTATGACTAGTTTGAATTGGGTATTTTGGGGACATGTGTTTTTCTTTTTCTCATATTGCTTTGATTGCACATCAGTGGGAAGTATGTTAGCTATTACTATATATTTTAAATATTAAAATATTAGATATTTTAAAATATGTAAAATAAATATTCTGTGTTTGGTATTAACATGGAAAAAGAGATCACATGAAAGATGAAAATGAAGTGGATCAAAGCACGAAATGGCTAAGAATACATAAACAACAGCAAACAAAGTAAACTGGCAAAATTGTCATCAGGATTGTACTAAAATAAGGAATAAAAATCTAGGAAAGCCTAGAAAAATGATCTTTGATATGAGAAAAATAGCTGAAATAGCAGGAAATTGCATGGTGGCAAATCATAGAAAATAGAAACATTATTAATGTAATAGTGATGAAATTCTGCTCACTCATTTTATAAAATGTATTTTCAGGTTACAGTAAAAGAATGGGGAATGGGATAAAATTTTATAATAATTTATTTCTATTTGTAGTCTTTATTTAATTGGTTTTCTATAAACCTAATATTCATGCTCACTGACAAATAATAATTGTTAAACAATTTTTTATTTGAAAGCATTTTGTAATCTATATCTGTCCCAAATGTTCAAGCCTTTAAATATTTCTTTATAGTAGTAGTAATGCTAGGCACATGTTAACATGCATAAGTCTGTATATGTATACTATTGACTGTATATATTAATAATATATATTATCTCTAACAATAAGAAGCAGAATATAAAATAGATACTTAATTGATATTTTTATTGAGTGAATATCCTTTCACTGCTTTGTTTAATCTTTGATATGAATTATAGTAAAGACAACTTTTAAGGAAAATAATACTATTATGCTTCTTCTCAATTTAAAATCACTAAAAAATGGATTTCCTTTGTCTATGGATACAGTAAAAATAAAATCCACCATTGAAAGTATACATAGGGGATTTTTTCAGTCATTAAAGTCTTCATTGACACGACCTTTTGCCTTTGAGTAATTGATAGTGTCAATTGACTTAAAACTACAATTCCTCTGTTTGACAGGCATGGTGAACTGGATGATACTTTGGCTGTTGCCCTGAGCTGCCACACTTGTAGACATATTACATTATGGTTCTTTTTTTTCTTAAAAAACTTTTTGTGAGGGTGAAATTAGGTATTCCATACTTTTTAGTGAACACTTTTAATATTAGATATTTCAGACTAATATTATACACACGTGTAACTGATATGTATTCTAGCTTAAGTAAAAAAGTGAATTTAGCATAAAAATTAATTAAAACTCAAATATTCAGTCATCTTCAGGCTGTGAAATATAGGTTGTTGTACAAATGAATGTGTTGCAAACAGGAATGAAAGATTATTTCACCTACAGTATCCATTGAATATCAGAAACAACATTGAGGAACTCATTGAGTTCCTGATGAAATGTTTTCAATTATTCATTCATCTATTCAATAAAGATTTTTTTGTTCTACTCACAGCAGGCATTGGATTAGGCACTAGAGATGTAGAATTGATTAAAAGCAGAGAGCTACCTACTTTTCATAAGTCTGACAGTGTTGGGAAGGGACAGATACTAATCAACTAAATGTGAACAAGGTAATTGAAGATGATCATAGTTATATAAAGAAATAATTAGAATAGTATTAGAAAGAAGATAGATTAGCAAACTTTTTCTTCAGAATGGCATATAGAAAACATTTTGTGAACAGTAAAGTACACTGCTATTATTGCAACCACTTTAATGAACTCTTTAATGAACTCTGCCAGTATCCGCCAAAATCAGTCATAGATGAGAATAAATCCAAGGCTGTGGCTGGTCCAATAAAGCTTTACTTATAAAAGTCAGGTAGAGGACAGGCAGTATTTGGCTGGAGTCCTTGTGTACTAACCTCCTTACATAGACAATAACTGAGTGATGCTGGGTTGAATCATTATAGTCAGTATATAGTTATAGACAGAAAACTCTTCAGAGTTGTGCCATCTAATGTAAAGGATTAAAAAGGAACTGGTTACGCATAGAAATTTAGACATTTAGTGTACTATGTGTAATACCTTGATCAGAAGGAACATGGGAGCTTCCAAGAAGAGAGAAGAAACTGAGATGAGTGAAGTCTTTCAAGACTGAGAAAATATTAAAACTAAGGTTTGAGGTCTAAACAAATATTAACTTGCTTATCAAACTAAAGACCCATTTGAATGATGGGCATGGAGTAGACTCACATCAATCAAAAAACAGTAAACTATCTTGATGGAACACTGGCATGGGTCATCCAGTGAGTATTCCTCTTCTTAATTTACCCCAAGAATCCAGGGTTCTTGGAAAATAATCCAATTGGTGTTGACTGTCTATGAAATTCAGTCTACAAAACTGCTCAGAATGGAGATAGAATTTTTCAAAATGAAATTGAAGTTCAATGACATAGAGAATGGAAACATGGGAAACAAGAAAGAACGTACATGAGTGAAGGAACAGTGCTATGTTTTCACCTTCAAGCTTCCAGAGTGGCCCCTACAACTGTATCTTCCTTAGACTCACGGTGAGCAGAAGTGGACAGGGTTTGATGACCGAAAGCGTCTTGGGTTAAAAAAATAATTTTCCTATTATCTGGAATTGATTTTATTTATGTGCACTTTGAAATTTTAATTTATTTAAATTTTTATACATGAATACACTTTTTCATCATTTTCAACCTTCTCTGTGCCCTGAAAACTCCTCCCAGGTCTTTATCTAAGGTACAGTCTTGTGAAATTTTCCTCTGAGAAAATTGTTACTAGGAACCTTACTTTACTTAAAACAATAGCCATTTCAGCTATCTTTGAACCATTTTTTTGGCATAATTTTTTCTTTTATTCCCTTTTAATGTACTTGTGATTTTATATATGACATAGTATCTCACAGGCATTCTATAGTTGATTTAACCAGGCTTACAAACTCTTCAGATATGTTTATACCATATCTATTAATATGACTTTTGATGATTCTTTTAAATTTAACATCTTGCTATTTTTGTTCAATAGATCTTTATTCTCCCTTTTCCTATTTTTTGTTCTAATTCAATGACATCATAACTAAACCATACCTCTTTCAGTTGCCTATATATATCCAAGATGTGTTTGGGGGCTCTGGGGTGTGTGTAGAATGTTAGCTATAGTTTCCTGAATTGTAGTATATATCTTTAATTTAGCACATTCTACCTTAAGTGATATTAATGAATCTATACCCTAGTACTTACACTTATCCTTCATTGTACTTTCTGCAATTGTAGTTGTGTTTTATTGCCACATACATTTATATAATAATTTACTTCATTTTAAATGAATTAACTTTAAAAAATAAATTAAAATAATTTGTATTCATGCACTCAGTACAATTTCCAGTAATCTTTATGTTTTAACACATATCCTAAATTTTTGTCTCAGGTATCATAATTTTTTTTTTTTTCGGTTTTTCGAGACAGGGTTACTCTGTGTAGCTTTGCGCCTTTCCTGGGACTCACTTGGTAGCCCAGGCTGGCCTCGAACTCACAGAGATCCGCCTGGCTCTGCCTCCCAAGTGCTGGGATTAAAGGCGTGCGCCACCACCGCCCGGCGGTATCATAATTTTTAAAATGTATTTTATGTCTACACATGTAATCTCATGCTTGTGTATGTATGTATGTTCTCTGTGTGTGCTGTTTTGGATGTTTATCAGTGTTTGTGTGTGAGTGCGAGCGTGTCTGAAAGTCAGAGGACAATGTCAGGTATTTGTCTACACCTTCCAACATATTTGAGACAGGATCTCTCTTGTTTACTCCTTATATATAAAGCTAGTCATCCCAAGGACTTCTCCTTAATTTTCCTGTATCTTCCTCCTATGTGCCCTTAAAAGCAAAGGGTCTATACACATCTGAGCTACTGAGTCTTGCTTTTATAAGAGTTCTGGAAATCTGAACTCATGCCCTCAAGTTTGCATAGCAAGCACTTTACCCATTTCCCTGACCAAGATAGCATAGATTTGTGTCAATAACTTCACCCAAGGTCTTTAAAAATATTGCCTATATCCTCTTATAACATGCCTACACAGTGTTCTGAGTTGCTGAAAACATGAAATATAGTAGACTTTTTCATGGATTTACCTATTAACTTTGTATGTCATTTCTGTGCTAGTTTCACTTTACTGCCGCCTTTTCCTTCATTGTAAATTGTATTTTCCCATTGTGAAACCCTATTTTTTAAATCAAATGCACAACCATTTTGGATTTTAAGGTTTAGGATCATGTATAATTCTTATTTCCCTAAAAATATTTCTTGAGCTCTGCTCTAACAAACATAGTTTTATTTCAAGAGTATACTTCAGTCCCCTGAGTCTTATATTTTATCTTTGTTAAGTAGCACCATGGTAGCATTTATCTGAAGTCTCACTTTTCTGATATCTGCCTCATTACTACTCTCCCCGATATAAGATCTTGCACACTGGGCTTGGGAACAGGAACCATGTCTGGTTCAGATGATTTGGGGAGATTATTTTTATCTTTTCAGGCAATACCTAACCGAATAGAATTATTTCTTACTAACTATGCATGGATCAGAATTATGCTGACGACTTTACAGGGACTCTCTGAACATCCAAACCTGCCTCTGTCCTGCTCCCTTTTCTGGGTGCTGGCGCTATTTCCCCTAGCATCTGTGTCTTGTAGAGACTTGGTCTCAGGCATGATGGAACATCAACGGACATGGCCTCTCTGAGCTTTAATGGGAAACAAGCTCCACAATAAATCACAGAAGTCTAGAGGACAGTTGATTTGTTTTTGTGCTTCATAATCTTCCCATGTGGTACTTCACAGACCATGCCTTAAAACTTGTATTCCTGATATTCAGTGTTTTCATTCAAAGAGTGTAAATCTAGCTTCTGTTGCTCGGCTTTCGATGGAAGATGCTCTGTTGCCTTATTTCTTCCCCTATATCCTGGCTTCTTATTGTCCATAGCAAATCCTTGGTGTTCAAACTGTGATTGTTAATGAACTCATAACCTGAAGTTTAAAGAGTTTCCAGAAACCCCCAAAGGTATTCTGAAAGCTGGATTTAATCTCCATGAGTGAATCAATGAATAAACATGTCACTCATTGGTATACTTGTGAAAATATCACCTCTCGATTAAGAAAAAATGTTTTAATAAAGAATCAAGGATATTAAAATATGTAGATATCAGTAATCATTTAAATAGTATCTGACTGAATAATTCATTTAATAAGGCTTTCAAGCTTTTTAAAGCTGGATTTTTTTGCATGACAATTTTGTCCTAAAATAGTAAAACTCTTGGCCATTGTTCGTAAATGAGTGGCATTTTATTATACAAGATTATCTAAACAGATAATGGAAGATAATTAAAAAGGTTTTTTTCCTAAAATAAACTCAATATTTAAAATTCTTTCTTTTCAAACTATGTTTAACTCCTCGCAAATGTCTTGTCCATAAAACAGTGGAGTTTCTTTTTCATGCTTGGTCTGAAAATGAATAGGCAGATTTTTTAGACATTTAGAACTGAAAGGTATAGAAGACGATATATCATTACCAATTATAATGTACTTAATTTATGAGATATATATATAAATCAAATACTGATTTCAATTGTTAAACACTTAAGTTAGAAAGAAATTATTAAATCTATCAACAGATGTAAAATTCTACCATATGCCTAGATAAATTATTGAATGTCATTAGATGTGGAGATTTTAATAAATTATATTCAAGGATCCACTGAATTTGTTTTCCAAAGAAAAATGACATTTGATACAAATTAAAAATTTAAAGTTTTTATGCTTTTATTTTTTTAAGGAAATGCATATTTTAGGAAAAAATTAGTGAAATGGAACTGCTCAAGAAGAATCATTTTACCATTTTGTGAAATTTATTTATTTTAATAATTTTCCTTTTATATAAACATTCTTCTTTGAAAGTTAAAATTTTATTTATTATATCATTTTATTTTATAAATATAAAGTTTGTATGTTATCTTGTATATTAAAATAAATGATGTTAATTTCTTAAATCTCATCAAATCTAAAAAAACATCATACTCCCTAATATACTTTATGCCTTTTATATTATGTAGCTTCTAGATGAAGCCAATTTTAATTTATCATAGCAGTGGAGGTTTACCTATGCTTTAATCAGCTACCAGAACTGTGCTGCTTAACCAACTGCTCATAAATCCTACTGTTTCAAGTGGCAATAGCATTGATACAGATGTCTGAGTCTGCTAAAATTGCTGTTGCCTTGCTGAGTAGATCTGTTCATCCTAACTGTGTCTCTTACCTGGCACTTAGTTCTGAGTCGGGTGAACAAGGCCAGGACCCACTGGGGGCTGCAGCTTGCTCTAAGTATTTGTTATTCTCCTACAGTTAACAAACTAGTCTCATAAAAGTATCTTTCCAACAGGGGGAGGTGAGCAAGTTAGTTTCTGTTTCTGCCTCTGTTGGTCTGATATTCTATTTCTTCCCTCTTTCCATCTTCCTCCTGCTGCTCTTTCATTTCCTTTCTCCTACCCTCCTTCCACTGTGTTGCTCTCTCTCTCTCTCTGTCTCTGTCTCTCTCTGTCTCTGTCTCTCTCTGTCTCTGTCTCTCTCTGTCTCTCTCTGTCTTTGTCTCTCTGTCTCTCTCTGTCTCTGTCTCTGTCTCTGTCTCTGTCTCTGTCTCTCTCTCTCTCTCTCTCTCTCTCTCTCTCTGTGTCTGTCTGTCTGTCTGTGTGTGTGCCTGTCTGTCTGTCTGTCGGTCTGTGTGCATGTGTCTGGGTGTCTAGGTAGCTAGGGACCAGCCCTATGTTCTTATGTATGCTGTATATTTATTACTACTGAATACATCTCAGTACTTTTCTTTTCCTTTTCTTTCTTCTCTGGCTTTAGTGTCTTTCTTAATCCTGATCCTTCTTTTAACAGACTGCCAACATTTTAGTTTACTGAACTGACAAATTCAAGTAGATATTTTAGGCTTTGGCCTCAGCATGCAAATACATTAACAAAGCAAAAATAAAATAACTTCTTAAGGGTTATTGATGGGGTGATTACATTTATTGTACTGCTCTTTGAAGGTAGTTTAGGCTAGATTTCTCTTATTACTTAAAAAGTAATAAATACTTAATGAATGGCACCCTACACTGGGAAGTCAAACAAGGTTCCGAAAAGACATAAAACTCTCATGCTTGAGCTGTCAGCAAACTGTGTTTTATGGAGCTGTGTTGACCTTTGCCTATTTTAGTGATATATTTGCTGTCATTGTTTTTATTTTATTTTTGATTGATACTAACTACAGCCAACATACATGATGCCAAATTGCTCTTTTTGAAATTGATTTCATTTTTCAAAAACCTACTTGATGTGACACTGCCTTCGGTTCTCTTTCCCTAACTCTATTTCTACAGCATAAGTCCACCCTGCACTGTGTAGCTCAAGCATCTCAATTGGCCACTTTGAGTGTATGTTGTTGGGGATGTTTATATATTTCTTTTCTTTTAAAACTTTTGCTGAGCATTTAATACAACGTATTTCAATCATATTCACTCAACTTTCCCTAACTCATCGCAAATCCACCCACCCTTTCCTACTAGTACAACTTTGTTTATTCATTTCTCTTAAAACCATTGAGACCAATCTGAGCCACCCATATACTCTTGAGTACGTGGCCGTTCACTGGACCATGATCAACTCACCCGGGATCACACACTTAAAGAAAACTGACTTTCAATCTCTGAGCACTTTATCAACTATAAATAGCTCCTCAGCTAGTGGTCAGCCTTCATGAACCTCTAGCACATCTTTGCTGGGGTTTTTGATGGGTGTAAGCTTGCACAGTTCTTCTTCATGTTGTACAGCAAGTGATTTATGCAATGAGCTGCCTCCCCAACATCCTAGTCTAGATTTCATAAGGCTTTGTTCCTGTTTTTCCCAGTGAAACCACCTCTGCCTTCTAGAGTAACCCTGCCTGCTTGTGTCTCTTTCCATGGGCCATTTTCTCTTTTTCATTTATCTGGACGCATTGACCTATAGAAAGTCCGTCTACAAAATCTCTCATAAGCAAAGAATGCTCTTCTTCAGATGAACCCACAGTTATTTATTCCAGTTCATAGAGCTACTGTGTACTCTAACATCTGAAATGTGTGTTTGAAATCTGTGTGCTCTACTCCAGTGTACTAAAAATAAACCAATGACAGGAAGACCAGAAACCCCACAAAGCTTTTTGTTTGGGACCTTACCTTTCAGTGGAATAAGTCCATTGTATTCTTTTTATACTTCTTGAGGAAGCTTGGTTCCACATTTGGTTATACATTGTGGCCTCTATGACTGTAATACTTAAGCCTCTATCAAAGACACTTTTCTAAACTAGGATGATTGAAAACTAGGATTGAAGTTGTGACAAAAGTGTCACTGAGTTTTACAGTTCAGTGCCACAAAGGGACCTGACAATTAAAACATTCTTTTAGGTTTGGAGGCAAATATACTTTTAAAATATCTGAAGTATGACTTTGTCGTTTTCTGTTTTCCCTCTTGTCGGAGTCTAATTGTTGAATTTACTGGTAGGCAAATGTGGTTATCATTTTAAATGCTCTATATACACTTGATTCTACTGTCACATGGTGACACACTAGGACAAGCATTTCTCTTTCTATTTAACGGGTGTATTTGAAGAGTAGTCACATTAAGCAAAATTCCCACTGTTCTGGAGCTTGTAATTGAGAAACACAAGTCTCTGTCTAATGCAAAGTTTAAGTTTACCAAGTCTACTGCTTCTTGGAATAACATAAGGTACAAAAAGCCAGTGGTGATGGGAACAAGTGCTTCCCAGAACCCTTCAAAGGTCAGGTTCTTTTAAAATACTGATTGTTTTTCCTCAGTGGGAACACATGTAAGTATTTCAACTTGATAATCTTGGGTTGAATAACTATTGTAGTGGGTAGCCGTTCCAGCTTTGACCTGGAAGTACCACCCCCTTTGAGGCTTCGGTAATTGTCATGCCTACAAGGTGGAAGCAAGAAAGGACCCCTGAAGATCCGAGATCCAGATTGGCAAGCTTTCTTGGTTCCTGGATCCTGGACGCTGGAGGTAGACCAAGCAGAGTTCTCCAGAGAACACCGCTGGACTATGCTACACCTTTCCCAGACCCTGTAACCTATCCCTTCACTTGTAAGTTACTCCACAAAATAAACCTCCCTTTTAACTACGTGAAGTTGCCTTAATATTTAAACCAATATCTGGTGCCCAGTGTGGGGCACGAACCCATGACCCTGAGATTAAGAGCCCAGACTTGTAGGCATGACAGTTACCGAAGCCTCAAAGGGGATGGTACTTCCAGGTCAAAGCTGGAACAGCTACAAGCTATTATAGGCCCCATTCTCAGTGGAGTATCACGGTATGGACAGATGTCTCAGCAGGTAGAAGAGTTTGCTGCTTTTTAAGATGACTAAATTTCAATTCCCAAAAACTACTTCAGGCAGCTCACAACTGCCTGTAAACTCAGGTTAAGATGCCCCTTTCTGGCCCGTGTGGTACCTGCACAAACAGATACACACACACATACCCAATAATAAAACACATCAATTCTTTCTTCTCTTTCAATATGTCTACCAATTAATTTAACAATTAGAGTGATTTCAGTTTATACCGGAAATATCCTCTATGTTTCACCTCTACATTTTCCTCTACAATTCACATTTCTTTCCACTGTTGCAGTGACTTCTCATGACTCCAACAAGAGGGAAAATAGAAAATAACAAAGCCATACTTCAGATATTTTAAAAGTATATTTGCCTCCAAACCTAAAAGAACATTTTAATTGACAGGACCCTTTGTGGCACTGAACTGTAAAACTCGGTGATATACATGGCATTTTTGTCACAACTTCAATTCTAGTTTTCAATCATCCTACTTTAGAAAAAGTATCTTTGATAGAGGCTTAAGTATTACAGTCATATAGGTCACCATGTATAATCTCTGTAATTTGACAATTTATAAAGAATCACAGCAATTCTAGCAATTCTGTATCCAAGAAACCTTGGTTATAATTCTGCATATAACACAGATCTAACTGCTTCTTTAAATGCTAGCTTAAAAAAAGAAAAAGGAAAAAAAAAACAGGGTAGTGAGTGCTGCATGGTGGTCAGGATGGACATGCTCAATTATGCAAATAGGAAAAACTTATATAGGGGATTGATCACTGAAAATAATTAATGATGAATATGTACATTAACTTTGATAGAAACTTCAGTCTTCCATTTCTAATAAATGATACATCCTTTAAATATAGCATAGACATTAAAAATAGATTGTTACTCTTATTACAAAGATTTCCATACTCACATATACTTGATTACAATGACTTATTCCTTCCTGCCACCTGCAGTCATATTAAAAGGTTCTGAGTATTGCAAAATAATATTTTTTCCAATGTTTTTTGTGTGAGCAAGAGTAATAAGGTTTGCAAATTGTGCCAATTTCCTTTTAAGAGCATGGTAGAGAAATATTTATTGACTAATGTCAGTTATTAGTATGATCAAATTACTTCCTATATTCTAGCCTTCTAGATCATTCATTTCCAACTCCTACTTAAAGAAGAGCTTTCTGAAGCATGGAGATACTGCCAGCTGCTGAATTCAGTCATGGATATAAGTAACACGATAGAGCCTTTTTCTCACCCTGTTTTTCTGGACCTCTTTAAGTCAACACTGCCTCTGTGAAATGCATAGCACAAGTATTACCTGGGCTGCCTCCCAAGCCTCTGCTTACTGTCACCCACAGTGCTAGGGATCTGGGCCAATAGTGTGTTTTAAAGGCAGATGCCTCCAAATCAAAGGCAGTTTCAAACACTCATTTCACTGGGCCCTATGCTTCAGTTAAATGGGCACTTCCTCTTTAAGTCTAAAGAGTCTCACAGAAAAATAATAACACAAAACTGAGGCAGAGGTCATCAGACCACTTGTCAGCCCAACATTAACTCTGGTAGTTTTTTTGGAAAAAAAAAAAAACAACACGAAAAGCAAACATAAGGAACTACTGACTTAGTGTACTCACCAATTTGAGACTGGCACCTCTTTCTGAAGGCTACTGAATCACAGGAATTGCTATAATTGAGCACATATACCAGCCTGTTAGTCTTCAGAGCTTGAGTGTCTGAATAAAGAACCACCTGAATTAAAAATATGGGTGTTGCCCATGGGACTGGAGTAGGCCCTCTGGATACGGAAGACGGTTGTTTGGCTCAAACTGTTTGGGGGGCACTAAGGCAGGGGGATCGGGATCTGTCCCTGGTCTATGGACAGGCTACTGGAATCCAGTGCCTGTGGTGTGACACCTTGCACAGCCTTGGTGCAGTGGGAAGGGGCTTGGACCTGCCTAGGCTCAGTGTGCTGAGCTCTGCTGACTCCCCATGGGAGACCTCAATTTGGGGGATGTGGGGTTGCAGGGTGGCTTGGGAAAGAGGGCTGGAGGGTGGGAGGAGGGAGGAGGGGGTGTTTGTGGATAGTATGTGGAGTGAGTAGAAAAATTCTTAATAAAGAAAAATGAAAAAAAAGAAAGTTTTAACAATCAAAAAAATAAAGAAAAGAAAAACAAAAAATTTGTAAGAGAAGTACAGAATGCCTTGACTTTCACATACATAAAATGTCTTTATATGTCATTCAATGTATCGCCATTCATCTAAACACCAAGAAAACTGGTGTTTTATGAATAAACTTATCTAAACCTTGAAAAAAAATATTGGGGCTGAAGAGATTGCTCAATGGTTAAGAGCACTGGCTGCTCTTCCAGAGGACCCAGGTTCAATTCCCAGCATCCACATGGCAGCTCTCAACTGTCTATAACTGTAGGCCCAGGGGATTTGATACCCTCACACAAACATACATGCAAGCAAAACACCAATGCACATAAAAAATGAATAACTAAGTAAAATAATAATTTTTTAATAAAAATAAATATATTAATTTCTCAGAGCAAGCAGCTTACAAGAATTTAAAGAAAATGAACTTACTTCAGCAGGTCAACATTGTGAAATCTTCATGAAGGTTTTGGGAAGACTTTAATCTCCTCATGACATTTCTGCCTGTTCTTTCAGGGCTGTCACATGTGAACGTGTGTGTGTGTGTGTGTGTGTGTGTGTGTGTGTGTGTGTGTGTGTGTGTATGTGTGTGTGTGCATTTGTGTGCATGCACACATGTACATGATGAAGTAACGTGTATATGTGTGAACTTGGAGATAGAAATTAACTTCAATAATTGTCTTCAGTTTTGCACCAACTTAGTTTAGGAACTAACTCTCATCAATAAATATGAGGCTCATGAATGTGGGAGACTGACTGGGCATTGAGCTTCAGGGATCTGCCTTTCTCTGTGCTTCCTTTCCTGAAGTTACAGGTGCATGCTGCCACCCTTGGCTTTTTGTGTGGGTGCTGGAAATCTGAACCAATGTTTCATATTTGCACAAGAGACACTTTACTGACAGAACCATTCCTCCAACCCCAGGATTTGACATTTTAAAGCATGATAAAAGTTTAATAAAGGCTGAAGTTGGATGAACTATGATCTTCTCTGTTTCGTATTTTGAAAGAAAAAAAGTAATGCTTTTTTTCACCAAATTTATTTATTTTCTATCCCATGGACAGAAACAGGTTCATTAGCTATCCATACCTAAATTGTCTACAAACTATTTGAAAACACGGGGTAAAAATACTTATGTAATCAATTTGACAGCTTCCAATTTGTCAACTCCCAAGTCATAGGTGAGTTTTAACTAGGTGATCCGTGGAATATTTCTTTTTTTTTTTTTGTTTTTTTTTTGTTTGTTTGTTTTTTCGAGACAGGGTTTCTCTGTGTAGCTTCACACCTTTCCTGGAACTCACTTGGTAGCCCAGGCTGGCCTCAAACTCACAGAGATCCGCCTGGCTCTGCCTCCCGAGTGCTGGGATTAAAGGCATGCGCCACCACCGCCCAGCGATCTGTGGAATATTTCTTCAGTTTAGGACCACATGAAAATCTTACTCTATTTAGTTAGATACAATAAGAATATGAGCATACAGATGAAGAACTTGCTGATAGGAATGTAGAAAATGAATAATTCACGACTATGCAGTAGTATGGGAATGTTTAGTGAAGGACTTGAAATGCATCAAGGACAGAACAAGACTAAAACTATGAAGCCCAAGATTCCCATTCAAAAGCAAAAGAGGTGCTAAACAGAATGGAAGCCTACCATCAATTAAGGGAGTCGCAAAATGCATTTTCTAAGGATGACACAGTCATGGCAATCCTGAACTCACAGCAACTGTGCCTATCATCACTGGGACTGGACAAGTTAGTCCCTGCTAACAGTGAGCTAGAGATGGAAAGGCTCTCAAGGGCCCTTACTGTTAACTGCTGATTTATTGAGGACTAACACATTCTGAACAAAGAAGAGGTACAGTATTCAGCCATGTACTCAGTAGTGAGCAAACCAAGCTCTAATGGTTTCAAACCCAGAGTCAAACTGAAAGCCATAGGTAAATTCTGTGGGAAAAAGGAAGAAAAAAATAATGAATATAGGAAAAAGATTTGTAAGGAAGACAAGGGGGTAGGCAAGAGATTAGCCTGAACACATAATGGACATGTATGAAAATATTATTAATAAAACAGCAAAGCAAAATCATATATATTCAGCAATGTCAAAAATGTTTCCAACTTCACTTATTTCATTCTGATTAAGCTTCAGCTTCACAAGTACATTTTGCTTAAAAATTTACAAATTAAGGAATCTTATACAAGATCAAAATAATAGTATTTTATAGAAATGTAATCTTTGAGAGAAATGTTACTAAACTGTTAGACTTAATGGTATCTCCCAGAATTCATATTCAGGAGCCCTAAGTCCTGATGTGATAACAGTTGAAAGGGGAGTTGTACCAGTGATTAACTTGAGATAATATAAAAATGGCTTCTCAGGAACTGATTAATGCCAGTTCCTTGATCTTAAACTTCTTGGAATCCAAGTATGTGAGATCTAAATGTCTGGTGTGTGTGTCACTCAGTTTATGGGGATTTGCTCCAGCCTCCTGGAGTTATGGGTACAGATTCGTTGGAGGTTCTCTACAAAGAGAAAACTGTGATAGAATGTTTGTGAGATTTTTTGTTGCAATGGAATTTTTTAATTAAAAATATTTTGAAGATAAGTATGCACAGCTTTATATATAATCATATCACAGAAGTATCTCTCAATTTTGGATCTATATTTCCAGCTTAAGGAGGAAGAAACTGTCAAATGTGGATTGCAGCTTCTATTCTTGGAGAATCTTTTATGGATAGGAGCTTGAAATAAATTTCTTGAAATATTAATTTTACTTAAAACCTAAAAGATAGTTTGAGTTTCAGGAAAAATATGATTATAATGACATGAGAAAATTACAAGGAGATAATGCTTTTCACAACATTTTTCATTTCACCTGGCTGGGTTGCTGTCGGCTTATCTCTGAAAAGACATTGTCTTATGCATTACATCAATAATTATTAAACACCTGTTATGCACTGGGCATTGTTCTTACTGAGTGGATGTATCATAAAGCAATGCTTGATGAAGAGAATTAGTATCAGTTTTACAATACTGATCTTGATGTGAATGCTGTTGCTGTTGTTCAAAAGGTAAGATTTGACAAAAGCCTTGAAAAGTGAAGGGTTTGCCATATAGATGTTTCGGGGAAATATGAAATATAATGTGTTTAAAATAGTGTATGAGCAATTCAGACAATTAAAAAGTATGTAATATAGAAAGAACTCCACTGAAAATCTGCAGAAGATAATAATGTTTGATTTTATATGTGTTAAGTTGATAAAAGTATTTATAAAATTCAGGCCAGGGTCTTAGCTTAGTCAATAAAGTACATGCCTTGAAATCCTAAATTCCATCCCCAGAACATATGCTTTAAAAGGTCAGGCATGGTAGCACAAGCTAACTATTTCAGGAAGCAAAGACAGGCAGACTTTGGAGAACACTGATTGCAGCCTCACCTGCTTGTGAGTTCCAGAACAGTGAGAGACACTACCTAAAAACATTCTGGCTAGCCTCTAATGTATGGCACTCATGATTTCCTTTCAGCCTCCATACACAAGTGCATGCAGACAACCCCACACACATGTATACTTAAGCATTCATGAACATATACATACCAAAGAAATATTCCTAAATTCATTTAATTTTCACTTACATTAAATAGATCAAAGACTTGAATATCAAATTATATGACTAAATACATAGAAAATATCAGTACTTTCAGTGTCCAGGTTACTCATGTTCTAGGTGCAAATCATTTGTCACTCTGGGGGAGGTTAATGCAAGAACTTTGAGGATCAGAGGTCAACCTGCCTGTGTAGCAAGACTACCCTCAGGAAATATAAAATAGCACTTGTAACCTTATATGTTTTTATATTTTAATGCTTATATAATGTTACTGACAGTTACTAAGATGTTCATTTAAGATACATTAATAGTTATAGTCTTTGCAACACTCAAGTTCGATGTATATGAAAGAAAATTGTCAATTGATAATACTTATAACAGGTAATTATTTGAATTTTGCCAATAGAAACATATACCATGTATTTGTCTACTATTTAAGATATAATCATAGAAATTTGGAAGAGAAATAAAAGTGATGGTTACATTTACCTGCACAAATTTTGTTTTCTGATGCTATGATTAACACAATCGAGAGAAGTCTAACATTAGTGGACTTGTCTCAAGGTTACAAAATTACAAAGCATGCCGTTTTTGAAGATTACAAACTGTTGCTTAACAAAACTGTATCACATTGAAGGGAATTTACAAAGTCCAGAAAAGCTTCTCTAGACCTCCGAAGGCAGCTACTGGGTGAGAATTTCAGGATGACGACACACGGGGAGGGAAGCAAGCATGGTGTGATAGTGTACCAGAGAGACCAGCATGAGTGTGTGGGGCACAGTAATGACAGGTTAAATTGAATAGTGAATACAGTTCAGAAATTATGGATCACTTTTCGTACTAACAGTAATGACTGTCAAGGAATGGGAGGGTACACCTTTCATACCAGCACACAGTGGAAGCAGGAGGGTCTCTGTGAGTTCCAGTCCAACTAGGGCTAACAGTGAGACCTTATCTCAAAGAAAAATTAATGAAAATTAAAGGAGTAGGTGGCATAAAAGGCAGGAATCAATGGAAGTTTAATCTTTAAAAGTAGTATTTTGGATATTTTCAATAGATGTTTAGGTTGCAAAGTTAGGAAAATTTTGGAGAGGGCATTAAAGTAAGTGTGCACATCCATCCCCTAAACTGAAGACATCACAGTTGCAGCTAAAATAGCAGTAGGGTTGAGTGACAATGTGGGCAGATTTGAAAGATTATGGGAAAACATCAGTAAGTTCTATCTCTGGTAGAAATGGAAAGGAGGCATGAAACTATTGAGTTTGCTATCTTGTGGAACAGTATATAGAATGGTGTTATTATACATGAGGGTTCTGAAGTGCTGGCAGTGGCCTTCTCATGTGAGATTACAAGAATTTGTAGACCTTTAATGGGTTAAAGGTCAGAGAGCATAATATATGTAGATATTTCCAAAAACTTGGCACTACAACCCAAGGGCAACTACATAAGCAATAACATTACATCTCATCCCAGCAAGAATCAAAGGATGAGATGAACACACTCTGCTGGGTCTCTCAGTATTCCTACCATTCATCTCCTTTCCACGTCAAGAACTATGCTGATCTATTTCTCAGGTAGCCAGTTTCCTAGAAGATGGAGGAACCCTTAAAATAATTCAAAACACTAACTGCTATGAAGGAATTGGTGCTTGTTCTTCTGCCCACAACAATCAGCAACAGTGCCTCTGACTTTTAGTTCATTATCTCGTATGCAGATCACTTACCTATGTCACTCACCTATGGTTCTGATTAGGGAAAAGAGGTGAATATTTGAACATCCCCTCAGTGTTCACTTGTGAGACACAACTCATATAATGCATTTTGAGTTCAGGGAATTTATTAAGAAAGACTAAAGGACAGTGTGTAAGAAATGAATGGTGCATTCTGAAATAGATCAGTTGATAACAACTGAGGAAATTTCACAAGGTCTTTGTCAATGCAGTTCCCTATGGAGCACAAAGTGCCCGCTTAATAGCTCCCACATAGTCAAGGAAGCTGCCATGAGTGTGGCATGTTTCTGTATCAACTGAATTCATAGTCCTCCCCAGGATGCTCAGTGGTGAACCTCCAGCAGGTAGCACTTCCACAGCTCTCAAAGAAGTTCACATAGTGGGTAATTCAATTGGGTTCAAATGAAAAACCACAATCATTATAAGGGAACTCCAAAGGGAATCTACAACCTGTTTCTCCTTTTTAAGAGGTATTTAATTTTATGTGTATTAGTGTTTTCCTGTATGTGCATTATATGCTTGTCTGGTGCTCTCATGGGCCAAAGGGTGTCATCGGATGCCCTGAAACTGGAGTTATAGATCATTGTGAGCTGCCACGTAGGTGCTGAACATGGGTCTTCTGTAATAGCAGAAAATGTTCCTAAACCACTGAGCCATCCTCCTATCACCAAAACTTATTTCTAAACATACAAAGAAGAAATAAATCTGAGAAAGAATGAATACCACCTTTAAGAATAGCTTTGGATACTTTGGAGAGGGTATTAAATAAATGACAATGATGACAATCTAGACTACCTGTATTAGACAGTGTTTTGTTGCCGGGACAACACACTTGAGAGAGGCAATTTATTTATTTATTTATTTATTTTTTATTTTTTCTTATTTTTTTGTTTTTTTATTTATTTTATTTTATTAAATTTTATGATTTAATTTTACATATCAGCCACGGATTCCCTTGTTCTCCCCCCTTCCACCCCTCCCCCCACCGCCTTCCCCCCAGCCCACCCCACATTCCCATCTCCTTCAGGGCAAAGAATCCCCTGGGGATTGAGTTCAACCTGGTAGATTCAGTCCAGGCAGGTCCAGTCCCCTCCTTCCAGGCTGAGTCAAGTGTCCCTGTATAAGCCCCAGGTTCCAAACAGCCAGCTCATGCACTGAGGACAAGACCTGGTCCCAGTGCCTGATGGAGAGAGGCAATTTAAAGGTCATGGATTTAGTAGCTTTGGTTAACAGTGGTCTAGCAGATAGAACAAACTAGACTGTTCTGCTCATGACAACAAAGAAAGAGGGAAACACAAATAGAAATTCAAAAATATATCCAGCGTTGCTCTTATTCTATCTAGACTATATCTTTTGTCAGCCTGTTCTGTTGTGAACTTACCATAGGTCAATGCACTGATGAGGTCATCATCCTCATGATGCAATTACCTCTTCACAGTGATCTTTTCTGTGAGAGAAGCTTCATATCCCAGCTGTAATATAACTATCATGTGGGAGACATTGCAAAGCCACATAAATATTCAATGAAAAGTATAAACAGAACACATTCCCCCTGATTGTGATTACCAATCAAACATACTACAATTATCATAGTATAAGAAATGTGCCAGGTGGTGGTGGCACACGCCTTTAATCCCAGCACTTGGGAGGCAGAGCCAGGCAGATCTCTGTGAGTTCAAGGCCAGCCTGGTATATATAGAGATCCAGGACAGGGACCAAAACTACACAGAGAAACCCTGTCTTGAAAAAAAAAACAACAAAAATAAAGGAAAGAAACATACTGCTGCACAAATTGTATGACAAAAGGCACCACTGCCAATTCCAGCATATTGTGCAACTTTGATGAGTTTTCAATAATACTAGTGCCTAGAGAAAGTCATCATATCTAGAGATGTATGCCCAGACTTCTACTTTACTGTCAGGCCAGACCTCAGATCATCTCCATGAACTTCATTGGGTTCAGTTGGTTGTTCCTAAAATGAGAGGCAAAATGGAGCCTACCACCTGAGACTGTTCTCAGATTTCACTGAATTAGTGAGTTATTGCACTGAGCAGTACTGTCTAATAGAAACAACAAGGAAAGTAGTCTGAATTTCCCAAGAACCATAATAAACACAGTGAAAAATTTAGATATTAAATGAATTTAACAGATTTTGGTTGATTTGATTCAATATGTTTCATGAGATGACACACAATGAAATAAAACCACAAATATAGTTTATACTATTTTTAAAAGACTGTTTCAGAATAATAAGCCTTTCCAAAAAAAAAAAAAGGATTTTCAAAGCCCCAGTTTGAAGAAACAAGGCTATTTGTATAGAGTAATTGTAACTATTTAAAATTGTAGGGAACCAACAGCATGTACATATTATTTTTAAAATGATTTGTCAGGGGAAATGATACATGCTTTTATTTTTTGGTTAAAAATATCAAATAGGTTAAATTTTAATTTCTCACAAATATGTAAAGGATGCTTTTCTTACACTGATGGACATTTGTCATTGTTGAAAGGAGATCCATGGTAACTGTGTTACTGAAGACAAATTAGCACAGGGTATACATATACTGGTGCAATTTAGGCAGAAAATGCTATACAATTATCCAATATCCAGGGACAGGTTCAGGAAGAGGTCCGACGATGTAATGCACTTACTAGCTTGACCACCTGAGTTCCACCTCCAAAACCCAACAAAAGCCTGGATCTGGTGGCCCATTTTTGTAATCATAGGATTCCTATGGTGAGATGGAAGATGGAGACAGGAGAATCAGCTGCAAGCTCACGGGTCAAGTAGCCTAGGGTACCTGATGCAGAGGGCTCCCACTTCAATGAGGTGGGAGGCAAGGACTGACTCTGGGTAGCTGTCCTCTCACCCTCTTGTGTGTATCATGGCATGTGCTTGTCTATACTCACACACATACACAACCCCGAAAAAAAAACCTAAAATGTCAAGACACAGATGATTCTTTATTTTAAATCTGAAGACTGTGACTGTAAAAGGAAAACATGAGTTCCTCCTGTACCAGTCCATACAAATTCAGTTGAATGTTATGTTCTTTTCTTCTAGAGTAAGCATAGTTGTATATGATTTATTATAATTTCATGGAATCTCACCTAAGAATGAGTGAGAAGAAGTTATTTGGCTTCTTGACTTTCCTGTGTGTTTTATTGTGTGCACATTTGTGTGTGTCAGGAAGTATGCAGAACAATATGGGGGTAAGAGCAAAACATTTAGAAGCTAAGCAAAAGAGAAAATTCACTTCAAATAAAATCATATATTAAAAACCCCAAATATTAAGAAAGTCAAATTTCCATAAATTTTGATAAATTCTTGAGTTTAGAATTATTTTTGTATATCGCCTTAAAATATTTTTATCATAAATATTAGCATGCCCAAAATGCAGTAAAATATAAATAATTGTCATTTTCGCTGCTATTATACTAAATTTATTTAGATACTTGCACAAAAACTCAACTATTTGTAAAAAGAATATCTAGATACTGACATAATCACAGTTATTAGAGAAACAGTCTTGAGCAGATATATCTGTGATGATAACTACACCTTAGCTGAAATATGAGCATTCTTTTCACTCTACTGGGAAGAAAGGTTCTTGCCAAGCTAGCCAGCCATGTAATTGTGGGAGTGAAGTCTCACATGTGTCAGGATTGTAGAATCCATGTAGGGAATTCGTGACATTTAAATCTGCATTCAGATTATCATCCAGAACAAGGGAAATGATAGAAGATTTCAGTGGTTCTGGGATGCTTATATATTGGAGTATTTATTTGGCCTTTGGATTCTTAATTGTGTGTGCAAGACATGAAAAAAACTGACGGGAGTTTAGGGAAAAGCAATGAAAATGATTAAGGGCCTGTTCGCATTGATTTATGAAGACGTGTTAAATGAATTCAGTATGAATAACTCTCCTAAGTGAGGAACAGGGAAAAGCATAATAAATGTCTGCAAATATCTGTTGGGTGTGAGCACTGAAGAAAGAGATGGATGAGGGAAGAGAAGAAGATGATAAGGAATAATGACATGGAATTGGAAGAGTTCATAAGGAAAAAAAAAAATGTAGTCACCAGATGCTCCTAAAAAAACGTCCATCAGTGAAGAGGCTAGATGCAGGGATAAAAAGCAATCCAAACAGGGATTTTTCCAGGGTAGAGCATTTACCTAGGCCACAGTTCAATTCTTAAAAATGAAAAAAAAATGTGGGTGGATTATCCAGATTCAAGGCTATGGAAAAAAAAAAGCATTAAAAATGTGTGCAAGTTGACTGAGAGATAGTAGGTTCAGTTCTCATAATTCACATAAAACCTAGGTGTAGTGGTTTCCTTATAGTACCAGTGTTATAAAGACAGGGACAGGAGGATCCCTGGGACTTACTAGCTAGCCACTCTCACTAACTGGTGAGATCTAAGTTCAGCAAGAGACATTTGCAATTGACTTCTGTCCTCCACATGTGTGCTCGCGTGCGTGCATGCATGGGTGGGCATACACACACACACACACACACACACACACACACACACACACACACACACACACACACACACTACAAGGTAGTAAGGCAGAAGTTTTCCTGGAGATCTTGACTCTAGCCTAATGAAGTGTGAATGATCATGCAAAATATTCAGCAAAACTTTTGCCTGTGTTTTCTTATTTCCTATGTAGAAAATCAAGTAGAAATTTAGAATTTATCTCTGCATTGTTTCTATGCCTGCTTCACTGTTACCATTGTATCTATTCCTATATTCCCCTAATGAAATATGGAGAGGAATCTGCAAAGTTAGCAGCTTTTGTAGAAAGAGAAATTGGTTTTATAAGACTCATGTCTCCTACTCCAGGGCATGAGATGTATTAAATGGTTTACTTTCTAAGGCCACATCCTCTCTCTTCAATATTCCTTATTTTAGGTCTAAGTCAGGAAATGTGGGCTATCCTTGCTGCACTGTTCTCCTTAGCCCCTATGAAATTATGCTTTTCTGCCCAAAAGGGGGTGGGTGGGTGGGTGGATGGGTGCAAATAATTAATGAATTCAACTGAGACATATAGCAATTAAGTTTTAATAAAGCCTTAACAATTAGTGTTTTAACCACTATTTCAAGGGAAGCGAAACATTAGATTAGTTATGCTTATAGGAAGTAATCAGCTCAGAATGACTCATTTTTAACTAATTATAATCATTCCATTTATTTCTAGTGGGCCTTTCAACTGAGAATCCTAGCGTTCATTCCTATCGCAGCTGTGAATAGATGTCATGCAATTAGAAAGCACAACCTTCAAAGTGCAGCTTCGGATTCATTATCAACACGAGAAAATGATCACATTAAAAGATCCATCACTTAAAATAAAGGAAGAATATGGGCTTATATATCAAGTATGCTGAGTTGGAAGATTAATAAGTTATAGATGAGTCCCTAATAATTTTGTCCTGATTTAGGGCGATATGTAACTGAAAAAAATCATTCATCAAATGATTTATATTAGCCATAATTCATGTAAATGACATGGTAATCTGCATGTTGTCTACTTATTAAATTTTGTAATTTTGTATATTTACCATTTTTATATTTTAATATGTTTTATTAAATTTTTTACTTACAATCTATTTTAATCATATGCTTTCCCTTCCCACAACTCCTCCTAGATTCTCCCTACCTCCCTAGACACCCAATTTCATGTTCAATCTCTATCTCAAAAGCAAAGACAAAACAAGCAAACAAATAAAAAAAAAACTAATAAGACAAAACAAAACAAAAAGCATACAAAACCCAGGAATGGAGTCATGTTTGTGGTGGCCGACTACTCCTGGTCTTACATACTTTTTCTTCTGTCAACAAGGAGAGGATGGGGATGTTTTGGTCAATGGTTTCCTACACAAAAAACTACAGGCAGCTAAAGAATGGTTGGGGGGAGAGAAATAGCCTCCTCACAGGGAAGATCACACCACTTGGTAATTCAATATTGCACAGTGACCCCTGAAAACACACATACAATTTAACATGCATACTGAGTATGCTGTGTTTAGAAATATATATGTATGTGCATACACATATATGCTTGTAACACAAATAAAACAAAAGACCCCGAATTTTAAAGAGCAAGGTTATTATAATTTCAAAATAAAATAAATAAATAAAAAGCATTAGTTTATGGCTTTGGGGATGTAAAGATTACATGGATTTACTTTGGATTAGTAAAGAATGTGTACTGTGCTTAAAATATCCAAGTTGGATTTCCAGGACCCATATTTGTCATCTTATAATTTTTAACAACTCCAATTCCAAGCGACCTGATTCCCTCCCTCTTCTTGCCTTCACAGATACATGAACTCATGTGTGACTCCTTATATATAGATAAACATGGGTATATAAATTAAAAATAAGTGTTTTAATATTTTTTAAAGTTACAAATACCTTAAAATGAGCTAAAAGAGAAAATATATGTTAAGTGTATGTTTTCTTTAAAGGAAAGATAAAAAGTGTTTTCAAATCTGTTTTGAAACAATGAAAACATTGGAAATTTAATTAAACCAAGTTCATAGACTTTCAAATATTTCAAGGCAAATTAAATCAAAACATGTTACATAAATGAAAGCATGAAATACTTAGCAATATGCCAACTGTCTTAGTTAGGGTTACTGTTGCTATGATGAAGCGACCATGTTGGGGAGGATAGGGTTTATTTGGCTTACACTTCCACATCTTTGTCCATCATTGAGGGAAGTCAGGACAGGAACTCAAACAGAGAAGGAACCTGGAGACAGGAGCTGATGCAAAGGCATGGAGGGCTATTGCTTATTGGCTTGCCCCTCATGACTTGCTTACCTTGCTTTCTTATAAATCTAAGGACTGCTAGGCCAGGAATGGCACCACCCACAAGGGACTGGGCCATCCCACATATCGATCACTAATTAAGAATATGCTCTCTAATCTTGCCTACAGATCGGTCTTAGGGAGGTATTTACTCAAAACGAGTCTGGCCTGTGTCAAGTTGATATAAAACTAGCCAGCTTACCTACATGCTATCTTCAATGATTATTGTAATGTTTACAACTGTTGGTCTGAAATACATATGTCACTAAATATGAACTTTTAAATCCCACAAAGTGTTCTTTGAAATCTAGAAAAAAATATAACTTCATTTAAAAACTTATCCAGAATTTACTTTCTAATTTCCCATCACAGTCCAATTAAAATGGATGACCTTTAACCTCTGTAAAACATGCCTTACAAATTAGCATAAATATTTATCAGCAATCTTAGTACTAAAATAACTCCTGGACTAAAAGCCTTTTCACTTTCTAGTTAAATGAAAGGTTACTGAGAAGTCTAGAATTCATTTGATATGTGCCTATAAGTTGCCCCTGTGTGGTTTTATGTGAGCACATACAGGTGTGTGAGTTTTGTGAAACAGAGAAAATCTTATTTTAGTAACAAATACAGGAGGCTGAGGAGATGCATCAGATATGAATGCACTCCCTGTTCAAGCATAGAGTCAAAGTTTTAATCCTTAGCCCCAAAGTAAAACACTGGACTTGGCTGCTTATGTTTCTGTTACCCCAGTACTATGAGGGTGGAGACAGGATAAAAAGATCACTGGGACATGCTTTCTACTAGCCAAGCTTTAGGTTAGTAAGATATCCTGTCTCAAGTAAATAATATGAGGATTGACAGAGCAAGATGGCCAATGTCCTTTTCTGGCCTGTCTGCACATACATCTGTATACATACATGCTGATGTAGCTTACACATACACTACATATGCATATCATACACATACATACCCCAAATCAAAAATTTCACGTCCAAATGGCACGAAACTACAGTTTTAATATTTTCAATCCCTAATAATTGCCCTGAAGCAGATAATCAGCTGGTTTAACACACTGTGTTTGGAAAATAGTCATGACATAAATGAGGTTTTTATTTCAATGTTGTAGCTAAAATACAGTGATTATTACAGAACACAGTGATTACTAACATGCCAAAACTCATTACTTTTTAATCCTGAAATTTCTGCATCCCTATTATTTTTATTCTTTCTGTAATATCATTTTTTTCTAATGCTTTCCCCAAATCAAAGGACTTAGTATTCATAAGTGTGTGTTAAAACATTTGCAGTTTTCTGAAAGATTAGCATGTGTCCCACCAGCTTTCAGGTCCTATTAATAATAAATAATCATTTCTATCTTTTTTTACATTAACTTTGCCAGAGTCCTTTAGAAAGGAACAAGCAAAGGACATGAATTATAGGTTATATAAATCATGGCTGATAAATGAGCATAAGTGCTTACCAGCAATTTTAGTATCAGTGAAAATGTCCTATATTAAGACATTTCAGCAGTTGAATAAGAAAATCTTCTTAGTGTCTAAGCTTCTGCCATTACAGGAAGCAGGTTTTTTTTATGGCATTTTGAAACATTTAACAAATGTGCTTTAAATGTTGTCTAATGGAAAATATTGTAAAATAACAATTATTCATTGGGCTCACAAGAGTTAGCATATTTAGGTATAATTCTCACACTAAAAAAGAAGACTGTGAGGTAAGAGATTCACCAGTTACTTAAACCTGATCATTATAAATTTCACACATGTAATTAAATATACCTCATAAACATATGCCATTGTGATATATTAATTAAAATTTGTATATCCATTCTAATTTTATGCACTTAAATGTATAAAGATTCATAAAGAGGGACTTTTTGGTATGAGGGACAACATGTATATCAACATAAGTTACGTGTATGTGTATCCATTTGTATGTAGTGTGTACCTGGGGAGGCCAGAGGACAACTTCATGTGTAGTTCTTTAGATGCCTCCCATTTTAGTTTTGAAGAAGTCTATCACTGGTTTTGAGTTCATGATGTAGGCTAGGCTGACCGACCAGTCAGGGACTTCCAGAAAAGTCACTGCCCCTGGCTCCTTTGAACTGTGATTACAAGTGTGTCTTTTTATGGGGGTACTGTTGATCTCACAAAGGTCTGCATGCTTGCAGGATGTCCCATTACTGAATGAACCATCTCTGAATCCCAGCATTAAAGTTTTGAATAATGAATATTACACAGCAACTAAGCAGGTGAAAATGTAGCAGTCAAAAATAATGTAGCTTGCAGCAAGATTGGAGAGTATTAAATACCTAGCCAGTGTGTTTTGTTTTCCAGTCTCTGTATCAAGGGGTATGCAGCATGTAGTCATGTGGAAAGCGCATTCCTACTTTCTCTCTATCAGACTATCCCAAGAGACACTGGAAGGACAACAGCCAAGGAGCAATATATTCAGATGCTCTTAAGCAAAGCAAGGTGAGCAACTGCCTTCGTTATTTGTCTTTTAGTCTGTCTTGGGAATCCTACTTTGTTCTGGGAAGATGCTCAGCTCATTCTCAGGTTTCTGAAAGGGTTAGGTTCAGACCGGAGTCCAGAAAGCAGCAGTAGAAAGACATTAAGCACATGCTAGAATACTTTCAGGCAGTAGTTCTTTTTGTTAGGTACAGATAAAGCCGTGTATTGTCTGGTAAATAAAAGCCAAATTACTGCCAACACATCTCTGTGGAAAGACTTACAGCAATGGAGGCCATGGCTTTAATGCCTGAGTCCTAATGGGCCAGCACCACTTACTTCCAGGTGGTTGACCATCTGCTTCCTGATCTAGGAAAGATCATACAGGGACAAAAAGCAAGACATGTACAAAGAACACAGGGTACTTACTGGTTTTGCTGGAGTAATGAGTAAATGGCTGTGCAAAGAAAAAGACCATTTTCTTAGATAAAAGATTTTTGTGTTTTGCAAAGCTGTGCTGGCCATATGGAGCCTTTTCACCCTGATGGTGCATCCTTGATCAGTGGTCCTTCATTTTCGAAGAGCTTTCCTCTCTTCTCTGCATGCCATTCACTAAGTGCCATTTTCTTCCTGGATTTCACTCCCCAAATGATATTTCAGCAACAATATGGGTCCACGCTTCTTTATTCCCTTCTGCAGTAATGGCTCTTTAGACTCTGGCTATTGAAGAACTTCAACTCCATATACAGGGAGTATAAAGTAGTTCTTAAAATGCCTTTAGCCATGCAAATACAGGACTTTAGCATAGGTGAAAATTAAAACAAACAAAGACAAAAACAACTGTTGCTGTCTACATGGTGACTTTCAAAGGTCACTCGGATTACCTTATTAAAGAAATTAGAAGCCTTAGGCTGGAGTGATATCTCCTTTGGTAATGTTCTTGTCTTGCTAGCATGAACCCATGGCTAAACATAAAAAAATATTGAGTATTGTGATACATGCTAGTAATTACAAGGTTAGATAGGGAGAAACAGGTGGGATTCTAGGCCAGCCAGACTAGTCAATATGCTGTGCATCAGAGAAATGAGAGCCCCTTTTTTAAAGAAATTAGACACCACTGAGGAACACTTGTATTTCTTTTCTGACATCAACATCCGTGTACACATCACAGCACATGTGTCCCCCCCACACACCTGATTATGCACAAACATTCACACATACAACATAAACAAACACACAGAGTACAACCCTGTTTTAGTAGAATCAATTTTTACTGCATTAAGGAAACTTAGCAATTCATAACATGAAAAGTATTTCGTATTGTTTGGGCTTTGCTGAATTTCACAGGAGTAAAGTATATAACCTGACTACTAAAATGCAGAGAAATAACTAAAAATAAACTTTGAATGAACATGATAAGGCATGAATTTCTAAATCTATCAGTAATGAAAACAGTGTGAGCATTAAAGATATGGGTTTCATATAAGGAACAGCAGGACTTCAGGACTGCGACTTGTTTAGAGGAAGTGTTTTCGTATGTTAGGGGGTGTGTGTGTGTGTGTGTGTGTGTGTGTGTGTGTGTGTGTGTGTGTGTGTTGTATATGTGTGTTACAGGAATAAGTAGCTGATAGCTGTCACTTGTCTCCTGCTATGATGGCAAATCTCTTTGTCCACAAAAATTAAATCAGGAACACTGATAGGAAAACATAGAGCCCCAACTGTGTAATATTACGTCCAAGTTGAAACAAGTTTTCACTGTTTCCTGCTCACAACTCACTTTAAGCTAGCCCCTTTGCTGTTCTCAACTAGCCAAATTAGTTGTAGGACCAGAAGATGAGGAAAGTTATGGAGACACTGTATAAAAATGGAGCCCTTCTCTCTAGAGTCTATTTGAAGCATCTCACCAACTGGGAATCAAGAATTTTGGCACAGTTAACTGCTGCAAAGGTTCCTGATTTTATATATGTGTATATATATTCCTTTTACATGAGGTGGTATTTTTATATAAAGATATGAAAATAACCATAAACCAGGCTTATGACCTATGTGCATGTTACCTCAAGTAGAGTCTTACTCTATTCCCAGATCTTCATGGGACTTTCACAGCCAAGATAATTAACTACAGTTTACAGTGAAGATTGTTCTACCTTCCTGCATGTCTGTGGTCAAGAATTTTATTTTAGCAATTGTCAGTCTATAAAATATACATCTGAATCCTATGATCTCAGACACATTAAGTAAATCTTTGCAACTAGGCCCAATTTTACCTGGACACTGCATTAGTATTTATCATATAGACACCCTCTTCCAGAAGAAGGAACTGTCTATAGAGAATTCTGTCATTAGTCATTTCCTGGATCCTATATGTGAACATTATGTACAGTCACATGGTGTTCTACAGTATGATGAAACTAAAAATGAACAACAAATTACAAACCAAAAACACAACATCTGACAAAAGTACTATCCTAGAAGCAACAACAGAGAAATGGTGGCATTAGGATAATGCTGTTTTGTCCTATGCTACATTTCTATGTATCATTTTTCTATGTCTTTAAATCTTTGCTACATCTTTATTAAATACACTTCATATTCAGAGTGACAATGAAACTTGCCATGGAGCTTTCTCCATCTCTCATATTAAAAGAGTTTCTGGGAACAGATGCTTAACATGGAACATTGGCATTCCATCTTCTCTTGGCATAAACTGACGAGAACATCTGACATCCTATATCCTCATCATTACTGATACACTCCCTAATGGGGGATCAAGATGAGTACCTGCAGAGGGTGGCATTAGACAATAACGCTAAAGTTTGCCTGTTACTATGTACATCAATGTATAAAGACTAATTGGCATCTGCCTGCAAAACATAGGCTTGAATACTCACATCCTAATAGCCAGAGATTGGATTTCATGAGAAAAAAAAGTGACCAAAACTCTGTGAACTACCATCTACAAACAACAGTGGCAAAGCAGGAGCCTTAAACTTGGATGGAAATTTTTAGCATGGCTGTTCTTTACCACTTTGAAACATAAGAATCTAATGAATTCACACCAAAAACTCAATTACTACTACTAAGAGACAGTACCCTCACATTGCCTAAAAATTCTTTAATGGTGTCCTTGGAGGTAGCATTAAAAGATGATAGCATCCATCTAGTCTACCTCAGAGTGTATCCAGTGGCCTTTGAAATCATCATGAGTTACTTTTCTTATATAAATAATAAATACGAACATATTTAGCAGCTGAAATAGCCTTCCCATTAATTTTGAGATACATAAAAGTTAAAGAAAACAATGCTAAATGGAAAACAGCTACCACCAAGATAATGAAGTAAGAAACTCTTACCTCAGAGGAAGAGATAAAATCCCAGCCCTCCCTTAAAGACATAAGCATGGGGCTGGTGGCTTTCAGCAAACTCCTTGGTAAATAACCCTATGGGTTCATGCACAAAGCAGATGGATTGTACTAGATGCTGGTGAGTTCTCTTAAGTTTGTCAGTGGTACCCATTTGCAGCTCTCTTCTTGATATGGTGTCTCACCAGTTGGGACCTTCTGTGACCTTGGGATCTGGCAAATATTTTCATTAAAATTCTTATCAGAAGGACAGTTAGAAACATGACTCATCCTTTCAGAATACAGACCTTGCAGCATCGAGCTCTGTTCCCAGGCTTTTGCTACTTTTCCTGTTTTCTGTCATCACAATACAGTCTGAGGCAGTCAGGCTTGTGTGACTAGTCTATGAAGGGTGAAAATTTCTCACAAAACAACAACAATAACATCCTGATATCAGGACTTGGGAAAAAGGAAGTTGCAAGGACTCCAAATGCTCAGATTCTAAGACAGGAAATCTACTTCAGACTGAGAAAGGTCAGGTAATGGTTTAAGCTCCTGAAAGCACGCTATGACATCTGCTTCAAGGTCAATGAGAAATGACTTTGATTTTTACTTCCTGCCACAAAGGAGGAAGAAAGGAGGAGCCCTTTAGGTTTAGAATTAATGGAGTCTGAACTCAGACACACTAGACCAACCTACTGATCATGCAATTTTCTTTTGGAAAGTTCCCATTTTGCCAAGGGTCTAAAACAGACTCAGAAACGAATTTAACGGCCCTGCAATCTGAGCCTATGACTTAGCAAGGCCTATGTATGCGGTTCCTCGCCACTCTACATTATCACAGGGATATCTCACTGGGTGTCTGGTTGTGTACAGCTTAAACATTTTTCTTAAACCTTCCTGAAAATTCTGTGGATTATCCAATATGTACAAATTCCTTTTAGGATCATCAGAATGAGTCTGCTTCTTCTTACAAAATGTCAAACACAGAACAACAGTTATGATTTTCCTTTTGTTCCTCTTAGAACATTTGCAGAAATACATGAAAATTTATGCTGTGCCCTGAGAGATTTGTATTTAAAGAAAGGAGGATACAGTGTCAATTGAGCAGGTTGTACTTATATTTCCAGGAATACATACATGTATACACACACACAAATTTCACAATTAATGACCATGAATTTGAAAGAGAACAAGGTCAGATGTTCAGGAAGAAAGAGGGAAACAATGTAATTAAATTATAGTCTCAAAAAGATTTTAAGAATTAAATAAAAGGGGGAGAAGGCAGTTAGGACTCATAAAACTAAAGGAATTTCAATCCTATGAAACATATTGTCTACTAGTTTATTTTTCATATAATTTCTCACACAGAAGTTCATCATTTGCTGGTGGTAGCATGAGTCCTCAAGGTGTACATCAGTAGAACAATCCTGTTTCTTTGATCTTTCCAGGCATTTCCTTTTCTTACTTACCTTTCCCAACATATAACACATGAGACCTGAAATTATTTGGCTTTATTAACCTCATTGGACTCTACTAAATATGTTCCAGAGGAAGGTTCTTCACCTAATGTCTGAAATAATGGTGCTACAAGTTTCTCCATGGCTATTGAGCTTTTTAATAGACTAAATGTACAAAATGATGAAAGACTTTAAAATTTTCGTAGTAATGATAACTGGGTCAAGGATACATCAAGGAGTTCATCACAAGAAGAGCATGTTAATTAACATAATTCCAATTGAGATGCTGTAACTGATTAATATCCTCACACAAAGGGAATGTGAAGTTTAAAAATCAATGGCCCCACCAATAGCATTGTCTCTTCTGAATCAATTGGGTTGAACATATATCAGAAATCTTACATCGCTAATTATCAAGCAAAGAGTCCTGGACGCCAGCTGACCACAGTAATATGCACACAGAGAGAAGCAGCCAGAAACTACCCAGGAAGCTTTCTGTGAATTTATTTATATTGGCACATAAATCTTTCTGTTCAAATTGAAATAGTGTGCTATTTAATATTAGCTTTAAATAGAAAAAGCAATTAGTCGACTAAAAGGACTAATTGGTCGAAAATCCTCAGCTTTAAACACAACTCATTTAAAAATAACAATTCTGAATGCCATTTCAGAGTCTAAGGAATCATTTTTAAAGTAGCAAGCTGTGCATACTTTCGTAATTGTTCACTAATTATGAAACATAAAGGTGGTGTTTTTTTAACAATTCAAGAAAATAGTAAAAGTAATTGTTTCTCTTTACTTGTTATAAATGGAAGTTTATTATGGGAGGCATTAATAGGACTGTGCCTACTTTGATCTGTATATCTTATAAACAGCTACTTTCTTCTAACACATGCTAACTTATAGACATTCCTCATGCAATCTAATATTGACTCTTATAATTTTATTTTGAGAGCTAAAGATTGATAAACGTTCTTTTTTTCGTTCTTTAATCACATTGCACATTCATCTTTCTATTATTTGAAAACAGAATACTAGTGTTTAGTTCTTAGAAGCAAAAAAAAAAAAAAAGACCCCAAATACTTGTTTATTATGTTTTGTGGCTTTTGAGGTTGATTTCCCTACTTTCATATACCAAGTGCTTGCTCTGTTCCAAGTCATGCTTTCACACTTACATTTACTACAATGCCAAGGCTTCAGAATTTACAGGGTTAAAAATATCCCCCTGTGTGAAAAGCTACTCTTAAAAGGACCCCTTCTGCTTAATCAGACTTCAGACTTTATGACCAAGATTTTCAGGGCCAGCTAGACTAAAGTAGATCTAATTCTGGTGCCAATGTTTGATGTGACCTTAGATTCATAGTCCTTTTAAGCATTGGGTGATATAACAGTATAATCTATCTAATACAATTATTGTTATGATTAAAGAGCTGATCATGTAAAATAATCACTCAAGAGTAGGGTGCTTAGTGCATGCACTGCTATTTCATTAATTGTGCATAAAATAATCACACATGATGGAAACCAGGAAAAGTAAGAAATTTACTGAACTCTTTTACAAATGAATGCAAAGTATGGTTGATATGCATATGAAACTGATGACTAGAAGCAGTTCTGATGGGCCATTGTGACAAATTTGATTGGCTGATCAACATTCTAAATCTTCAGGGGAAGAAGGCAGAAGTCAAAGATCTTAGGAACAGAAAACAAAATAGATGATTCATTCTACCGATACCCAGAGATAGTGCCTGATTGTAGGTAAAATAAGATTGAGTTAACTAGTAAGTAGAGTTTATTAAAATAATTCTCTTTAAATGAGTAGTCTAATGACAAACAAAAGATGGCTTGATGGTTTTTAAAAACAGCAAGAGCACTGGGACAAGGGAGATGGTAGTTAAGTGCATTGACTGCTCTTCCAAAGGACCTGGATTTTTTTTTTTTTTTTTTTTTTTTTGGTTTTTCGAGACAGGGTTTCTCTGTGTAGCTTTGTGCCTTTCCTGAAACTCACTTGGTAGTCCAGGCTGGCCTCGAACTCACAGAGATCCACCTGGCTCTGCCTCCCCAGTGCTGGGATTAAAGGCGTGTGCCACCACCGCCCAGCAGGACCTGGATTTAATTCCTATTGCCAACATGGTAGTTGGTAGTTTACCAACTGTAGTCCTAGCTAATCCAATGCATGCTTTCTTCTTTCTTCCACAGACAAGGAGCACTCATATGGTGCACACACACACACACACACACACACACACACACACACACACACACACACCATACCTATACATAGAAATACTTTTAAATGCAAACACCAAGTTAGGTGAGGAGGTAGATACTAAAAGATCTGATAGATCTGGGAAGATTTGGAGGAGGAGAAGGATTGAATATCATCAACATATGAAAATCATATCAAAACATGGTATGAAATTCTGAGTAATTAAATAAACATGTAAAACCAGGTAAGTGATATGTAATCTTAAGAAACAAGAATGACTGAGGATTCAAAATATAGATAGAAAGTAATTAATACTTTGGAATCCATTTAGAATAAGGAAATTGATGCTATCTTGATCTTATTTTAGGGCCAGAACAATTAGATTTCCATGTGCAAAAACAAATTAAAACAAAGATATACCTTTCATCCATACAAAAAATTAAAAAGGCTGTATACCTACATATAAAATCAAAAACTATCTCCCTAATAGAAGAAATATAGAAAACATATCTCGGATGTTTTGCATTTCAATACATCAAAAACAGAAACAATTGGGGGCAAAGTAAGGAAAGCTGGATTCCATTAAAATTGAAAGTCTTTCACTGGAGAGATGACTCTGTGGTCAAGAGTTCTTGTCGCTCTTGTAGAAAATCTGAATTCAGTTCCGTATTAGGCAGCACATAGTGTAGCTTGTAATTCTACTTCTAGGAGTTCTGACTCCTGTTCTGACCTCTGAGGGTCACAGGCACTCATATGGTGACATGCTATAAGGAGGTACTCACACATAACACACACACACACACACACACACACACACACACACACACACACACACACGTGCGTGCATGCGCAAAATTAAAAATTAATTTAAATAAATTAAAAGTCATTGGGCTGGGGAAAATACCATTAATAGGAAGGCAAATGGAAGGTCTTTCAGAAACATTCCTGTATCCAAAATAGTCAATGAACTCCAAAAGCTCCTCAGTAAGAAAAAGACAGACAAGTTGAAATGTGTGACAGACATATCCACATCACTGAAGATTCCACAAGCAACATATCTCATTAAAAAAGAAAAAGAAGTCAAGGTCAAATATCAGTCAGGAAATACAAAAGAAAACAACAGTAAGACATAGTTAAAGATTTCTTAGTATGGCCAAAATTGAAAATACTGCCAACACCAAATGTTTCCAAGGAAATGGAGTGACTTTACCTTTCATTTACTGATGGTGGGAATTAAAAATGGGACAGCAATGTAGTACACACTTTCTTACAAAGCCACATGCATATGTTTGCCTTTGATGCAGCAATCCCATTGTGATGTACTTTTCAAAATGAGTTCAACTCCACAAACATTCACACCCATGCAAAAGTGTCTTTATTCATAATTAAACCAAACTGGAAAAAAGCAAGGCATCAACCAATAGGCAAATGAGTAAACAAATTTTGGTATATGAAAACAAAATAATATTCAGTACTAAAAAGCAATGAGCTATGAAGACAAGGGAACACATGGTAGAAATGTATGCAAATTATCAAGCAAAAGAAAGTAAACTAAATATTCTACATACTGCATGATTCAAACTACATGGCATTCTAGAAAAGGAAACACTATGGAGTTAGCACAAACATGAATGGTTAACTGGACTTAGTGTAGGGAGAGATTGGATAGACAAAGCAGAGGAGTTCATAAGCCAGTGAATGACAGATGTATGTCATTATACAGTTTTCCAAAACCTAGAATGTCTAGGCCCAATAGTGCACCTAAAACAAATGCTGGACTTCAGTTAATATTGAGATTCTAATGTTTGCTCACTATTACCAATATAGTACATAATGCAAAATGTTAGGAACTGGAAATGTATGAGGCATAGAGAACACAGGAATTACACTTTCTGTATAATTTTCTCTAAACCTAAAGCTGCTAAAAGCTATTTAAGTCTATTTTTTCAAATAATATGCATCTATAGAAGTTAAATCAGTCCATAATTATATTCATATATTCAGTACATTTTACACATAATTATCATAACCTCAAATACTATAAGAGAAACAGCAATTTGTTAAATTACTTGGTGATTTGGTTTCTATTCCTCTATATTTATTATTCTTTATGCAGAAAATTTGAACAACATGGTATAATAATTGTATCAATAACATAAATGAATATGGTCCAATTTATTTGAAATTTCCCATTACATTTGAAAGTACTTTTTAAATTTTTTTTAAGTATGAGTGTTTTGCCTGCATATATGCCTGTATGCTACAATTGTTCCTGATTCCCACAAAGGATAGATGAGGTCCTCAGATCTCGTAGAACTACAAGCTTCCAATTGGGTCCTGGGAACCAAACCTGGGTGGGTCCTTTTGAAAGAACAGCAGATGCTCTTATTCTCTGAGTTATCCAGGCTATTTTTAGTAACTCATGTTTTTAGTACATATGATTTGTGAAAATGATTTTAATATTAAGATAATATTTATTCAGTTAGAAATAACAAATAATTATACCAATGATTAAAATAAGCTTTGCAAAATATTAAACAGATTTACTTTGGTGTACATTTTTAGAGTTCTCTTTTACATGGTATAGTTTTATCATTTTTACATTTGGAGCATAACACATAAATGATTGATTCATATATAAATAGGAACAGAAATAGTATAAAGTTTTCCATTAAAAAGTCATTGAAGATGAATTTAGGAAACAAATTGTGTATTTACTTTCTAAAAAGGAGTATTAGTCTTGTTTGTATAGCTGATGATGCATAGATATTATATGTAGGATTAGCAGAGAATTTTAATACAATGCAGATTCATATTCAGTGGATTTGGAGTTTAGTCTCAGGTTCTGGGTTTCTTTTAAGGGTCTAGATGATTCTGATGTTATAATTTTATATATCACACACAGAGAAAGAAGGTTTTGTTTCTACCTAGCTACATTCTAGAAGAAAAGGGAGAATTACATGAAACACATCAATATCTGTCTTTAAGCATTTTATTCATCTCTGAACATTTATTTTATGACTACAACTAAATGTAAGTTTTAAAAGAACTGTTCAACATTTTCCCATCTATGCAACTAACCATCTACCCATCCATTTTTCTCCTGTTTATCTATCTTTCATCCTTTCTGCCTTTCACTCGCTGTCCACTTTGCCACCATCCTTCCATTTCTCAATCCATCCACCTCTCCATCCATAGATCCATTCATCTCTTTAGCATCTCATCGTCTTTTCTTCCACGAATCTTCCCACACATCCAATGCATCTTTTCACCATTTGTTCATTTATATGGTCATTATTTAATCAATATCTATTCCTTTCATCTTCCCATACATATTATACCCATTTCTCCATATACTCATCCTTTCTTCCTTCTTTCTGTTCACCCACCTAAGAAATATCTTTTGAGCATCTTCCATGTAGGAAAGATGGCTCTGGGCTCAGGAGTGAACCATAATACCAATAAGAAAAGAAATAATAATGACAAAGGACATCATCATTTGGACAAAGATGTGGGTTACAGAATGGGAATTTGTTATTATCAACTACATATTTGATATTTATAATTTATACAAATTAAATGAAGAACTAAAAAGACTGGACATCAAGAAAACAGCATATCTCAAAAAAAGGAAACACACATGGCTGAGAAGCTTTTAAAGAAATGTTCAATATCTCTAGCCATAAGGGAAATGTGAATTAAAGCCACTTTGAAATTTCATCTTATATCAGTCCAAATTTGTCAAGATCAATAAAAAAAAATGACACCTCATGCTGGGGAATATGTGGAGTAAGGATTATTCTTATCTGTTACTGGTGAGAGTGAAAACTTGTACAGCTACTATGGAAATCAGTGTGGTGGTTATGCAAGAAGCTGGGAATACATCACCTCAAAATCCAGCTATACCACTCTTGGGCATATAACCAAGTGTAGATGTAACAGTCTTATTAAATAAGAAACACACAGCCAAATGCAGAGCTAAAAGCCCAAGAGGTCAGAGCAGTAGCTAAGAGCTGAGACTTAAAACCACCTTCTTACCCTTCCTGTCGCTGCTCTCCTTCCCCTCGGAAAGAGGACTATTTCTTGTGTGTCTGTCTTTTTATTGACTTTCTGTTCTGCCTTCTAATTGGTTGTAAACCCAACCACATGACCTCCTAGTCACTGCCTGTCTATACAGACCTCTAGGTCTCTATGGTTGGTATTGAGATTAAAAGCATGTGTCTCCATGCTTGCTGTATCTTTGAACACACAGAGATCTGCTTGTCATGTGATCGGGATTAAAGGTGTGCACCACCACCACCACCACCACCACCACCACCACCACCACCACCCGGCTTTTGCAATGGCTTGCTATTAGCTCTGACCCCCAAGCAACTTTATTTATTAACATACAAACAAAATCACATTCCAGTACAAATAAAATATTACCATATTTCCCCTTTTCTATTTTAATAAAAATAAAAAAGGAAAAAAGTTATAACTAATATAAGAAAAACTATATACAAAAGTACAATAACTATATACCATATATACATACAAGCAATAAATACCTAAACAATGTCTAGTCCATTTGCATTTGACAAATTCAGAGAAAATAATTCCATTATCTATCCTATTTTGGTAAGTCCAAAATGTACCTGATTCACTATCTATCCTAACTTATATTACTAACAGAACTATCTTATAACATCTTTCACTTTCACTTACTCTTTAGTGAGTTTCTTTTCTAAAATTCTTAACAAGGAAAACTATAACTATCTAAACTTTAACTATAACTATCTAATCTTCAACTCCCTCAGAGACCTAAGAAGGAAATACTACCTAACAAAAATAAAAACAGGAAGTGCACACAAGCAGCTTCCAAAAAAAAAAAATGTGAGTTAACAGAAACAGCCAGCTGCCTGGACAGTCACCTGAGGTTTCTCCGCAGTGTTGGGGCATCATCTTCAGCCTATAGGCTTAGCGTCTCTAACAGACTCATCTGTGAAGTAGGATGTACACAAGGTTAACAGTTCGACCTCACATTTGGTGAGAGCAGTCCATATACTAGAAACACCTGAATTCCACTAGTGTCATGTCATGATTCAGGATTTTAAATTCTGGAAATTGTTGATTTTTTTTTTAATTCAACTGTCCATTCTTCTTGCCTGTGTGTGTGTGGCTTCATCTCGGCATCCCGTTCTTCTCCACATCCCTCTATTAAATGCCAGTCTACTATTGAAAGGTATGAGCTTAGTTACTCTTCAAGAATAACTGTTTCAGCTGCTGTTCCATTGTACATCAGAAGCCATTGGCCCACTGCCTGTTCAGCTGCCTTTGAAGAAAAGGGCACTGTGCCTTTTCTGGATTGCAAAGGCCACTTCAGGGAGGGTGTCATATTGTCCTGGCCTCAGAAGATGCCTTTTGATAAAGCCACAGCTACACTTGTTTTGGCAAGAATCGGTAGTCCTTTGTTTCATGTCCTGTCTGTCCTGTTTGTCAGCAGTCGATTTGAAGATACTTTGTTGTCCAGTGGCTAACTTTTACCACAATGAAAGTTAACTCCATATGCAGTTTCTTCAATGTCCATATTTTCTCTGAAGTAGATTGGTACTGCTAGAAGCTGACATGTCTCATAGACATAACAAAAAAGAAAAATTTTCTAAGTTATTAAAACATTTTAAATGCCATATTCTGTAGAATTCTGAAGGGTTTGAAGATGACCTGTCTATCTAAAATATATCTGCTCAATCTTGAAAACATACCTAATATGACTACAAGTTCTATAGTAATGTCTAACTACTAACTTTCATTTCTTTTTATCCTAACAGTTGGTAATAATAACATTAAAGAATCAGCAAATTAGATTACAATATCTTTAACAAGATTAGAAATATGCGTATAGCATTTTCTAACAATATCAATCTCAATATATATAATTTGTATACAATATAAAAAAATCCAATCCAATGTAAAGTATTTAAAACTAGTAATTGTCTTTTAAAAGTAGATTGACGAGATCGGGCGGGCGCGTTCAGGGTGTAGCACAGACACTGAGAGAAACAATCAATCAATGGGACCTCTTGAAACTGAGAAGCTTTTGTAGAGCAAAGGATACAGTCAACAAGGCAAAGCGACAGCCTACAGAATGGGAAAAGATCTTCACCAACCCCACATCTGACAGAGGACTGATGTCCAGAATATATAAGGAACTCAAGAAATTAGACATCAAAATGCCCAACAGTCCAATTAAGAAATGGGCTATAGAACTAAACAGAGAATTCTCAACAGAGGAAACTCAAATGGCTGAAAGACATTTAAGGAATTGCTCAACATCCCTAATCATCAGGGAAATGCAAATCAAAACAACTCTGAGATACCACCTTATGCCTGTCAGAATGGCTAAGATCAAAAACACTGAAGACACCTTATGCTGGAGAGGATGTGGAGCTAGGGGAACTCTCCTCCACTGCTGGTGGGAATGCAAGCTTGTACAACCACTTTGGAAATCAATATGGTGCTTTCTTAGAAAATTGGGAATCCATCTCCCCCAAGACCCAGCTATACCACTCTTGGGCATATACCCAAGGAATGCTCAACCACACCACAAGAGCACTTGTTCAGCTATGTTCATATCAGCATTGTTTGTAATAGCCAGAACATGGAAACAACCTAGATGCCCTTCAACTGAAGAAGGGATAAACAAAATGTGGTACATATACACAATGGAATACTACTCAGCAGAGAAAAACAATGACATCATGAGGTTTCCAGACAAATGGATGGATCTAGAAAAAATCATCCTGAGTGAGGTAACCCAGACTCAGAAAGACAAACATGGTATGTACTCACTCATAGGAGGATACTAGATGTGGAACAAGGATGACTGGACTGCTACATCACCAGGGAGGCTACCTGGAAAACAGGACCCCAAGAAAGACATGGGGATCGCCCAATGACAGAGAAATGGAATGAGATCTACATGAGCAGCCTGGACATGAGTGGGAGTGGTGAGGGGCGAGGGGCGAGGGAAAGAGAGCTTGGGGGAGTGGGAGATCCCAGCTGGATCAACAACAGAGAGGGAGAACAAGGAATAGAAGACCATGGTAAATGAAGACCACATGAGAATAGGAAGAAGCAAAGTGCTAGAGAGGCCCACAGAAATCCACAAAGATACCCCCACAACAGACAGCTGGCAATGGTCGAGATACAGCCCGAACTGACCTACTCTGGTGATGGGATGGCCAAACACCCTAATTGTCATGCTAGAAACCCCATCCAACTACTGAGGGATCTGGATGCAGAGATCCATGGCTAGGCCCCGGGTGGAGCTCTGGGAGTCCAATTAGCGAGAATGAGGAGGGTTTATATGAGCGAGAATTGTTGAGTCCAAGGTTGGATAAAGCACAGGGACAAATAGCCAAATGAATGGAAACACATGAACTATGAACCAATGGCTGAGAGCCCCCCAACTGGATCAGGCCCTCTGAATGGGTGAGACAGTTGATTGGCTTGATCTGTTTGGGAGGCATCCAGGCGGTGGGACCGGGTCCTGTGCTCATTACATGAGTTGGCTGTTTGAAACCTGGGGCCTATGCAGGATAGCTTGGCTTGGCCTGGGAGGAAGGGACTGGACCTACCTGGACTGAGTCTACCAGGTTGATCTCAGTCCTCGGGGAAGGCTTTGCCCTGGAGGAGGTGGGAATGGGGGATGGGCTGAGGGGAAGGTGAGGCAGGCAGGAGGGGGGAGAACAGGGGAATCCGTGGCTGATATGTAGAACTGAATTGTATTGCAAAATAAAAATAAAAAAATTTAAAAAAAGAATGTAAATTAAAAAAAGTAGATTGAATAATCTATCTTTTTATCTATATCATATCTATATCTTCTCTTTATTTTTCTGAGTAGATTCAATAATCTACTCTCTATTCAATCATTTCTGTGTATCTTTTTTTTTAAACAAGAACCTTGAATCTAATCTCCTTTGCTTAGCCCTTTTCCTTACCCTTAACAACAACTTGTAACCAACCCTCCTAAACAATGAAAATTATCCATAAGCCATTGAACGACCAAAAAACACCCACCCCACCTCTTGGGAATATGGGCGGCGGCGTTTTCTTAAAATTACTTCCTGCTTTCTGGGGGTAAAGACATCTTTAGGGAATCCTGAAAAGAAAAATTTTGGGTTAATTGTCAAGTCCTGTATCATTTGTCCAGTTGCTGCATAATGAGAAAGTGCAGGGCTTGTCACAAGTCCTTGCTCGAGTAGTTTGTCAAGCTGGATCATCTCAGCTAGCCATCTCAAAATTGTCCTAACCAGTTTGTAGTCCAAATTCTATCTTTTGTGGTGTTACTCAGCTTGATGGCTCCATGTGGAATCATCTTTGTGGGGTCCAGTCATCCTTTTGAATATTTCAGATTTTAAAGTTGCTGTTAGGCGTGGTCATGGTTCCCTGCAGATTTTTTTTTATTTATTTTATTTTATTTTATTTTTTGTGCCTTCTCTGTGGTTTGGAGTAATCACACTCTGATAAATGTCTGTCTCTCAGAACCATGAACGTTCTTCCCTAGAAGAGAAAATCTTCACAGCAATTTCTCTCTACCATTTGTCTTGCCAAACTTTTCCAAACTGACCTTTGTTGATGCTTTCTTGTAACATGATGGTCCTGGCAATTCTCTGAACAAGCAACAGTAAACCCTTCGTCCCAGGTAGCGGCATCACTGCAGTCACCAACATGATGAGAAGAAGCCAGCAACTCGGAACAGCAGCCACTGCCTCCATGGTCCCACCACCGTTTGTGGCTCAGCCCCAGCCAAAGCTTCTCCTAGGTTGGCCTCAAACTCGGGATCCTCCTGCCTCTGCCTTCTTCAGTAAATCCAACCAGTGTGCCACTACCACCTGGCTTCTGCTATGGCTTGCTATTAGCTCTGACCCCCAGGCAACTTTATTTATTAACATACAAATAATATCACATTTCAGTACAAATAAAATATCACCATAACCAAGGTACTCTATATTCTGCTACAGAGACACTTTCTTAATTGTTTATTACTGCTCTATTCATAATAGACAGAAATAGGAAATAGATGTCCATCAATAAATAAATAGATGAAAAAAATGTGGTACCGTGGACACAATGGACTAATACTCTGATGTCAAAAAATTAAAACATAAAATCCAGAGATAAGTGGATTGAAGTAGAAAAAAAACATCTTTAATGAGGTAAACCAGACCCAAAAATGACAATTATAGTATATATTCAATTATATGTGGATGTTAGCTGTTAAGTCTTTGATAAGCAGGCTACAATCCATATAACTACATGGTTAGGCATACAGAAAGGGATTAGGGGAACAATTGGATCAGCCGTGGAAGGGAGTAGATAGTTATGGATGAGTAGGGTGTGGGGACTGGATTGGGTGGATTGAATGCAGAGAGGGAAGGAAGAGGGATTGAGGGAGGAAGTATAGAGAAGGACAGCTAAAACTAAGTGCCATTTGTGGGGTTGTATGAAAACATGATACAATAGAAGCTACCTAATACACACACACACACACACACACACACACACACACACACAAATGGTGAACTAAGTGAAATTACCAAATAACAAAATAGATAGAGATCCAGTGGGACATCTATTATAAACAAATGAAGCCCCCAGTAGCTAGAATGGGTTACAGCTAATCAAGTTGTTGGCTAAAGAGGCTTCAAGGGAACTTCCAAGTAACCCAGGCTGTTGACAAACCTATTAGTTGCTATCCATAAACTGATGGTAAGACCCTATTGCTAAAGACAACACCTTCACAGCTCATTGAACATGGAAAAGTCAAGTTGCTGCCTATCTAGCACCTTCACCACTACTGACTAGTGTCATGGTACTAGCAGGTACTTTTCAGGATACCGTTGTTGAAAGGTAAACACCAACCTAGCTATAAACCTTACAATTTACAGTGGTGAACTGGATGCAAGATGCACTAGTGTAATAGTGGCCCAGAGCTTATGGGAGTAACCAACCAATATCTGATTGGATTTAAGGCCCATTCCATAAGATGGAACCCATCCCTGACACTGCTCATGTGGCCAAGAACCTGCGAGTAGATAGGCCAGGAACCTAATTAAATGTGATATCTCCAACAATTACAATTCATCACAGTTTAGGGAACCCTGTGTAAGAGGATACAGAAAGATTGCAAGAGGCAGAGAAAATGGAGAACACCAAGGAAATAAGGGCTTCTTAACACAGTAGGACCAATGCCCATATGAACCTAGATCAGGGCAACACACATAAGGCCTGCACAAGACTAGGCCTGCTCTGAGAGTGGAAGTGGACACAAACCCATATCTCTAACCTAAAAGCTACCTCCAATTCTCACAAATGAAAACACTGGATACACAATCCACACTTAAGGCCAGGTCTCATTCCTAGCAGTAGGTGGCCTACACAAAATGAACTAACTCAGTGGTATTTTTGGAACTATTTTTGTCTCATAATTATTCTTTGTCTATGTATTTTATATTTTTTTTATTTCTTACCCTACAGCTCTTTTGCATATATATGGTGTCTGATTTCATGTTTTTAGGGGATTTCTGTATGTATCAATATGTATGTTTGTGTATATGAGTGTGTATGTGTGTGTGTGTGTGTGTGTGTGTGTGTGTGTGTGTGTGTGTGTGTATGTGTGTCTATGTGTATTTCTTCTGCTTTTTCTTTGGCTCTTCATTTTTCTGCACATTTGTTTGCTTTTTCCCATTTGCTTTTTGTTTGTTTTATTATTATTATTGGATGCCTGTTTGCTTTCTAATGAGAAAGAACAAGAATGGATGTGGATTTTGGTAGATGGGATTATAGGGAGGTTCTGAGAGGAGTTGGAAGAGAGGGAACTATAATCAGATATATTGTAAAAAACCCATTTAAATAAAATAAAAAACAATTAATAAATGAAAAAGGCAATCATCAAATTTTATAGTTTCCATAGAGAAAGTGATAGAAAAATGAAATGTATATTGATCCACAAGAGAATCAACAATCTGGCCTCTATCTTCAGGTGTGAATTTTAATCTGCCTAAACTAGAGAAGCTGACTTAAAGGGTTGGTGATTTGTGTTCCTTTTCTCATAGTCCCTTGTTTAAAATGCAAGGGATAACGAGTGAAAATATTTTTGAAAGAACATCGCTCCATACGCCACACATCAAAAGCACTTGGTTTTTAGGAATGTTGAATAAAATTGCAACTGAAATGAGATGTAAAAGGAATTTAGGTATTTCAGTTGAATGATGAAAGAAATCATGTATCACACTGAAGGATTTGACAGTCATCATGGTCTTTGGGTCAATGGTTGTAAATTTTAGAGTGCAAAGTTTTATAGACACCTTGTCATAATCCCAGAATATCATAAAGCCATTTCCAATTTAACTACATTTGGAACTCAGTGGACCATTGAAGAAGGCCAACAACATTTTTAAAGTAGTGAAATATGTGAGCTATCATACATCAATACCTAATAATACTGATGTAATTATGAGTTCTAAGAGAAACTCCAATGTTTATTTAGCAGAAAGGATTGCTTTAATTTCAGTTACCTGTTTCACCAGGACTGGGTAAACAAAATGGTGTTTTCAGTTGATTAGATCAAATTATAGCTTTAAATTTTAATATGATTTATATTTAATATGATTTAATATTTTAAAAATATGTTATCTTATTAAATGTGTATGGTGTGTGATATTATTTTAAAAAATAAACTGATTCAAGATTAGAAATTACTGTATTCTTTACTGGCAGTTGTATGAAATGTCAATTTGTTAATGAAACCCTGACCACACTAAAATATATAGCCAAGCTACAATACCATGCTGTATTTGTGCTATATTATATTGCATATTGCTCATTTTATTTTATTTTTAGGTATCTTTACTTTACTCAAAGATGATTTTAATTATATAATCAGATATCATAGAGTCCAGCAAAGATGCCTAAAGTTATTTTGTCCCAATGATTTTAAAACACAAACAATGTTAAAGTGTTCATAGCAAGTTTCAAGTTTCATAATATCTCTGAGATTAGTTAGGAATTTTTACTTACTTCAACAAAAGTTGTGTTGGACTCAGACTCACAATCCTTTGCCTCAGCTTCTTAAGTGATTTTATTCCATATGTGTGTCAACATGCTGAGCATGGCCACATTTTGAAGAGCCATTTAATTGTTCTCCTCCTTGCAGAAGAAAGATCACTGCTATCACTGCATCTGTTACCTTTTCACAAAATCTTTAATGGCTATTGTTTCATAGTTGCTGCAAAGAAGTATGTGTGCAAGGGTGTGTCTCTAGGCCTAAAAGCATGTTAGCTTCTGTCTTTATTGGTATTTCAGTAATAATTTTCATTTATGAAAGTCATTACTATTACATTTGCTGGACGAACTGACACTAATGTTTATGATAGTTTTAGGAAGATAATTTTGACTCCAGTAGGGTATCTGGACAGACAGAATCAGTAACAGATGAAAAAGGAAATCAAGAAGTGGAAAGAACCACTCGCATCCAGGCTTCTTAATTTCCATTGTGTGAACAACTTGTGCTGTGATCAATTTTGGCATAGTCATCGTGCTGGCTCAGAACTGTATTCTTACATATTCAGTGTTGCACACTGGTACCTCATTGTCAGCTGTGACCACAATTCTATTGAACAACAGCACATAATCAGATGGTAGGTGATGAAATATCAAGTAAGAAAAGATGTAGACTGCATACAAGAGACAGAACGAATGTCGTGGTGGTAGAATGGAGAAAACATCCAGATTTGATAAATACTCAAATTAGAAAATAATCAAATGGTAAAGGGAGAACAAAAGGACAAGACAGTACCACAGTTCTTAACATGGAAGGTGGCCTGAGTGATATATGCTGGTATTCTAGTTTAGAGGCAATGGTCAGAAGATTAGATAGAGAAGAACCAAGCTATATTTTAACATTGTACATCTATAAAGCACAAGTATGTTGGGTAAGGTTTAGAAGAGTTAAAATGTGTGTTATATGTAAACAGCACGTAAGTATTTTATTTTCACAAAAGCTTCAGAGATATTAGACTTTATTATAAGTAACTCTAAGAAAATATACTCACTGTAGTAAATTCTCCTTTCTTCAGGTACTTTAACCTGATCCTGTCTATTCTGCCTTTAAATTAATGGTGTTGTTTTTTGTTCGCCTCTCAAAGTAGGACTTGAGATATTCTTGAGTCTTCCATTTTTTCTGGTCTCAAAAACCTTGACTTACTTTGACTAGTTAAGGAAGAGTATCACGATTTCATCTCAACTCTTTGATTTTGATTGTCACTCACTTGTGTTATAATCAGAGGTGAACCCTACACCCCTTCCCTGAAAATCTCAATTTTTCATTTCGTTCACAATTAGTGCACTTTAAAATCATGGTGTGTTTGTTAGAAATTTTGTGTAGTTTGTACCATAATAATACTTACAGGGGCTAGGAGAGACTGCCCAGTGGTTAAGGGCATATGCATCTGAACAGTTTAATTAATATGAGCTTCTGAGTGATTATTTTATAAGCAGTTGTGGCGTCTGTGGGGCTGGGCAGGACTGGGGAAAACTCCAGCTACAGGAGGGTTATGGTGTTTTGAATAGGTGTGGCCCCCACAGACTCATGTGTTTGAATGTTTGACCCATAGGGAGTGGCACTGTTAGGAGGTGTGACCATAGTGCTCATGCAGAAACTCCAGTTTTAATCCCAGTACTCACATAGAGTGGCTCAAAATCTCCTGCAACTGAATTTCCAGAAATTTGATGCCTCTAGCCTCTGAGAGCACCTCCATGCAGGTGGACATACCCACAAACTCATGCATATAATTAAAAAATAAAATTTTCTTTGAAAATTTCAAACTGTATATAATTCATTCATCAAATTATATATACTTTCATTAAGGTATATCAACTTCAGATCTGGCTAATTTGGGTGTGTGATGTTTTTATTTATTTGAAAGCTTTTTTATAATAAAATTTATAAACTTATCAGGATGATAAAACAACGTGAAATCCAGATGTATAAAAAGGGTTAAGGAGAGAAAGTGGAAATGTAGGGGCACAAGAACCTGAAAAATAATACCACATGGTGCTTTTTAATAGGTGTCAGAGACAGTCATATGGAAGAGGTAATTATACTTCCCCTGGGAGCAGACATGTAAATAGTTGCAGAGGTAATAGCAAAAAAGAAAAAATAAAGATATAGGTTTTGTCCCAAGCATGCACTCAATTAGAGTTTCTCAAATGCAGATCAGAGTGCTGTGACACTGAAGGTATTTAAGGGGTGGGTGCTCACCAGGGCAAGGTATTTTGAAAGGAATTCTACAGTGAGGGAGTACTAGGCTGGAAGATCTTTAAAAGACCATGAAATGGAGAGTCCTATGATTCTCAGAAATCAATTTCCTTTAGAAAGTTGTCGTGATTTCCTGATGAATATGTTTATTTTTTCTTTCCTAAGCACTTTAAGAAGAGAGAGTTTTTGAGCCAGGCACAGCAAATGAGAAATATTTATTGACTTGTGGGCTATGGAGTTCTGTTGAGTACCCATCCGTGATAACAGAGAATGTGTGCTTTCCAGTTTGGTATGCACAGAACTCATTAGTTTTAAATTTAGATGCAAGCTTTTGTGCTGGAGGGAATCCAAGTTTGACTAATACATCTGACAAAGTCTCTCTTAGGAAGAAAACTATGATGAAGAATTCTATTTTTCTACTTTGGACTGAGCTTGGTGGAGAGGAATAAAACACATGCTTTTTTCTACCACCTAATTCTGTTTAAAATTATTCATAGGTTTGTCATTATAAGACTACTAACTCCATACTAGGTACACAAGTGATGATTTCAGGTCCACAGAAAAAATAGCTCTGACAGGGCAGAGAGGAATCAGTTCACAAATTCTCAGAGCATCTTGATTCAAATTAACTGCTATCCATTTTTCTGGGGAAGCTCCTGGCAACAGATGAGACAGTGCCCAGTGGCACAATGTCATTTTGTTTGAACACAGCCTTATTGAATACCTGCTAGGTTCAAAAATGAGTAAACAGAGATAAATAGAATGCTTTTTTGAATGTCTAGTCTGAAAGTACTCAGTCTTGGCAGGCAGACAAATTGAAAAGTACAAAGCAGTATCTTTATTCCAAAGCTTGCTATTTAGTATAAAAACTTCCCTTGCTCTCTTAATAACATTTTCAGACAGTTAAAAGTTCCCTAAACATCACTTAAAATCAGTCTATTGCTTTAAATAATACAGTTCAGTGTAAAGTCAAGAGAGTCCATTTATTCCCCCTCCAAGTTAGAATAAATGAGGGGAAAATGTTTGTTTTATGCAATAAAATTAATAGTAAATTATATTAAGTATAAATATGTAATGGTTCAACATACTTGAAATATTAATTTTGTTTTCTTCCTATCAAAATGAAGACTGTGATACCAATAAAGAATTCTGAACCTTAACAATGTCCTTTTCACAATCTGACTCTCTTTTCACTCCAGGCCCCTCAGAGGACAAGTTAGAGGAAATGATGTGGCCTTTAAGATGTGGTTAAAAAATAAATGATCACTAATGTCATACCAGGATAGCACCATCAGACTTGTTTCTCTTTTGGGGCCTCTTTCTATCCTACAATGGCTTTACTATATAATAGGTGGCTTCATATTAAAATTCTAAATTAATTTCTGGCCAGTCTGGGCTATGTACTATGTTTCAAAAGCAAAGCTGGAAATGACAGGGAAAGGAAGAGCTTTCTGTGCATATTACCCATCTGGATTTTCAATAAGACTTCATGGACTAGGCAATCTGATGACTCAAGGATAACATTGATAAACTTTTACTTATTATATTGTATGGCTTTTTTCATTTCTACATTGGATAAACATAACACACAAATAATTACTGTTCTGATGCTTCCTTTCCTGAGCAGCCACAATGATGGTGAGCAAGTCAGACTTACTATCAATCAAAACACAGTTGTTTGAGAAGGTTGGTGTAGCATCCATTGCTTATTTCATGTTTATATGTAACCAAATTAAGGAATGTCCTAAATCTGACCATAAAGAAAGACTGTCAAGAGCAAATTGTAGTGTGATATATCAAATGACTGGCATCTGAGTTTAAAGAACTGTGGGGCTCTGAGACTTCACCCTGCTCAACAGCTAAGATGGAATGAATAACATAAGGAGGCATGAGGCTCTTATTATTCACAACATAGTTGTAGCTAGAAGAATAGCTTTGCCAATGACCATATAAGCCTTAATTCCCCTAAGCTGCCGGAGGGTACCAAGCCATGACTTGCATTAAAAAAGAACACACAATTTAGGGAACAAACATAAATCTTTTATAAATTGTTCATTGTATTTCATTGATTTCAAATTGGAATATATTTATGGTACATAGTAATAGGTTTTATAAAGATATTTCCATATACATATAGAATGAGTTTTGATTCAGTATCCTGCAAGACACACCTCCTTTCTTACATATCCATTAGTCATCTTCATCCTCACAGGCTTTTATTTGCTTTTATTAAAAATAGAATTTTTCATACAATGTATTAAATTGTTTTGGTATTATTGTATAATTTTCCCCTTCCTTTTCTTCCCAAGTCTCTCCTGTAGCTAGAGTTTTTCTCTCTGAGTCCCACCAAGCCCTGGCAGTCCTGTAGTCCACTTATAAAATAAACATACAGATGCTTATATTATTTAAAGTGCTCGGCCATTAGCTCAGGCCTACCATTGTCTAGCTCTTACTCTTATACTCAGCCCATTTCTGTTAATCTATATGTCGCCACATGTTCTGTGGCTTTACCTGCTGCCTTTACATGATGCTCCCTGGATGGCAGGCTGGCATCTCCTCCTCTCCCCCTTTACTGTTCTCTCAGTTCTCCTCTCTGCTAGTCCCGCCTATACTTCCTGCCTGGCTACTGGCCAATCAGTGATTTATTTATCAATCAATCATTCACAGCACTCTCCATATACCCCTCCTTGTTCTTAAAAATTGTGACTTGTTTTTTTTTTCATTAATTATGTATATGTATAAGTACACATATATAGTTTGTGGGAATTTTCATATCGGTGCTGATGATGGTCCCTCCAATAACTAAAGACCTGCTAACAAAAACCCAACACTGAGTATGAGAAGTCCTATTATGAGGTGTCAGCATTGCCTAAGAGACTCCTAAATAGAGGCTACTGCTATTGCCCTAGAGAAGATTTGAAAGTCTCCTCTCTGAAGAGTAGCTTTTATAGTACCATAAAGTGCTATGCCAGCTTCCAAAGGAGGAAAAAACCAGTAGACCTACCCACCTATTACATCTATGGACCACAACAATACCCAGTATGACATGATAATGGTAAGGGTACAGTAATGGCATGCATACATTTATGGTAACAAACAGTTCTCTAATTGGACTTAAGACTCACTCAACAAGGGGGAAATCATGCCTGATACTGGAAATCTGCCAAGTACCAAAGCAAGTGAAGTCATGGGTCTTGGAGGAGAACCGACAACTGAAACTTCACTAAACCAGCATAATCTGCAACTACCTTCTAAACATGTGTCCTTATACCCACAGAGAAGTGTACACTTCATTGGAAATTTGAAAATATTGCACTGACTATATAGATTGTTTTTGGTAATATGGCCATCTTCCCGATATTGATTCTTAAGATTCACCAGAATGGGAAAATCTTTATATATTTTTCTTGCATCTTCAATTATCTTCCTTGACATTTTCTAAAGAAATCAATGTAGAGATATTTTGGTTAGATTTATGCCAATGTATTTTTTAAGGCTATGGTGAATTAAAATGTTTGCTTATCATTCTCAGCATTTCACAATTGGTACGTAGGAAGTCCACTGAATTTCGTATGATGATTTAAGCATATCTTTTGCACTAGATTGAAAGACTATTCTTTCACTGTAGTTTACTGTGTAATCCTCTTTGAGATGATAATTTGGAAACAGGAAGTCAGTGGCAATACTCCCAGAACATGCCAGGCAGAAAACTCTCACCAGCTGTCATCATGAAGTATCCAAGTTCTCAATTTTGAAGACTGTTTTGAAGTTACGCAGGTGAATGCCACTGTTTCTAGAAAGCATACTAAAACAGCTGGCTCTGATGGTGCCTCAATTTGATAACTTCATTCCAAATTCATTGGAATAGAAGACAGATTTGTTTTCCTTATTCACTTAATTTTCCTTTACGTTTAGCATAGGTTTCATAAACTTGGGTGCCTAGGGCTCTAGAGGAAGCAACAGTGTGATTAATGTGATCATTTATTTAGTGTTTGTTGGTTTATTTAAGTGGCTTCTTTAATTTTCATTTTTACTGAGTTTTGGGTCTGGTGATAGTACACAGGGCTTTGTGTCCTCTCAGCATCATGCTCTACCCCTGCGCTTCACTTGGTCAGCCTCGCAGAAACCTTTAATTTTTTTTTAATGTGCACATGTTTTGAAATTTTCATCTATTCACTCAAATTTATCACTATATCCCTTTATTCATTTATTATTTTTAAGTTCACTGCCCTTTTGCACTTATATCTCTTATTCTGTTCTCTGTTCACTTAGTAATATAGTTTCTCTTTTCCCAAAGAGTCCTGATAAAGTGTGTTTGGAAATAGTCATTAATCTTCCCCTTTACCTTTTTTCTTCATATTTTGACAAACGGTTTACTTGCATTCAGTATTAACTATTTTTTAATATGTCTTGTAATTTTCTGTCAGTACAAGTGTAATCCTTTAACACTACAGTTTTCAGTCAGTTTCAGATTTCAGATAATCTTTTATTTAAACAGTCATCAGTTTGTCAAATGTCTTAAATTTTTTCATTGCCCTTCCTGAGCAGCAAATAGGTTCTTATCCTTAAAAACATAAGCAGTAGTTTAATCTTCTAAGTAGTTGTTGCCATTTTCCACACTCTCATCTGTCAACTTATCATGATTCCTATAACCAGTAATCCTCATCTAAGCAAGTGTTGGCTGAGTAAGCACAAGTTTACAATGACTAAGGAAGGTACTTTGGGCACAAGGTTCCTGTAGTGACTGTAACAGTTAAAATTTCAATTTTTTTCTCTATGAGTTGCTATTAATTCTAAACCTAATCTCCATTATTTCTTACCTCTGATATGTAAATTTGCTGCTGAATGGTGTACCCGCTAAAAGCCTGCATCTTCAAAGTGGATTTTTTACACAATAGATTGGTGCTTTCCATAGAAAGAATATGAGCTTTTAATTTTCTTGCTCTTTATTTTTTCCATGTTGTTTGTTGCATTGAGAATGGAGTCTTTAAGAATCCTAAGTCCTCAGGCTAGGCATACTGGTTATCTAAAATCCAGACAAACTGCATTCAGTTTCTATATACACTGGGCAATACTTTGTGTAGGGTTTTTTTTTTAACTTGTTCTTTCTTCTTAGAATATTCCTCCTTTCAATTGTTGACTCTTTCAAAAATGCACTCTGGAAACTTCTATGTGTAGGGTTTGTCCTTCATGATGCTTTGTGATGATACACAGGCCACTGAGTCTCTTTGATTGCCTCAAACAACACAGTACATTAGTCATCCTCCACACTTATATTTCCATATTCAACTTGACCTTTTTTTTTTTGCTTTTACCATTTATTGCCCAATTGACCAAACTGACCAATTCATAATAAATGATTCATAGCCTCAATCTTATACAGTTATTGTTTGTTCAAGAAATGCAGGTCTTTAAATCCACAGAATTGTTCATAGGAGGTAGCATTGCCTTGTCTTTGAATATATTCATGATGTTTTTTCATTGTATGAAACAGAAAACAATCAAATGTTGCAGGACGCTCTGGAGGCAAATGCTTAAGATCCAAGAAGTAATGAGACATCCCTTATCTAGTCAGAAATTATCCCTGATGGCCTAGCATAATAACACTTGCATAGATTTGTGAAGTATAAGTTCATAATGCATAAAATGACATTAAGTATTTTAATGTAACATGAAAGTATTGGCTGATGGTCACTGTAAATCATTTAAAAAAGTTACATTTATCTATTTAGTGTTTGTGTGTGTGTGTGTGTGTGTGTGTGTGTGTGTGTGTGTGTGTGTGTTTATGAACAAATTTCATGTTCATTCTTTCAACCATGTGAATAATGGGGATTTTACACAGATTGTCAGGATTGGTAAAGGTACCTATACTTGATGAGCCATCTTACTGAGCCACAAAATGTGTTTTGTATTGAGGAAAAAATCATTAAATTTATAGAAATTGGTCCATAATCAATTTATTTGCTTGTTTTCTGCTGCTGGGGATTGAACCTAGATCTTTGTTTATAATGGGCAAGTATTCCAGCACTATCCTACATACCCATCCCTGTAATGCTTTGTAAGGTTAATTAAATACTTTCTCATTCAGTGTTGTTTGTTTGCATTATCATGCTCTTCATTTGATAATGCTTTGGGAAGTGAACAATGCACCTGTACCCAGTGTATGTTTCACTATACATGAAGATTCATCTATTGAACTCTTCCTTATGCTTCAGAATGTGCAAGGCATAGTAGTTGCATTGTAGGTAGATCAAAAATGATCTATGGAACTTAAAGTTTTTTTATTTCTAAAAGTTTTCTTTCTTTCCAGATAGTGACCAGATAATCAGAGCATATTAAAAAAACACTGGGAATGTGTAATGTGTTCTTAGTTTTTTACTGGAGTTAAAGAAGACCAATGTGAAGTAAACGGTTTCAGAATTCAATGGCACGAGCAACATTTATAACTTGGAAGTCACTTTTTCTTTAGCATATATAATGTTCTTTACTGATGCACTTTGGGCATAGAGAGGCCTGTTCATATATCTTCAATAAATCTGTGATTTATTGAGAGGAATAAAATACTTATTAATCATTTGAGTTCAGGATATGAAATAATTTTTCAACTTGTCCAGATGAGCCTGTCCAGCCAAATTCTATCATCAATTGTGTGAGATGGTAGAAACTTGGCCTTGAATGTCAATCTGTCTTCAGACACAGTTTTAATTTCAGCTCCTACCAGCACACCAGTAGCTTGACAGTGAATTATGACTTTCTGCTCTCTGTGCTGGACACACCACTCACAGATCTTCTGATAACATGACCGTATTCTGAAGGAATCGTTTTAGATAAATGTTAATGTTATAATGAAAAATTTTTAAATGCCCTTTCTTGTGGAGTAAGTGGTAATTGTGTACAAAAAGTAAACCACATAAAAACAAGATGGTAACTGTATTCCATAAATATTTCCATTCTTCGAAATCCTGTACTGAATGCTAAACATTTCAATTTTTATCAATGGAAAAAAACAACTGTTATAGCAAAGCAGTATCAAAGTTTATAGTAATTTCTATACAGACCAATGCAAATACCATTGTCAATATAATTCAGATTGAGGACAGATAAACAGTAAGGAGAGTAAGGACACTTTCAAATAAACCATTTTTTTTTCTTGGAATTGCTTGAGTATGAAAACTAGAACCAATTAAATTCATTACACACCTTACAAGAATCTTTTTTTTAATTTTTTTATTAAGAATTCTTTATTCACTTTACATACCAGTCACAGATCCCCTTCTTCCCTCCTCCTGCTCCTCCAGCCTTCCCCCTCAACCCACCCCTCATTTCCTCCTACAAGAAGGTAAGGCCTCCTGTGGGGAGTCAGCAGAGCCTGGTACATTCAGTAGAGGCAGGTCCAAGGCCCTCCCCCTGCCTCCATGTTGTGAAAGGTAATGGGCTCCAAAAAGCCTGCTCATGCACCAGGGATGGATCCTGATCCTACTGCCAGGGGGGTCCTTAAGCAGATCAAGCTACATAACTGTCTCACTTATGCAGAGGACCTAGCAATAATGGAGAGGGTGCCTGAACTGGCTTACCCCAGTAATCAGATCAGTGAATACCCTATCTGTCATCATAGAGCCTTTCTCCATCTGATGGAAGCAGACGCAGAGATCCACAACCAAACCCCAGCTCCAGGAGTCCAGATGAAGAGAGAGAAGATGGATTCTACACAAAGGGGCATCAAGACCATGATGGGGGAAACCCACAGAGACAACCAAACCAAACTAGTGGGAACTCATGAAATTTAGTCAAGAATATTAAAAGCAGAATCACATGGTAGGATATATATTTTCAAAGAGAAAATTAAGATAAGTATTTTTAGTAATTGACCATTGTGTTATAAATAAATGGCTGAAATTATTTTTAAACAATAAATTAATAGTGAATAAAATCAAGAAATTCTATAAAGTTATGTTAGTGAATATCTGGGATGACTTCTGAGATAAGAGAAATTAAGGTTCTCATTTGTTTGCATTCTGGACTAGGTTTATTTGAACATCATTAAGACTTTGTGTTTTAAAGAAGAAATTAGAGCATGTGTGTATAGATCGTATGTGTTCCTGCACATTAACAATAACTATAGAAACAATACAGGCAGGTTTCTTCTGAAGAAGGTAAAGTGAACAGTGTCATAGGTAGGTTAGAAGCTAGAAGGAAACAGAATAAAAATCATCCGTGGCCAGCTTGACTCTGAGACGCTACGTACATAGAAAGCTGCTTGAAGGGTTGAAGGCACAGCCATAGACATCTGGATGAAAGTGGTCCCTGGAGTTCCAGAATGAGGCTCTTCACTACAGCATTGGGGCAGCACAAATTGGAAATGTCATTAACCAGGAACTTGATGCAACAACACACAGGGGCAGCTTGGGCATGGGATGTTAACTGGATTTTGTGTCTCATGTGGAATCCACTGTTTCTTGACTTCGCGAAACATATCATATAAGATTGATACGCTTCAGTGAAATAGTAAAAATATTTTCAGAGTTAAACATTAGTGATGATCTTAAAATAAACTTTGCAGTATTGTAAATGGGGTAGAGATCACCTTATGGGGCCTTTGAAGAGCACCCAAACGTGGCTGCAAATGTAAACTCAGCAGCAGGTATGGAAAGAAAAGATGGTTAGAGATAGGAAGCACAGCTGGGCACCCAGGACTACAGGGTAGATATTCACAGGCATCAGCTCCCACCTTGAGGGTGTGAGATGAAGGAAAGCAGGAAGGACTTGCTCGAAAGTAACCTTACATACATTTAAGTGTAGTACATAGCAAAGGGCATAAAGGGGTATATACCAATGCCACTAGGTGCCAACTAAGGATGCAAGAAGAGGGACATTTGGCATAGACTGATTTTTTATTGGTGCACATGTTGTAGGGTTTTAGTAGTTATAGTCAGTGGGAGTATGAAACCATTTCCCGAACAGGAAGATTTTTTTTCAAATACAAAAATATAAATATACCCACTGATGTATATGTTTAATGTGTTTACTCTTGCCTTTTTCTGGAACATGTTTGAGATAAAACTGGCATCTTAACAGTGGGCTAACTCAACAGAGGTCCCAGTAGATGAGGATCCAACCTCAGAAGGCTGTACTTTAAGGAGGTGGTGAGGCAGTCATGGTTGTCAGTAAAGAAACACTGGGGTGAGAGGGACAAAGAGAAGATCACAGAAGCTCTTCAACACTGCTTGTCTCTGGAGGGAGGTCAAAAGTCTATCTTGCATGATTAAAATTTGTGGGGGGGGGATTATTTCGAGACAGGGTTTCTCTGTGTGGCTTTGGAGCCTGTCATGGATCTCACTTTGTAGACCAGGCTGGACTTGAAATCACAGAGATTTGTCTGGCTCTGCCTCCTGAGTGCTAGGATTAAAGGCGTGCGCCGCCGCCGCCACCACCACCACCAGGCTCATGATTAAAATTTTATTTCAATGCACTAACATTCCAGTTTGAAGTGTAGTTTCACCATCTTTTGAACACTTGAATTCTCCTGCCAAAATTAAATCTCAGTTGCGATAGAAATTGATTCTCTTAAACGTGATTGAAAATTGGTTCCTGTTATCTGCCAAAACTCATTTTATGGATTACTTTTCAATAATTTTGAAGCAATGACTTGTTAAACACATAAGAAAATAAGAAGGGAGCCTTCATGTGTTGACTCACTCTGCCACCAGCCATTGTTTCTTGTGTTTCAAGAATGGTTGCATTTTTTTTCACCAAACTTACAAAATTAGCCTTATTTCTATAGTTAAGGAATTGTTATATATGTTTTTTTATTTTTTATTTTTATTTTTGGTGGAGAAGGAAACAGTTTATTCATTTTACAGCTTGTAGCCTATCATCCAGAAAGCCTGGGAAGAAACTCAAGGCAGGAACTAAAGCAGAGACCATGAAGGAAAGCTGCCTAGTAACCTAGTTGGCTTAGATGGCTTCCTTCCTTCCTTTCTTGCTCTCTTTTCTTTTTCTTTCTTTCTTTCCTTCTTTCTTTCTTTCTTTTTCTCTTTCTTTTTTTCTGTTTTTAAGGTAATTTATTCAGTTCAAAGGTACCATTGAACTTAAGTGCACCAGCAAATTATTTTGGAACAGGCATTCTATCTAGAAGATATAGCAAAAAATGTAAGCTAGTACAACTCATCAATTCATTCATATCTTTCAGTTACCCAATCCAGAAAATCAATTTATCCAATATTTTTATAATCTTACAGTTGGTATGTAATTTGATATAAATTCCAAAGTTAATGATTTTTCTACAAGGAAAATGTATGTTTCATCAATACAATCTTGACTTTTACTTGTGTATTAATTTGTTCCATAGGTTAATGTTAGTATTTGATAAACTTACCCACAAATAATTATTTTACTTCTAGTTGTCCTTCTCTCAGAAGTCATTGGTTGCCTGAAGTTCTTTGTCTAGGGTGGAATCCAATGACATTTTCCCTCTTCTAAGTTAACATGTACATTGACATTGGCATTGCTCCAGTCTGGTTTATGTAGTCTTTTATAGGAAAGAGTTTCACCACAGACTTCCTGGTATTCCAGTTTTTAAATCCTTTTGTTCCCTCTTTCACGATATTCCTGAGCCATAGATATAGAAACTGTGATTTTTTTAAAAAAAAAAAAGATTTACAAACAAAATATTTGATTATAAAATAGGTAGTCTAAAATATATTTTAAATTTTTATGGGAGCTATTTGCAATACCCACTTTCACAACAATGACTATCACCATAAATCTGTACCATGGATTGAACTGTGATAGTATAGATTCATACTAATTAGCTAAACTTTAAAAACCAAGCATTCTGAATATTAACAGAAGTATTAACAGAAATATTTCTGGGTCTGGGTTACTTCACCAAGGATTTTTTTGTCTCTAGTTCAATTGACTTGCCTGCAAATTTCAGGATGTCATTGTTTTTAACAGCTGAATAATGCTCCATTGTGTAAATGTACCATATTTTCTTTATCCGTTCCTCTATTGAAGGACATCTAGGTTGTTTCCAGGTTCTGGCTATTACAAATAAATCTGCTATGAACATAGCTGAGCAAGTGTTTGTGTGGTATGATTGAACATCCTTTGGGAATATGCCTAGGAGTGGTATAGTTGGGTCTTGAGGTATATAGATTCCGAAGTTTCTGAGAAATTTCCATGTTGATTTCCAAAGTGGCTGTATAAGTTTGCACTCCCACCAGCAATGGAGGAGTGCTCCCTTTATTCCACATCCTCTCTAACATAAGCTGTCATCAGTGTTTTTGATGTTTGCCATTCTGACACATGTAACATGGAATCTCAGAGTCATTTTAATTTGCATTTCCCTGATGGCTAATGATGTAGAACATCTCCTTAAGCATTTCTCCACCATTGTTGTGTAATATTTTGTTTGTGTTCTGAAAAATGAAGCTTGCTGGGACATCAGAGGGCAGAGCTAGCCACTAGTTAACCATACAGGCCAGACAGTGGTGGCACACACCTTTAATTCCAGCACTTGGGAGAAGGAATCAGGAAGATCAGTTCAAGGCCACCATGGGCTACACGAGATTGAACCAGTCTAAAAGAGAAACAGAGCTGGGAAGTGGTGGCTTACACCTTTCACACTTCGGATCTCATGCCTTTGATCCCAAAACTAGGGAGGTGGAGACAGAACCCCCCCCCCCCCCCCCCCCCCCCGCAACCCCATTCACCATTCAGTCTGAGAATTCGTAGAGTCAGGATGCCTATTTGGTCTGAGATTTCGTAGAAGTAAGAAGTCTCTGGTGGCTGGCTGCTCTGCTCCTATGATCTTTCAGCTTTCACCCTCAGTATCTGACTCTGGATTTTTATTGTTAAGACTAATTAGGGTCATGATTCGCACTGTTTTAGACTCTTCTGTTGAGAATTCTGTGTTTAGATCTGCACCCCATTTTTAAATGGCTTATTTTGTTTTTTGATGTCTAGTTTACTGAGTTCCTTACATATTTTGGAGATCAGCCCTCTGTCAGATGTGGGTTTGGTGAAGATTGTTTCCCATTCTGTAGGCTGCCAATTTGTCCTACTAATGGAGTCCTTTGCCTTACAGAAGCTTTTCAGTTTCATGAGGTCTCATTTATTAATTGTCAATATTAGTACCTGTACAACTGGTGTCCTGCTCAGGAAGTTGTCTCCTGTGCCAATGTGTTTAAGGCTATTTCTGGTTTCTCTTTTATCAGGTTCAGTGTATCTGGATTATGTTGAGGACTTTGATCTACTTGGACTTGAGTTTTATGCAGGGAGATAGATATGGATCTAAATTCTGACATCCAGTTTTCTAGAATCATTTGTTGAAGATGCTTTTTCCCCCCCGTTGTGTAATTTTGACTTCTTTTTTGAAAATCAGCTATTCATAGGTGTGTGGATTTATGTATAGCCTACAAGCTTTCAGGGATCTCCCTACCTCTGCCTCAGTGCTAGGATCACAGGGACATCTACATGGGTCCCTGGGATCTGAACTAAGTTCCTCACACCCTCAAACATGTGATTTATCCACTAAGACATATCTGCAGCCTGATGCTTTACTGTCTAAATAGAACTGACAAAACTTACACATGCTATTTACTGAGATTTGGAAGGACTCCACAGAACAATAAAATCTTCTTAAAATTATTCAAATGTGTGTAAGGTTATTAAACAAATTTGCTTGAAGTGCTTTAAATTTGTTCTAGAATTACTGGGAAATATGACTTCATGGATTGACAATGTCTGTACATAAGCATTTTGGCTTCCATTTAAGGCAGTTGCAAGAAACAAAAAAAAAATACTGGAAATTCAATTTTTGTTCCTTTTGTCCAGAAGTTGTGTTGTTTGTCTGCCTGTAGCTTCATGCTATGACATCATTCTAATCAGGAATGGAAGAATCCCTTGCCAATATTAGAACATTCTTGAACTTGGTGATTTCATACATTTGAAATGAATTTAAAGCTTTAGAAGTCAGTTCATGAACTATAAAATAAAAGAACATTACTTCCTTTTTCCAAGAAAAGTGCCTCCAAGCAGCTTCTTGGACATGACATTTCCCCCATGAAGCCAGACTTCCATGAGCTAAGGGGAAGAAAATTGAAAACATATGGAGCAGCAAATTGTCTCTGTGTTTAACTGTTATAAAGGAAACACTCACATGTTTGAACAATAAGTGCACCAATCCAAGAATTGGAGTAGACATTAAACTAAGTAAAAAGTGAATAGTTCAACATCTTTATGGGACTACAACCTGCTTATTATGTTCAGCAATCCTAATGCCTGGTGCTTTTTTTTTTACTGATTTATTTTTAATAATATCTAGAAATAGTTTAAGGTAAAGCATTCCCCTGTGACAGCTTTGCCAAGTTACAAACCGCTTCAGAAAGGCAAGCACAATATATAAATGAATATAAATAAAAACAAAGGGGAAAGCTCTAAGGGAAAAACAAAGAAACACTTTTGACCCAAGCATTTCCATTTAAATTCATTTGAAAGAAAAACACACAATGGTGGTAACTTGCTGCTCATTTGTTTTAAATAGGTTCTTGCTTTGTACCCCAGGTTGGTTTCAAACTTAAAATCCTCTACCTTAAACCTGTGAATGCTGAGACTGCAAGCAAGCATCTCCACATCTGGCTAAATTTTATATTAGATTATTTTTCCATCATCTTAGAAAATATGAGATTGATTTCCAGCTGCTAAATATCTTGGCAAGGTAAGTATAGTAAGCATGTACACTACACTATACATCAGTGCTCTCTCTAACTCTAAACATGTCTTTACTGGACTTTGTGCTTTGATATATTTCCATGTTACTGAGAAGTCATTGTGTTTACTTGTTTTGAGAATGCCTTTGATTCTGGAAAATATAGCCTAGAATCTGAACTGTGAGAGGCTTTGGACTGACCATAATCATAATGTTCTTGACTTTATTTAAGTATAACTTTACCAATAATTAATATATTATATAAATATATATATATATAATTTTGATATCTAATATTTCATGCCTCAATTGCCCCTCTCTATATATCGTCATCCTCCACTGTATGATAACATCATCAAAAAATTCTGCTTTCTGTTCATATTATAAGCCATATTCTGGAGGGAATGCAGCCAATTTGGCTTATTTTGTCAGCTCTCGAAGACTGGTATAGCTCCAGCATAGATCTGCTGTTTTTGGTTCAAAGCAGTGAATCCTTTTGTATGTGATGGATTTAAAACCTATCTAATCTTTCATAGTAGTATTTATAACTTTTAAAACTCCTAAATACTGAAGAGTGGAGGTTGGCCCCAATTAAGTGCTCAGTTGAATGTTGTTGTAACTGGTGTATTTATTTCTCCTTCTTTTGTGAACTGATGTTTTTGTTTCTTGATTTGAACTCATTTCCCCAAGTGAGAACAAGAAGGAATTAGGAAATGCATCTTTTGATCACATCTGGGCAACCTTGGCTTTGTTGAGACAGGAATGGATGGCTGTGACATTTAAAAAGGAAAAAAAAATAAGCTATTTTGAATCATGTCAGTCTCACTTATAACCTATTTTTGAACAATGCACTCTAAAGAAATTCCTGTTCTCAGGGTAATAGTGATTTACCCTCTGGTGGAGTCCACCCTTCTAGCTGCTTCCACTAAATAAAGCCAGAATAGAAAGCAGGGCTAATTAAAAATTAGCTGCACCCAACTGGCTCCACACTGCTCTAATTTCTGCATGCTTGTTTGAGGGGGGTGCTTTTCAAGGCTTTTAATTGCAATATTAAATAAAGTCTCTGGTGATCAAATGTCATCCTTCCTTTTTTTTTTTTACTTTTCAAGTTTGTTACTGTCTTATCCAATACTGGGGTGCAGGGGTATATTGTGCTATGGAAGTTGGTGCTGCCATCATCAGGGTGAGAATCCAGGGTCTTCAGATTTTTCAGATGGAGAGAGTGGGAAAGGAGAAAGGAAATTTAATTACAGGTCACAAACTACTAAAATAATTACTACTCATAATAGTATTTTGCTTTAACAATTTAATGGGTTTCTAGAAGTTTGCCTATTGCTTTATTTTATTCGAAGTGTCTTGCTTACTGTGATCATTCAGATAATCAAATATTCCCCCCTAAGGACTGTATTGGGAGACTTGATCCGCAGACTGGGGCTCTGGGGCCTTTGGAGAACCTCTAAGACTTGCAAGCTAGGTCTTTAGACTGGCAGAACACGAGCCCCTCCACCTTCCTTTTTTTTCTCTCTGGTCATTCCAGATGGTTTGCTTTACTGCATGCTCTCCAACAATGCATTCAATACTGTACCAAATCAATACGTTCAACTGAACATGGATGAACCAAAATCTATTGAATCACGAGAGAGAATATACCTTTCCTCTATGTAAGTTTATGATTGATAGTTGCTGTAGTAACAGAATGCTACCTAACATAGCTGTTAAAGGACTGACTTATTTCAGGATTGGACTCCCTTTCAGTGAAATTAAGTTCATCATCTGTTGCCTCTGGAGTTTCTAGGACTTGAATGTAAGGAACTGCCGTCCATTTAATAAAACATGTACCATGTTTGGATTTCACCATAATTACAAGCAAACAAGAAATCTCATTATAATTTAGTGTTTCTGGACTGTAACTGACAATCTGTTTGGTTCCTGCTTCCTGTCTAAGACATTCTGATTTTGAACATAGAAGAATAGCATCTGCAACAACTAAGTTATTGGGAAATCCCCTCAGTGTTCTTTGAAACATGTCCATAACCCCATTGATCCTCACCTTTCTCTCCACTTCTATTCCTGTTAGGACAAGCGTTTCTCATCAGGTTTCTGTATGAGCAGTCTATGCATCTCTATGGAATTGTCTTCTTTGGTGTACTCTATAGCCAGCAGCAGATCCTTTACTATATAACACTTTGCCAAAGCCTCAAGCTCTCATATCCTGGATGATTAACAGACCCTGAACAGCTCCCCAAGCACCACGTATCTCTCTCTTTGTTAGTTCCTTTGCTCTAAGTTTCTTCTCTTCATGTCACTGGTCAGCTGTTAACTTATCGTGTCAGCTTGTACTCAGGTAGATGCAGCATTTGCCATCACAGACCCTCCATGGTGTGGTGTTTTTTAACCAGCTAGTAAGTCTATCTCTGATATAGTGGTGCACCACAATTGTCTGCAACATGAGATGCACCAATAGTTTTCCATTCTTACATGGAGAAAGTAGATTAGAATCTTAAGAATCAGTAGGAGCCAGGGACATTGAGAAAAAAGTAAAAAAAAAGTCTTCCTTTCTTTTTAAAAATGGATTTACTAAAACAGCCTCACACCCTGAGAACCTATAATCCCATATCCTCTGATGAAGCAATGGAGTTCTTCATCTACATCTTATGGGGCCATGTTGGAAACTACAGGCATTAGGGTTAGGACTGTAAGGCAAAAGCCTTATTTGCCATTATTTCTCATGGCCATGCTCTAAATATCTCTGACTACTGACTGTTCTATAGATTATTTTTACACACACACACACACACACACACACACACACACACACACACACACACATACACACAGTGTTACCAGCAGTGTATGACAGAGTTTGAGCATAATCAAATATCCATTTGGGAGCTTTCATTTTCTTTCTGCTTTTTGATAAATAAATCCCATTCCTCCCTTGTAGTACAAGGAGTTAGCACACTCTTCTCCATTCTCATCTAAACATATCTTCCACTTTTCTTTTATTCAAATAGATAATGTATTCCCTCCATGTTGGAACTTGTCCCTGTCTGTTGGGCAGCTTGGTCTTACTATAGTCAGTGCTGAATATTTTGTATGTTTGAAGCTGTGCTGTGTCCTGTCTTCCTGTTGTGTCCTGTGTTATAAAGGTGTTAGTTGTACTATGTAAACTCTCCTGGAAGGGGAGTAACATATTTTAGATGACATTTTTTTCTAAAAATATTTATCTTTAAAAACAAGAATCAGTAGGAGCACAAGGAGCTTCATATAGTAGCCAAGTTTCCTCCTGCAAATCATGTTCCAGTTATTATTCAATCCAATTTCTAGGCCATTGTGTTACCAAAATTTTCATAGAAGTTAAATTCCTGAATCTGTACAATATATAAAAAGTCAATTAAACAACTGTATTAGAAATAAGTATTGAGCCTCACATGCAGAATCACTTTATGAACTGAAACATAACTTTGGTTTTGGGTGCTTCTGCAATGGTAAATTGGTAAAATCTATTTGTAAATGTGCATGACTGTAGCATGAATGTTAACAGTTCTTATTAATAAAAGCAAACCTGAGGCCAGTTGTTGGGTCAATGCTGGTAGGTCAGAGAGACAGAACAAGCCACAGCTACCTCACCTTTTCAATTCCTCAGCTGGTCCTGTTTCCTCAGACTGGAAGCTTCTGTGTCCTCATCCCAATGGCTCTCAGTTGAAGTGCTGCTCGAAATCCTGAACGCTTAACCAGCCAAATGCTTAACCAGGCCAAATGCTTCTAGTTTCTGGTCCTCACGCCTTATAAACCTTTCTGCTTTCTACCACCACTCCCTGGGATCAAAGGCTGCTTTCTGAGATTAAAGGCGTGAGTCACCATGCCTGGCTGTTTCCAATGCGGCCTTGAACTCACAGAGATCCAGAGGGATTTCTGTCTCTGGAATGCTAGGATTAAAGGCGTGTGCTAACATGTTCTAGCCTCTGTATCTAGTGGCTTTTCTGTTCTCTGATCCCAGATAAGTTTATTAGGATGCACAATATTTTGGGGAACACAGTACCACCACACATGACACAGTGCTTTTATGCCAGATCATTACATGGCTGGCTTACTTGAATAGTTCTGAAGGCTTCAACCTGCTCACCTCATCTATTATAATTATTGGTAGTCACAGGCTACATATTACATAGTTTCATTTTTTACATCCTGTGCTTTGAACCTCTCATCTGGACAAGAGGTGGGCTCATACCCAGAGAGGCCTGCCCCTAGATCCCATCCCTGGGCACCAGCCATTCCGGGGAAGACCTGCCCAACTTGGCCCCAGGTTCTGGCCATCGGGCAGGATCCCCTCCACCCCCACCGGGAAAGTTCCCCTTCTCCAAGACCCCCAGCAGACCCTGCAATCTCCTATGCCTCTTTGTAAATATCCAGAATCAAAGCTGTTTCATTATTCTCTCTTTACCAAATAAAATAAAATATCAATATGATAAGAAATCTTGCTTACCATTTTTGTGACTAAGCCTCAGATTATAAAAAGCAAAAGATATAATAACTGCATAAGAGTTTACAATAAATAATAGAAAGAAGGAGTAAATCCAGTTTGTAGCACTGGCCTATTAGAGGATGACATTTTTATACTGTTAGATATGAAAAATGAATACAAGTGCAGAAGAGTGTGTGGATTAGATGAGTAAAACACAGCACTACACACATTTTCATCTGTGTATAAGACCAGTGGCTCATACTGACAAAGAGGAATGAGAATATGAACTGTACCTATTAGATACCAATTAATTCCCACTTTTCTCCATTCTCTCTTTCCTCCTTCCCCTTCACAACTACCATCACCTCCTGCCCCCATCTTCCTATTATACTCCTCCTCCTTTTCTCCACCTAAATATTTTACAGGAAGAGTTCTTGGCTTGCTTCTAGATATTCTAGTACAGACTAGCAATTTCATCTTGACAAAGATTGTGAACCTATGGAACTGGTACATCTAAGGAAAGAATAAATTAATTTTTATCTCAATCAGTTGTAAGTTTTCAATTACACAGCAGAATTGGAAATCACATAGGTGAGATCACTTTAGGTAGACATGGGAGATACAAGAAAACTATTTAACCCAGAGCTATGTACTAATAATTTCTGTGCATTCTTCTTCATTTCTCATTCTTCTTCAACTCATTCTCCTCCTTAAACCCAAAGATAGATGAGAACCAAGAAGTGTTACAATGACTTGGAACTTTTCTACTGGTTTATGGGCAATTGCATTCAGGAATCTTTCAATAACAACTGACAGAAGATGTCAAACCCTACTGCAGAAAAGGCACTGATATGCAAACACAATCAGAGAGGAAAAGAGAACACTGATCACAATTCTTCAAGAGATGGTATGATAGAATGGCAGAGAGACAGAATGGCGCAGTCACAGCACCAGGAGACAATTGCTAGCTTTTCTCTTAAAGATTTCTGTTAAACCTCAAATTCACAACTAATAATCTATTATGCTGTCAATGGCATAGTAAAAACAAAAAGCAGCACTATGAGACAAAATAAGATTAGTTTCTTACGTTGTTATGGCAATGCACTGGGAAGAAGTGTTTGGTTTCCATTCCCATAATCTTGAACTATATAGAATATGAAGATGTTAGAGACCAAGAAGACAATACATGCCCAGAGAATGCATCCATGCTTCCATCAAATTCTACACTAGTACAGCCTACATGGCTTGCCTGTCTCTGTGGACTATTGAAAAAAATAAAAAATAAATGTATGTGTACCTAGTGCTTGTTTTGAGTCTAAAAAAAATCTATGCACACCTATTTTAAAATATAAAAGCTACAAATAGTGTGTGTGTGTGAGTGTGTGTGTGTGTGTGTGTGTGTGTGTGTGTGTGTGTGTGTGTGTATGTGTGTGATTAGTATAACTATTCAGGAAAACAAAGAACAAACTATGTCCACATTAACTTATTTGACTGAGTAGATTTTAAGAACAACAGGCTTGGAAATTAACCACATGCGGTTTCTCTCTGGGTTCTCCCTTTAATATGTCATGAAAAAACTTGATCGTCAACCTGGTCTCATAGACTGGAAAATGGGACAATGGTTGTAGATATCTCACAGGACTGTTAAGGGGAATAAACACCATGATTTATATGAAGTCATAATTTACATGAAGTGCTTAGCAGCTCTTTCCAAGGCAATACTCAATAAAAATGATCTATGATGCTCACATATTTATAGAGATATATTTATGCACATGTATGCATATGCATATCAAATGTGGATGATGGATAAAGAGAGAGTGAGTATTTATCATGCATCTTTCTTTTTTCAAATATTTTGTTTCTAGAAAAAAAATCATAGCAGAATTGTAAGCTGTCCTTGATACTTTTCATTTTAAAATTTACAGTTTAAAAATGGCAGACATGAAGGTAACAAATTGTTTTGTATGTACATAATTTATTGCTTGAACACTGTCAAGAAAAACAACCAAATATATTGATGTTTATGGATTTGAAACTTTAATCTTTAATATGTGCTTAACTGTTTTACATTCCTTGTATCATCTCCAGAATGATTTTTCATTCTGCCTCTGAGTTCTTGTTAGGAATTAGTAATGATGGTAAAATTATCATTCCTAAATGGTCCCTGAGATCCTTGTGTCTATCTACACTCAGCTTTTCAATCACACTTTTTTTATCACACATTTATAATTTACAGGGCTGGATTTACTAGAGATGTATTTGAGAATATGTCTCTTAATTCACATATGGCTTGTTCTAAAGTTTAGTTTGCAAATGCTACAAGTCATTCACCTTGAAGGTCATTCCTGGGATGACAACTTTTATTTCTGCCTGGTCTCTAACCCACAAACTGCCTTGATATTGGAATTACAGGACTATAATTAACCCTGAAGCAAATTGAAATACCCGTGCTCATTCCACAGGATATGTTTTAGCTGCATAATTCCTCCCACACTGGTGCCCAATCTGTGCATTTTCCAAAGACACTTGCCAAAGAATGAAAACTACTGAAAATAAGCCTGGAATAGACACAAGGAAGGGAAGGGAAATAAATTTAAAAATTTAATGAGATTTAAAATAAGTTAATTGGGTTAAGGATACTATCATTATCATTATTATTATTATTATTATTATTATTATTATTATTATTATTATTATACATTATTATTGCCATTTTTGGTCAATTCCTATTAAATATTTTGGCTGTTATTGAAATGGAGAAAGTAATAATTTTCATCTTTTATTTGGATTTATTTAAGTTTCACAAACACATATTGAAAATTTTGAAAGAAAGATTTCAAAACTGAAGTAAAATGTGCACATCAAAGATAGAGGATTCTCATATGGATAAATACAAGGAGTAAGGCAAAAGAATGCATTTTATTAATGTCTCTTTTAAGTTAATAAAACCTGAAATTAATTTAAGATAGATTTTCTTTTCCATGGGATACATACTATGTTATGTACCAGAAATACTATATATATATATATATATATATATATATATATATATATATATATATATATTATTTTACCCCTGACCTAATATCTATGATGCTGACAAGTTACAGACCATTTAAGTTCTTGTGTGTTTTTTAACTATATATATAGATTTTTATGTAGCCTGGGGTGGACTCAAACTTGCTATGTAGCCCAAAGTAACCTTGAACTTGTGATCCTCCTACAGTACTCTCAAGTGTTACAATTATAGGCATACACCAACATGGCCCAAATATGTGGTTCTGGGCCTCTAACCCAGGGTTTTTGTGTATGATAGGCAAACACTCTACTAGCTGAGGCATATTTTTAACTCAAGTTATGTGTTTTAAATTAAAATTAAAAAACAGAAGTAGGGAAAGGAAATGCATATTCGTAGTTCAGAACAAGTCTGTAAATGTGAAAAAGATGACAAGAGATTACTCCACGTCAACCTGTCATCAACCACAATGGTAAATGAGTAATAAATGTAGGGAAAAACTTTAAGATAGCAGTTAAGGGCATAAAAACATAAGGTTTGTAGTATGTAATAATATATTAGAGATGTTTTCTGATTGATTATCACGGTATCATCTAAGCTGATGCTGTTGAAGAATTCTGATGATGGTGACCCACTCTCTAATGATTTGACAGGGATAAAACAATGGAAACAATGCCACACAGGAGCGGTGAGAAAAGTGATCTTCCTATTATAGGAGGTTGTGTACATTGTTTACTCTTCAGTCTATTTTCTCAAGGACCATCTTTGTGTCAGGCACATCTTGTATCCTGTACTTCCACCATATGTGATTACTGTTGCAGTCTAAAGTCCAGTGTGGTGAGACACACCAGTTTGAGTGAGAAGAAATGAGGCAGGACAAGGATGGGGTGACAAATCAGCCAGGTAGAATTCTGAAAATGAGCCAAGAATGAGCAAATGGGACAAGGAAATTTAAGAGCATCTTACAGTATTCAGAAGACAGGGCAAAAGAGATAATTGATTCAAATGGCTTTGGGGGCATGTTCCACTTCTGGTGAGTCCCGCTAATATGAAAGCATTGTTGGCTGCATTAAATGTTCTTATTATATCCTAAATGCAATGATCAACCATTAAACATTCTAGAGTAGGCTAGTGAGGTGATTGAATTTGAACATTGATTCTGTGAATAAGAGATGTTCCAGCTTGTTAGAGGGCAGACAGAGATTATGTAGAATGAAAGACATGGGGACTGAAAGTAGAAGGAAGTGACTGAGAAAAAAAGAACTTAAAATTATTTTTTAAAATGCAAAGGTTATAAAGAAAAGAAGAAATTGTCATTGGTTAGCAGATCCTAAGGAGACATAATAATGAATGCAGTGGGATTATATGAGCAAGAGATATTGAGACCATGATTGGAAAAAGCACAGGGGAAAATAGCCAAACTAGTGGAAACACATGAGTGTGAACTACTAGCTGAGGAGCCCCCATGGAACTGGATCAGGCCCTCTGGATAAGTGAGACAATTGATTAGCTTGAACTGTTTAGGAGGCCCCCAGGCAGTGGGACAGGGACTTGTCCTTGGTGCATGAGCTGGCGTTTTGGAACCTAGTGCCTATGCTGAGACACTTTGCTCAGCGTTGGTGTAGGGAGTAGGGGACTGAATCTGCCTCAACTGAATCTACCAGGCTGAGCTGACTCCCCAGGGGAGACTTTGCCTTGGAGAAGGTGGAATGGGGGGTGAATTGGGAGAGAAGAATGGGAGGTGGAAGGAGGGACGACAGGGGAATCAGTGGCTGATATGTAAAATTAAATTAATTATAAAATAAAATATTTAAAAGAAACAAAAAAGTAATGAATGTAGTGGGGAGCTTTGATAGGCTCCTAAAACAGAAAAAGAAAACATCAAGTGAATTACTAATAAGATCTCAATCAGTTCTTCAATTTAGTTAAGAGTGAAGGATAAGGCTGAAGGCACCGGTTCTTTTATGGTTGGGTCCAATATGGTCAGTAAAGAGAGTCTCAGGGAAGCTATGTGGAAATGATATATTATGTTATATTCACAACTTCTCTCCAAGGCTAAACTTTTGTGTAAATAAATAGACCTTGAAAATGAATCTTATAAAGGAAGTTTACTGAAGTGGAAAATAAAAAAGAAGGTATGATCAAGATGACAATCAACCACCTCTGGAAGGATCCACAAAGTGCTAATATTTACAGTCATCACATATCTAATGATACTTTCTTTCTTCTCCCATCACTGGATAGATTTTATAGGCATAAAAATCTAAGAACTTTTTGTTCCTAATTAATGGACACATATTACTTGCATGATGTCTAGTAGTGTTATTGAGGTATGGACCACATAAATCAATTTTAATTTCTCTTCAATATGGGTCCTACAGATATAAAATTATTTTGCTTTCTATTTTGTGGTGAAAAACTACTGTTTTATTCTATAACGTAATAGATATTTTCCTTCTAGGATTTTTACTTAAATTGCTGCATTTATTTTGCTGGGCATTGTCTATATAATTTTAATATAGAATTTTAAAATTTGTTTATTCTTATTTGGGCAGTTGTGAATTATATCTTTAATCACAGCACTCTGGAGGCAGAGGCAGGAAGATCTTTTTTTATCATTTAGTTTTTTGTTTGTTTGTTTGTTTGTTTGATTGATTTCATTTTATTGAACGCATTGGCATAGGCGATCACTTCCTAAATTAACACCAGTAGTACAGACATTGAGAGAAACAATCAATCAATGAGACCTCTTGAAACTGAGAAGCTTTTGTAGAGCAAAGGATACGGTCAACAAGGCAAAGCGACAGCCTACAGAATGGGAAAAGGTCTTCACCAACCCCACATCTGACATAGGACTGATATCCAGAATATATAAGGAACTCAAGAAATTAGACATCAAAATGCCCAACAGTCCAATTAAGAAATGGGCTATAGAACTAAACAGAGAATTCTCAACAGAGGAAACTCAAATGGCTGAAAGACATTTAAGGAATTGCTCAACATCCCTAATCATCAGGGAAATGCAAATCAAAACGACTCTGAGATACCACCTTATGCCTGTCAGAATGGCTAAGATCAAAAACACTGAAGACACCTTATGCTGGAGAGGATGTGGAGCTAAGGGAACTCTCCTCCACTGCTGGTGGGAATGCAAGCTTGTACAACCACTTTGGAAATCAATATGGCGCTTTCTTATTTTATTTTACAATACAATTCAGTTCTACATATCAGCCACAGATTCCCTTGTTCTCCCCCCTCCCGCACCCCTCCCCTTCCCCCCAGCCCACCCCCCATTCTCACCTCCTACCTCCTCCAGGGCAAAGCCTCCCCCGAGGACTGAGATCAACCTGGTAGACTCAGTCCAGGCAGGTCCAGTCCCCTCCTCCCAGGCTGAGCCAAGCATTCCTGCATAAGCCCCAGGTTTCAAACAGCCAACTCATGCACTGAGCACAGGACCCGGTCCCACTGCCTGGATGCCTCCCAAACAGATCAAGCCAATCAATTGTTTCACTCATTCAGAGGGCCTGATCCAGTTGGGGGCCCCTCAGCCATTGGTTCATAGTTCATGTGTTTCCATTCGTTTGGCTATTTGTCCCTGTGCTTTATCCAACCTTGGTCTCAACAATTCTCGCTCATATAAACCCTCTTCTTTCTCACTAATTGGACTCCCGGAGCTCCACCCGGGGCCTAGCAGTGGATCTCTGCATCCAGATCCCTCAGTCATTGGATGGGGTTTCTAGCATGACAGTTAGGGTGTTTGGCCATCCCATCACCAGAGTAGGTCAGTTCGGGCTGTCTCTTGACCAATGCCAGCAGTCTATTGTGGGGGTATCTTTGTGGATTTCTGTGGGCCTCTCTAGCACTTTGCTTCTTCCTATTCTCATGTGGTCTTCATTTACCATGGTCTCTTATTCCTTGTTCTCCCTCTCTGTTCTTGATACAGCTGGGCTCTCCCGCTCCCCCAAGTTCTCTTTCCTTCGACCCTCGCCCTTCATTACCCCCACTCATGTCTAGGATGTTCTTGTAGATCTCATCCATTTCTCCCTCATTGGGCAATCCCCATGTCTTTCTTGGCAGGCAGATCTTCGAGGTTTAGGCCATCCTGATCTACAGAGCAAGTTCCAGGACTGTCAGAGTTACACAGAGAAAGTCTGCCTCAAAATAAATAAATAAATAGTTCAACAAAGTAATTAATGAATGAATAAAATCCTTCTATTCAACCATTTTTTTTCAAATTTTCCATGTATATTTTCTTGTTACACTTATCTCTAAACTACGAGAGAGATACACAGAGAAGCAGAGAATAGAGCAGCATGTAGGCTTTTGGACATAGTGGGGTGATACTGTTATTTTCTTATGTGCATGTATTTTTAGTCGCCCTTTCTCTCCTTTTTATACTAATTCAGAGAATACTTCTAACTTTATCATTAAGCATTGTATGAAATCAGCCATTTGACTATTTTACCTTAAACTCCCTTTGCATCTTTCAAGTGTTATGATTCTCTCTTTCATTGCTATTCTGTTCATAGATGGATACAGTATCTCTCTCTCTAATGTGGCTTGATAATTATAAAGTCTCTTATTCTTGTAGTTCATGTTCTGTTCTGGGGTTTCTCTTTAAACTCTTCACCTTCCTTTCCATTCCTGCACTCTCACTTAGTTCCTTGAGTAGTAACACCTTGACCTCTCCATGCTCCGTGTTCTACAGTTGCTATAGTGTAGCTGAAAGGCATGATAGGCTGAACAATCTTAGCTTTCAGTTAATTTCCTTTCCAATATCATTTCTGGAGTTTCAGTGCTCTCTTATTTATCCTTGCCTGAAAAAATACATTAAATATATCTCTAGACATAGATGTAAATAGGGGTATTAGATGTGCTAATGTTGTGTGCAACATGGTCAAATTTGTTTGATTAAAATATATCCATCGAGTTATTCACAGTACCCCTTTATTATGTTGTTGTTGTCAAAAGCCTGGAATGTTTTTTTTCGGTTTTTTGGGTTTTTTTATTCTAGCTGAGACACAGTTTTGGTTTCATTATCCGAACTTCATTAAACTCATTATATCACAAATGAGGATTGAAAACTCTAGTGAGTTGTGCTGTGGTACCTTTGATAGGATAAATTTAAGGAGGAAAAATGAGTTCCTATTGGATTTAGACATACCCTTTTTCTAGAGTCTGAAATAAATTATGGCTAAATTAATTTGCCTTTAAAGAAAAATTACTACCAAGCATCAGTAAGAATACTGAACAGGTTCAAAATCAGACTGATCTTCTCTATAAAGGATGGACTACTTTCATCATCTGCACCTTTGCCTTAGTATCAGGGGTATGATTGTCAGCACATTGTGTGGTTAATATCTTAATGTTGTTTTGTCAGATGTAGAAGTCAATGTTTCATGGTTACTGACACAACAGATTCCTTACTGTGTCCCGAAATGGATTTTATGGACATCATTCTTCATACTGCAAGCATTCCTGTGAAGAAGCTGCAGATCTGTGCTTCATTCTCCTTCGTGACCATTACCCCATTTCGTAGCCACAATGGATTACAAATTAAGATTTCTTTGTATTTTGAAGATTTCTCAATAACAGATAATCTCTCAATTAGAGAAAATGAGCCACATTCTTAACTTAAGCCTGTGCTCCTCGTATTTGAATTTCAAGCAGTATTTTCAAGCCTCATAATTTCAATAGTGTTCCTTTTCTTAATAGACACAATAGTCCTACTTTATATAGCTAAAAATAAAGCTAGTTTGTGTATTATCTTCTGTGCTAATCAGGATCATATTTAAAGTAATGGTTCTGCTTTGGAGCACCACTCACCTGTGCTAGATGAGACTGATTAATTTTAGCTAAATGCCAGAATGATGATATGAATGATTTGACTTTTTCTCTGTATACGTACTGATTTATTGTGGTCAAAAAATAATACCTGGAATTTTAAAATCTGAATATTCTGAAAGTAATAAAATAAAATATATTCAAAGAATAGATCTTTAAAATGGGTCAAGAAAATAAGCAATGATTCCATTGTTTAGACTGAACTAGAAAGTGAGAAGGAAACCTTAGCCTTGCTGTCCCCTGACTATTGTTAGAGCAAACGTGGGTTATTGACTGGAAGGCAATACCTGATGATGAACCATAAAAAATGTTGGCAATATCTTGACAGGTGTCTACAAGACATGGGGATGTTGTAGGTCAAATGATGCTAATTAATGCCTTTTCATTGGCAGAAAATTAAGTTATTTTCTTAATGATTTTTTTTGGGTTATACTCTGACCTGTATTAAAATAATATTAGATCTCAGTGAATGGAGGGCACAGTGATAATTTCTCTATGTTTGTATAGGACTTTGGTCATTTCAGAAAGAAGAAATTGACTGTTTTGGTGTATTTGATGCCAAATGTAGGACATGCATTTAACATCATATTTGAATGCTCTCTTTGTCCCTTGCCTTTTTACATATGATAAGAAAACATGTCCTCCTGCTTTGTCAAGTGGCTCCCTCTGCATAGACTAAGGAGAGACAAAAACAACTTCACAAATGCTACAGTGTTTTACAAGTAAAGAATATGGCAACAGAACATCTTATTGGTGGTCCATATGTGAACGTATGACTCATAGGATCTCTTCTGCACAGTTTTATTCTGTTGTTTCTGGAATCATGCCTTTCTTTCTCCTACGAATGTTCTAATTCTTTATACTGGAAATTTTTATAAACTTCTGGTTTTTTATTTTCAGATTATAGATTATTGAGAGTTTCAGTTAGTTATATATCCCACATGTTGTGTATGTGTAATTGTCTGTCATGATTGCATGTAAGTTTAATGAGCTTAGGGCAAGAATGCATCCTCATTAGTTTAGTACTGTCCTGAAGAATTAGGACACTTCCATGATTTTATGTGGAACTGTGTGTGGCAACTTATCCTTATAGTTCCAGCACTCAAGTGGCTAAGGTATGTAGATTTCCATGAGTTCAAGGACAACCTGATCTATATATTGAGTTACAGGTCAACCTCATTTACAGCACAAGGCTCTAAACAATGCACCAGATAAAATGAAAGCAGGCTGAAATGATGTGATCACATCACTATCCTTCCACCATCTCTTTTCAACCTCACATAATAAAGAGGAAAGAATATTTACCACTGATCATCCATTTCTTTCCCTCATGTTGAATATACGAATATACTCATGAAAACACATGAGTCAGCCCATCATGCTAATACCCCATCAACTTTAGAAAATGAAATGTGCATCTATTGCTTATTTTTTGGTTAATAAGACCATGGATATATTCATCTGAAAAAACTGCAAATTGAGTGGTTGATAAGATGGCTCAGCACATAAACGCACTTACTATCAAGACTGGAAACTGGAACTTGACTCCTAGAGGCCACATAATAATAGGAGAGAACTGACTCTAACTAAAGTTGTCATCTGAACTCCACACATATCCACTATGGCATGTGTGCCCTCCACAAAATAAATATGATTTGGCACAAGTTGATGAAGAACTCCTCTTCCAGTTCATCAGCAATAATTTGAGCATTTGCAATTGTGCAGAAATCTGACCTGGAGTATCAATTTTTTCACAATCTTTTCATAGCCTCTTGGGGCCACTAGTAAATAGTAAAGAGTAAATCCCTATTTCTTTCTCAGGGGCCCTTCACCTCAAAAAGCTTGCCCTACTATCATTTGCAATCTCTAACTTTCTTGCTGGCCTTTTGTGCCTCAAAAGTTGCTAAAGGATAGTTTCTTAATTCAGTTCATCTGTGCATTGCTATAATTCCCTTTAATCACTCACTTTCCAGATCTGGGTTGGGGGTGGACCTCAAGCACAAACACTGTTTTATCTAGTTAAAGCAAATTACCTTCTAGTCTTCAAGGAGAATTTCCCAATGTTACCAACACATCTTAATTTACTTCATCCTCACGTCACCACAAAAACTTCTACAGATTTGTGACTCATGGAGAAATGAACCTCTTTCACAGTATTGCTTTCTATCATCATTCTGTCTCAACCCCATGAATAGACTATTATCCACTAGTATGAGTTGTTGATAATCCAAGTTTAGGACAGTTAATTATTGCCAGTTTCCCAACACCACTCAAATGTAGATTATTTTTTTGTTTTCATTTTTTTTACTTTCCATCTACTAGTCTTAATGTAGCAGTCATCCATGCAAGGTGATGACCATATACCCTGAAAACACAATACAAGGTGGAAGGAACATGCTATAGATACACACAATAGTTATACTTCTTAAGTCAAGCATCACTGTGTTAGGTAAGTAGAAAACTTATAATGGAACATATTCTGTATAGAATCTTTCTGTTTATTATAAAATTATCCAATCTCCATTATTTAATCTGATATCCACCAAGATGTGAGAGTATTTTAGGCCCTGAAGCATTATCTTCTTTATCCATAGGGAGAGTTTCAATTAATGTCCAATAGAAAGTTATTATTTGCCTCTCAAGTGGAATTTTTATGTCAATAACCTCAGTGGTCCTCACTGGGTTTTTCTATAGGCTTTTTTCATAAGATCTACCCTGTTGTCCTCATAGGAATATTATGCATAATTTTTTCTAGCTAGAGGATATTCTACCTTTCTTTGGGGTTAGGGATTTACTTCAGTGGTAGAGCACTTGCCTAAAAGAAGAAGATATTCTGCCTTTCTTCAAGTTAACAAATGCATACAAGAACAGGGAAGTCTATTGACATGCTCACTCAATATCGTCTGTCTGATGGATTTGCATGCTTTGTGTTTTACAATACTGGAGGACATGTTATATAAACAGGGACACTATTTATCCTAGAATGCATTCAGAGAAAATGTACAAAATTATTTTCCATAGTCTATTATAGCATCCTGATTTTCATCAAATATTCATTCCAACCTCAAAAAATTGTATAATTCTATTCTCCCAATTGTATTTCAGCTTCAAACAGCTTACCATTAGTTAGTTTTAAATCAGAATGTATTGGACTCATGTGAGTGGAAGTCTCAGAAATTTTTTTTATCTCCTCTACTCTGATCATTTTGTCTACATAAGTTTATGGTCTCAGGATCTAAACTGGTCAAGCCAACTGAACTAACCATTTCATCACTGATTAGTGTGCAAGACCACTGCTCCAGGCAATCTGAAATCAGGCTTCTTGTTGATATTTTTAGCTTACAGCTTTCTAAATTTCCCCAATCAGAGTAACTATATCAGATATTTTTGGGGGCAATCCTTTGACACTGGAAGACAAAGTCCCATTTTTCTGATAAAATGCCCAGAAATCTGTATTAAGACCTTTATTTTCTCCATTCATTTTTATTACTCAAATTTCTTAATAATAATTTAAATGTGACTCCTATTAATTTCACTTTGTCTTTCCTCATTTTCTTTGAGATTTACCATAATTTTCTCAGAAATCTATGGTTTTTAACCAATTCATCTTTTAACCATGATTCTGAAGTAGCCAATGTATCTTGGATTTTCTGAAATAAAGACTTGGTTCCGTGTTATAATCCACTATAACAGGGCATTTTCTTTTTTCCTCTGTTACTATAGACAACACTAGCCAAAGAACATTTGGCTTAATGCTGTTTAGCTTTTCCTTATGCAATCAGTGATTCTAATTCATTCTGACTTGAAACATCATTTCTAAACCACGTTGGTAATTATTACTGCTATGAACTACCAAACAATTTCATATCAAAGCATATCCAAAAATCAAAGCTATGTCCACATCTTTTCTCTTATCTTACTTCTTCCTAAGCGGTAGTTTAGTTTGGAGTTACTTTCCTGATGTTCATCACAGAACAATGGAGTTTGCAGCATAACTCTCACTTCCAACACCAACTATACATGCAGTGATCTTGAGCCCATCCTCAGCCCTGATACTGATTGCAAAAGCCAAATGGGTAAGGAATTGAATCAGCACGTGCATACAGAGACACAAAACAGCAATGAGCTAAGTTTCCACAGGCTATTAGTGTCTATAATGACAAAAATGAAAGAGAAATACAGTGTTGTAGATCTTAACATTGGGCCAAGTTTAGAATTCAGCCAATATAAACTACATTGGCTACTCTCAGCAATGCTGCTGACATGAAAGACTACTTTTAGATTTGATGATTTGTGCGTAAATTCACAGAGCTTCATGAAAGAAGTTGTGCTCATGGCTGTATCTTATTAGAACACAAAGAAACACATTGTAGTAAGCAAAGGGTCTCATGAAGCAAAATTAAATATCACCAGTTCTTCATATTAGCATTTACCTAAAAGGATGGTTTTAAGGGGTGGTAAGAGAATTAGTTAATAAAGTACTTGTCATTCAACCATGTCTACTTGAGTTTGATCCCCAGCATAAAATTAAAATGTCAGGTATGGTGGCATGAACTTGTAATCTGTGATAGAGAAACAGAGATGGGCGAATCAGTGGGGTTCATTAACCAGCCAGCCTACACTACCTTGCAAACCCCAGGTCCCAATGAAAGAGTGTGTCTCAAAACAACAGCAAAAAAAAAAAAAAATGTTCAGCTCCTGAGGAACAACATTGGACCTTTGGAATCCACATTCACACAAATGTACATACCCCATTTCATACTTGATTTTTTAGGTCAGAAGAGAGGAAGTCTAAAGCCAGTTCATGAAACTGCCACTTTGAGAGACCTGTATAACTGTAAATAATGCCAAATGTTTGTGGTATCATGTGAGTAGATGGGAATAGACTAATATAGTGTGCTAATAAAGTAGAAGACATATTTGAGATGTTTTAAAGTGGTGATTGTGATATTTCAGAGCAAAGAATATTAGAAAACAGTCATAACACCCAGATAAGATACTAGATGTCATGTCACTAAGCAACAGTGTAATGCTGTAATACTGTGAGTCCCGGCTAGAGACAGGGGTGTGCAATATTCTCTCTAATAAGATAGAACATGGGTGTCAACACCAGAGCTGTTAATTTAATTTAGATCCACAACTTTAACTCAGATAGAGACTAGATAGAGAGGGGAATCTACTTCCCAACACTGAAACAACCTGCTCAAGTGAAAGAGTAGTTAAAATAAGAGTTTGGAGAGTGAGGCTCTGGGTAGAGTAGATTGAAACCCTTTGTTGCGATCACTGACCTATAACTCATACAACTCTTTGAACAGATCCTATTAAACTGACAGAAGCAAAATTCTTTCAGGAGGCCTTGCTCTACTGCCTTGCACATCATCCAGCGTGCTGCTGCAATTTATCTAGTCCAGGGTGGTGTTTAAAAGTATCTTGAAAAAATGGAATATATTTACTTAGCACTGTGGGGAGAAACAAAAAAAGAACTAGAGTGGAGCTGAGAGTTTGCATTACTGAATCAAAACACTTTGGATTTGCCTAACAAAAACAGTCTCAATCTATCCAGATGATGTGGAACACAGTGACACATCAGCTCCTGGCTCTTTTGTAATGAACAACATTGACCTCTGGTTAAACTCAGCTTGGCATGAAGCTCATTGAGTAGCATTAAAAACATTATACCCTCTAATGCTATAAACACTTCGACCCAGAGTTCTTTCTGTCTCCTCTTAATTCATGACATAGCTTTATAGTTAATGTTTTCTTTTTCATTTCATAACAAAATCCATATTAGAACTTAAAGATAGATAAATGATTCATTTGCTAATGTCATGATCAAATGCAAAAGGAACCATCAAATTGACTTACAACAGTTAAAAAAAAATCTTCTCATACTTATGAATTGACAGATGAAACACTGTTTCACTGATGTGGTCTGTGCCTCATCATAGAGATTTGTTCTGGACTATTATCTGCCAGACTTGTTCCAAGCTGAGGATTCAATTCCTATCTGCTTCTTGAATTAGTTGTGCACAAGAAATATATGCAGCAGACATTTAGATGTGCCATTTCTGTGTCAGACCACCAAAAAAACAAAAACAGATCAAACTTCTTGGAAATCACAACAGCAGTCAAACTCATCCATAAAGTTTGGAGGATGGTACAAGCTAGGAGCTGATGTTGACTGCAGAATAATTATAATTAGTCATGGGTCAGGAACAAGCATAGATAAAATTCTTGTATTCCCATCCCACATGGACCCTAGGGCTGCCAATCAAGAAAGGAAGCCTTGCCCTGTCTTGTTCCCAGAAAGCTATAAGCATTTTCATCCTTAGCTTTGTTGATTAAAGGAAATGCACTTTGCTTTCCTGGTTATTTAAACAACCAAAATACAGTAAAACTCAAGGGACATTTTAATGAAGATTCTATGAATTTCCCTAAGTAGTTTATATTTAAATGTTTTAATATTTGTTAGGAGAAAATTGTGTGATTTTGAATTTGTAGAATATCCTCAAATTAAAAAGAAAACACGTTTTATTTATTTGGGTTTCTTGGGTTCCTTGTTTGTTTTATTGTTATTCATTTTTTATATATCTATTTATTTTAATCCCAGTCGAAGCCTCCCACTATCACCCTTCCTGCTCACACCCCTCAATCCCCTCCTCTTTGGTCTTTATCCAGGAATGGGCAGGTCTCCCATGACTATCAATAAAACATGGCATATCAAGTTGCAGTAAGACTAAGTACCTCCCCATGTATTAAGGCTGGACAAGGTGATTCAGTATGAGGAGTAGGGTCCCAAAAGCTAGTAAAAGAGTCAGAAACAGCCCCTGTTCCCAATGTTAGGAGTTCCATAAGAGGACCTAACTACACAACTGTAAGGTATATTCATACGGCCTAGGTCAGTCCCATACAGGCTTACTGGTTGTCCTTTCAGTCTCTGTGAGCCCCTGTGAGTCCAGGTTAGTCAATTTTGTGAGCGTTCCTTTGGTGTTCTTAGCCTTCTTGTTCCTACACTCCTCCCTCCTCCTCTTCCTCCTCCTCCTTCTTCTCCTCCTCAAGAATCTTGAACTCCACCTAATGTTTGGGTGTGGGTGTCTGTATCTGCCTCCATCAGTGGCTGGATGGCACCTCTCTGATGACAATTGGGTTAGGCACCAAAATGGTCACAGGAGAAGGCCAGTTTAGGCTACTTCTCCACTATTGCTAGGAGTCTAAGCTGAGGTCCTCCCAGTAGACTCCTGGGATATTCCCCTTCATCATCACCCCACCTGAAATGCCTGCAACCCTCAACAGTCCCCTTCAGCATTCTCCCCCTCTGTGCCCCCACAAACAGATTGCTCAGTCCACTCTCAAAATATCTTCTATTTCTCCTTCCCAGGGAGATCTGCCACCCCCATGAAACCTCTTTGCTACATAGTCTCTCTGGGTATGTTGATTGTAACATAACTATCCTTTGTTTTATAGCCAATATCCACTTATAAGTGATTACATATCATATTTGCCTTTCTAGGCCTGTGTTACCTCACTTAGGACGATTTTTTTCCAGTTCCATCCATTTGCCTTCAAGTTTCCTAAATTTTTTTATTTTTTTAAATTTCTTTCCTAATGTTTTTAACAGCTTCATAATACTCATTTTCTTAACAGTTGAGTCATACTCCATTATGCAAATGTACCATATTTTCGTTATCCATTCCTCAGTTGAGAGACACCTAGGTTGTTTCTAGGTTCTGGCTATTATAAAGAAAGCTGCTATGAACATAGTTGAGCAAGTGTCCTCGTGGTATGATTGAGCATTCTTATACATATACATAGGGTATATGTCCAAGAACTGTATATCTGGGTCTTGTGGTAGGTTGATTCCCAGTTTTCTGAAAAACTGCAACACTGACTTCAAAAGTAGCCGTACAAGTCTGCACTCCCACCAGTAATGGAGGAGTGTTTCCCTAGCTCCACATCCTCTCCAGCATGAGCTGTCACTTGTGATTTTGGATCTTAGCCATTCTGACACATGTAAGATGGAATCTCAGAGTTCTTTTATTTGCATTTCCCTAATGTTTAAGGATATTGATCATCTTAAGTGTTTCTTAGCCATTTAAGATTCTTCTGTTGAGAAGTCTTTGTTTAGATCTGTACCTCACTTTTAATCAGATTATTTGATTTGTTGAAACCTAGTTTCTTGAGTTCTTTATATATTTTGGAAATCAGTCCTCTGCCGGATGTGGGGTTGGTGAAGATCTTTTCCCATTTTGTAGGCTGTCATTTTGTCCTATTGATGGTGTCCTTTGTCTTACAGAAACTTTTCAATTTCATAAGGTCCCATTTATTAATTGTCAACCTTAGTGCCTTTGCTATTGGTGTTCTGTTCAGGAAGCTGTCTCCTGTGCCAATGGTTTCAAGATTGTTTCCCACTTTCTCTTCAATCAGGTTCAGTGTATATGGATTTATGTTGAGGTCTTTGATCCGCGTGGACTTGAGTTTTATATAGGATTATAAATATGGATTGATTTGCATTTCTCTGCATGCCAGCCTCCAGATAGAACAGCACCATTTATTGAAGATACTTTCCTTTTTCCATTATATAATTTTGGATTCTTTGTCAAAAATCGGGTGTACAAGATGTGTGGATCTACATCTGGGTCTTTGATTCAATTGCATTGATCCACCTGTCTGTTTCTATGCCAATACCGTGCAGTTTTCATTATTATAGCTCTGTAGTAGACCTTGAAAAACTAAAGATAATAAAAGGAGATTGCCAACATCAAATTAAATGGAGAGCAACTCAAAGCAATTCCACTAAAATCAGGAACAAGACAAGGTTGTCCACTATCTCCATATCTATTCAATATAGTACTTGAAGTTCTAGCTAGAGTCATAAGACAACTAAAGGAAATCAACAGAATACAAAATGAAATGGAAGGATCAAAGTATCATTCACAGATGATATTTAAGAATACATAATTGACCCTAAAAACTCTACCATGGAACTCCTACAGCTGATAAACAACTTTAGTCAAGTGGCTGGATACAAAATTAACTAAAAAAAAAATCAGTAGCCTTCTTATATACAAATGATAAATGGGCTGAGAAAGAAATCAATCAGCATCCTTTACAATAACCTCAAATAATAAAAAATATCTTGGTATAATTCTAACCAACCACGTGGAACACCTGTATGACAAGGACTTCAGGTCTTTGAATAAATAAATTGAAGAATATCTCCCATGCTCATAGATCAGTAGGATTAATATGGTAAAAATGGACATCTTATCAAAAGCAGTCTACAGATTTAATACAAACCCCATCAAAATCCCAACACAGTTCTTTATAAACCTTGAAAGAACAATACTCAACTTCATATGGAAAAACAAAAAAATCCAGGATAGCTAAGACAATCCTGTACAATCAAAGAACTTCCGGTGGTATCACCATTCTCAGGTTCCTTTTACCAAGCTTTCAGGTTCAGTCTAACATAGATCCTAATGTTGGTATGGTCAACTTTTCAAATTACATTTATTCATTATCATCTTTCCAGTTCTCATTGATGGTAGTTTTTTTTAATTGAAATAATCATTTTATTAGTATAAAATAACTTTGTGCTCTCTACCAAAGTGTTGGAAACATGCTCAATAGTACAGAAAAATTCATATTATGCAATTAGTGGTTTTAGTTGCATTTTTATGTTCATTTAAACTATTACTTTTGTAAATATGCACACACATTTTTCTTCAATTCTAAGAAATTTATATAAATATATATGCATGTATTATATAACCTACATTATATAATATATGTGTATGTATTATATAATTATATATATATTTGTAATTTGAAACAATATTATATATATATTCTTTCTTTTGATCTCTTAAAACATGTATTACATAAGGATGTGGGTTTTTTTAACTGAAAAAACTTCTTACTGTAAGAAACTTTAATACATTTATATTTTGAATTTTAATTATCCTCCTGTCTGCCATTTCTCAACTTCTCACTCTCTTGCTGGAACCCTTCCTCCCAACAAATCCCTCCTTTTACTTGTTTGTTCTGTGTGTGAACTCAATTTAACTAGAGTTTCTTGCCTAAGCACGGGTGGGATGGTGTTTACTGCAGCAAAGACAACTTCTCAGTGGCTCCAGCACTGAGGAAAATTACATTCCCCTGTTTTAACAACATTAACTGCCAAGTCTTTCCTGGAAGGGAGAGACCTCATTGCCCTGCCCCATTCGTGATGAAATATTGCAGGGCCAAACTTCATGCAGGTCTTGTGCAGATAACCACAACTGCCGTGAGCTGATGAGTACACCAGCTGTGCCACATTCAGAAGACATCTTTGACTGCATGTCTCCCCATATTCTGCCGCTTACATTCTTGATGTGCCCTCTTATATGCTGTTATCCAATTCATTCACAATTTCCACATAGATCTTCTGTTTCCTGTTCTATAATTCTTTTTACTAACCAAAAATGAAAACCTGTCATAGTTTTCAACTGGTATTGCTTAATATATTTGCCTTAAAGTTATTTAGATTTTATTTGCTATTGCCCTTCAACTGTATAATTTTAATCTTCTTATGTGATAAACTTTATAGACATCTATCAGTTTTCTCCTCCTATGCAGAGTACATTAGTGCTCATGTAAATATATGTTCTACACAAGAATATTCATAATAGAGAAAGCTTATGAATAATTTTGGTTATTTTTTAAAATGTAAGTATGCTTGCATATTACAGGGATATCCATGCAGAGGTTCCTTCACATACATGTACTTGTGAAGGTCCTGGGCCTGAGAAGTTAAAGTAAGGCCAGATTTTTTTGTTATTAGAATATTTCTAGTACATTAATGTTTCCCAGTGAGTTACAATTCCCTGGATCCACATTCTTATATGTTTTCTTCCAATGTCCACTAAGAGTTTGGTCCTAAAACTTGCTCCAATAACTAGATATTTTAATTGTGAAATATGTTTATGGATTGTGTCATACTTTTCTCACTGTTAATTCAGAAGAAAAACCATGAAGTGCAGACATATCTGGCCTGCTGGAGGCATGCAGCATAGCACCCAGCTGTAAGTAGCCAGTGTCACATGCCAGAAGTATATGTAATGTAAACCCTAATGTCTAGACCTACCTGATTTTCTGTCTATCTGCAACTGATTGAAGGACCAAAGAGGCCAAGGGACTATCCTTCTTAGCACATCTCCATCTGCTAACTCACAAAAGTATGTTTATAAACCACAGAGGTTAAAGAGGTTAAAGTGATTTTTACTTAAGCCATAGGTAAGTAAAACCCATCCCTAGCTCTAATGACCTTTATCACTTTCAGAAACTGCATGCTTGCAAATATTGAGCTCTGTTCAATATTGATCCTTCTTTTTTGGATTTTAATCCTTAAAATTGTCTTGTATTTTGAATCTTACAACAATGAAAATAGAGCATGTGCTTGTGTGTTCTGTGTATGCATGCATCTTTCATCTTTTCTGACTATGTACATATGCTTCCTGTTCATGTGTCCATATACATTTATAAGCGCATTTCTCTGCAATGGGAGAAGGTTACAAGTTGTACACAATTTAACTATTTGACATTGACATAATTTTTCTGTGTTAAAATGCATTAATATTCTTCTCAATATAGTGATTTTTTTGTCCCTATTCCCATTTTCATGTAGTACATGTAGATTTGTTTTACATAATGGGATAGCAATATCTTGAAAAGCATAATTTCAATTACTAGTTAATTATATACTAAGGATTAACCTTACTTTTTATAATATTTCTCAGCGTTAAAATCAATATTGGAGACTAAAGAATGTTCAGTGAGTGAATTTCTCACTGAGCAAGCACAAGGACCTGGGTTGGGATCGCTAACACCATCTCAAAAGCTAGGTACAATAGCACACACTTGTAATGCCAGCACTGAGGCAGACACTGAAGGGTAATGGGGACTTACTGGAAAGGTTAGTCAAGTGGTGAGCTTTAAGAGGTCCTCTTTCAAAAAAAAAGGGTGTAAAGAGGAAGACACTCAGTGCTAATGTTAGGACTCCATGTGCTAATGTATATAGTAATGCACTTCTACATACACTACACCTCTCCCCTACACACACATACAAATTAGAATTATGATTCTCCTTAAACTTTCTTTGTTATAAATACTACTGTGTAGATCATTTGCTTTTCATGTACACAAATAAAACTAGAAAGCAGTTCTTTTCCTTCTAGACATGAGATACCTATTTGTGGACACTCCTTACATATGCTGAACACCCACCTTTCTTGGGTCTCTAATTCTGTGTTATTGGAAGTTTGTAAGCTATATATCTTTGTAGCAGGAATCTTAGAGGGTCTTATTAATAAAAACAAACCTGATGCCAGTTATTGGGGTGAATGTTGGAAGATCAGAGAAGCAGAACAAGCCACAGCTACTTCACCTCGCCAGTTCCTCAGCTGGTCCTGTTTCTTCAGACTGGAAGCCTCTGAGTCCTCATCCAGAATGAATCTCAGCTAAACTGCTGCTAGAAGCCTGAAAGCTTAACCAGCCAAAATGCTTAACCAGCCAAATGCTTCTAGTTTCTGGTCTTCATGCCTTATATATCTTTTTGCTTTCTGTCATCACTCCCTGGGATTAAAGGCTCACTTCTTGGGATTAAAGGCATGTGTCACCATGCCTGGCTGTTTCCATTGTGGCCTTGAACCCACAGAGATCCAGAGGGATTTCTGCCTCTGGAATGCTAGGATTAAAGGTGTGTGCTACCACTGCCTATCCTCTATGTTTAATATTGTGGCTGTCCTGTTCTCTGACCCCAGATAAGTTTATTAGCGTGCACAATATTTTGGGAAACACAATACCACCACATATCTTCCCTTCAGCAGGCCCTTTCACTGAATGATGTTTAACATGGCACTATTTTAGTATTTTACTAATTGTCTTCACTCATTTCTATACCTCAAATCACATCTGTCATGTTACATTATTGCTTTAGTGAAGACAGTACTAATGTCATGTATATATTCCATCTCATTTATAGCCCTTGAAAGATAGTGTACTTAGAGTAAATGATTAACAAACATTTAATATAAGTTTCCTGTTGATTGTCACTCTGTAAATATTATTTCTCAAATCTCATCAATGTGCTCTGTAGTTCTTTCTCCTATTTTCTCACAATTTGAAGACTTGAAGATGCATTATGTATGAAGAAAATGATATACACTAATATATATATATAATGAAAATATAAAGACATGCAACTTCTTCATAGACCTTATAATAATGTGTGTATTTCCAATGTTATTTTTTTCAATCAAATTCTTGACGCCCCTTGAGTATTTGAGGAAAATAAAAGAAGCACTTATAATTCATAATCAGAACAAGCCTGATACCTCAAATTAAAATGCAGTTTATATAAATTATTTTAAGAAATTTACTAGACTGTAAATATATAAAAATATTTTAGCAATGTAATACCAAATAATATCTTTATATAATACCTTTCATCAATTGCTTCCTCTGCTAAAAACATAGTGAAATCATAATTGCCCAAGTAGCTTCAGCTCTTCCCTTCCTCTCCTCATCCTCTCAGCTTGATCTGTATTTTACATTATGAGATACAGGTACAGTATCATTGGCTCCCAATGGGAATGCTAACAGTATTTTAAAATAATAGCACATTTATGCATATGAAAGCAATTCCTTTTCATGATTTGATAGAAAAAGTTCAGCAAAAGGTTAAATTAAACAGACATCTTATTTTCCTTCTTCCTAAAAGAGCAGCTTCCCCAGAGTCATAACCTCTGCAGGGAGGTAAATGGAAAGAGATATGGAAATAAAAAGGTAATTCAAGTTAAAGTGCATGTAGGCATTTTCGCTCACTGTACAAACTTTTGAGTTTCAGGTGTGCTTTTGGCTACTTCTGATCACACTAATCAATCCTACAAGCAAAATACATTTTGTTGCATTATTAAATCATGCCCACTTCCTGTTCCACAGGCTCTCTTAATTATCATTAATATCATAATGTCCCAATATAAACACTACAGTCACTACAAAGCACAAACGAGAAACAAGCTCCATGCAGTGATGTTTAGAATCATCAGGAGATACAGCAATGTGGGCTTAGGCTGTTGACAAACATTCTAAGATTTTCAATCAAACATCGCTTCTTACCACTGATACCTTTATTTACACAATGTCCTAATTTATTACTCCAATTTATATGCTGGCTTTTTTTTATTTGTAGTCTTAGTCTAATTTTAACACTGTCAAGAATAATTCAAAGGAAACCGGGTAGGTATGCTTAGAAGAGAGAACCTGCGTTAATCTTTTTTGACATTAATAGAATTAGACCTTATTAATTCTGACATGATTTATTTCATATTGTGTAAATACTAAATGTGAGCGTCATGTTCTCATTGAAACAAGTGTTTTACATGCTTCATATGCGGCAATTTAAACATGAATTGAAAGTGAGCCTTGAAAACAATTTGAAATTACTTCAATCTTGTCAAACTTAGATTATTACTGCCGAATGAGCAGTGCTAAATGCTAACAAACTTTGCTCCACAGGCGTCACTGGGGAAAAGCAGAGCAAATCAATCCAGCTGTAAAAAATCAAGCCAGTCTTTATTTTAGTCTCTCTGGTTGTATTCATGCAGGTTGTTGGGATCAGCAGCAACCACAGAGCCATCTTCTGCCTCTTGGATGACATTTAGTTTTTGTTTTGTTTCTTTGTTGTTTTTATTTTTGAGATTATACTATGATATTTCTCCCCTCTCTTTCTTCCCTCTAAACCCTTCTATATATCCCTCACTCTCTTTCAAATTTATAACCTCTTTTTATTTTGTTATTGCATATATCTCTATCTCTATATCTATATCTATCTATCTATCTATCTATCTATCTATCTATCTATCTATCTATATATATATATATATATATATATGTTCCTAATTGTAACCTGCTCAGTCCATATAATGCTACTAGTATATATGTTTTCAAGGATGACTCTTTGACATTGGACTACCATTTGTGTGCTGTTACCCTGGGAGGGCCACCATTCCCATTCTCTGCTTCACTCAGATGCCTGTTGTTCTTTGTGTAGGGTTGAGTTCTGGTGGGCTTTCCTTTGCAGTTTGGCTTGTTATTTGGTGTCATCCTTGTTCAGTTCACTTTGGGGTTGCAATGTTGATGAGACTTTCTGATATTACCAAGAGGCATAGTTTTTTTTTTTTTTTTTTTTTTGGTTTTTCGAGACAGGGTTTCTCTGTGTAGCTTTGCGCCTCTCCTGGAACTCACTTGGTAGCCCAGGCTGGCCTCGAACTCACAGAGATCCGCCTGGCTCTGCCTCCCGAGTGCTGGGATTAAAGGCGTGCGCCACCACCGCCCAGCTGAGACATAGTTTTTAATCCATGACTGGAACATGGCCACTACTCTAATAAGTATTGAACATCAATTTTTTTCCAGTGATTTAAGCTGTCATCAGCTGATTAGATAGGAGATTTAGGACAAGCAGTTGTTTGACATGCCTTCGGATAGTGTTTAAAGCAGAAATTGTTAAAGTCACATCTTTAAAGGACATCATGCATTTATATGTAAGTTGCAGGTGTGTGGCAACTATCTGAGCTGCTGCATAAGCACTGTTAGATGAAAAGGAAATATTAATATTAACTTCTTCAAAGGTAAGTGATTTGATCTATGATGTAAAGGGCTTTTTAAGAAGTAGAAACGATACCCACTCTTTGTTCTTTTGAAACAGAGCAAAGATAGTATTCTTTTTAAATTTCAATTATTTATGTTCCCAAGATATAAGGGAAGAATTATTGGACAAAGGCTTCATGTTTCTAGAACAGTTGATTTTGTAGCTGACAATTGAGGTATGAATTACACAACTTAATATAGGACACGAACAGCAGAAATAGGAGGGAATAAATTTGTTACATTTGTACATTGTTAATTTGGCCTAAAATACCTTATTTAAACTGTCAAAGCAGTCAAATTTGTATTGAGGGTAGTAATGTTAAATATTTGTATTTATTCTTTGAAAATTCTATACATGTATATAATGAATTTTTATTATACCTAGTCCCTAGGGTCTAGCTCCTCCTAGTGACCCCCAAAACCATCTTCCATGTAATTTCACATTTTTCTATCCCTTCATTATTATTTTAATATTATTTATTTAATATTAATGGTATTTATTATTTTAATAATAACCTGCTGAATCCAAATAGTACTACCCATATATTCATGGGTGCTGTGGATATCACTCTGTATAAATAAAATGCTTATTGGCCAGTAGCCAGGCAGGAAGTGTAGGTGGGACAAGCAGAGAAGAGAATCCTGGGAACAGGAAGGCTGAGTCAGAGAGACACTGCCAGTCGCCGCCATGACAAGCGAGATGTAAGGTACCAGAAAGCCACGAGCCACATAACAACTTATAGACTAATAGATATGGGTTAACTTAAGATATAAGAACTAGATAACACGAAGCCTGCTGTGGCCATACAGTTTGTAAGTAATATAAGTCTCTGTGTGTTTACTCGGTTGGGTCTAAGCGGCTGTGGGACTGGCGGGTGAGAGAGATTTGTCCTGACCATGGGCCAGGCAGGACTGGAGAAAACTCCAGCTACATATGGGGATGGGGCTATCTACTGGAACATGGGTAACCTACCAGACAATAAAGACAAGTGTCCCGCCCTATTGCAGCATCCATCAACTTCTAACAACATCTGCAGTCCGTTTAGGGCATCCCATCTATCTACCCTTCCTAGCTGTGGCTCTAGCAAGGTAAATCACAAGTGTAGGTTTTAGGACTAGAAAGATGGTGAACCACGCCTGGGCGGAGCCAAGTCAGAGGAAACTTTGAGCAGAGGTCTGTAATGATCCTGACATGGAAATCAGTTGTCTAGTCTGGGAATGGGAGTGAAACACTAACAGAACCTTCTAGTACACATTTTACTCTTCCAAAAGGTACAAAGGTCTATGTTATTGTGACTTTAATTTGTATTTCTATAATGCTTGGATTCCTTAAGTACTTTATGTATTTCCTAGTCATCCCCCACTTTTTAAATTAAAATGTTATTAAATCTTTGTCTATGTCTCTGTTGTTTAAAACTATGCCATTTATTCTTATTGAGTTGCAAGGTTTGTTTATATGCTCTGCACATAAATCTTTAGTTGGAAATACGTTTTCTATGTATTTCTTCTATTTGCTAGCCAGTCTTTTCATTGTCTTTCCAGTGTCTTCTGAAAATAAAACCAAAACAAGAATGAGAAGCACATTTAATTTTTGTTACTTCCTTTCTTTAAAATGATAGCTAAGAACCAGTGCCCAAATGAAGGACACAGAATTTCTTTATACATTCTTTATTACTCTTTATTTACATTCAGAAATGTTAAAATCTTAGAGAAATCCATAGATTTAGGGAGTCTAGCCTAGCGTTAGCTAACTCAAAAGACCTAACAAATATTGAAGTTCAAAACTTAAGAGCACACACCCTCGTCTAATGAAGATTGAATTTAGATTAATGAATTCTTAAGTATCAGTGCTTTTGTTCAATCACCCTTATTTTACTCAACAATGGCCCCCACAGTGTAGGACTATCAAGAATCAGATGCACAGAGTCAGCATCGACTGTAATCTGAAGACATATTATGAAAGAAAAGGGAGTGGGACATTAATATGTTGCTGATAGAATTTCAGAAACTATTTATTGTCTTAATGTTGTAACACTAGCTTCTTGTATTGTACCTCAGTCCATTGAATGATCAGAGCCATGCTGTATTCATTAATAGAAAATACTTTGCTTTACCAACCAAGAGACATTGGAGCACCAACAAGCATTTAAGAAAATAATCAAGTCATGTAGTGAAAAAACAGACCTACCCATCATATTATGTCTCTATTTCAGAATAGAAGTTTCATAGACATTACTACATCTAAATTTATTATTTGATTACTTAGGCTGTTCAGTAAACTTGACATGGAAAATCCTATGGATTCTTGAAAATTAAATTGACAGTTTAACAAATGTTCTATAATAAAACAAAGAAGAGAACATAAAACAAACAAATTACAGTTAATGTTTGGGGATGGATGTGAATGTTTCCTTATTATTACAACTACCATGTTTTCCACTAATTTATAGAGAATTACAAATGGCTGCATGTTTTATGATGGACAGATTGAAGACCCTCTATGCTCTAGGTGTTTGAAAGTGAAGACATCAAGCATAGCAGCCCTTGCTAGCAGCCCCTCACCTTTCCAACATTTCCAGGATCAATACAAGCAAAAGAATAAGTGAAACTCTATCCATAAGTGAATTCTGTAGTTATCATTGGAAGAAAAAAATGCTGATTTGTCACTTTAAAATGAAATCCTTTATAATTCAAGTGTAGGATACATTAAATATAAATGATAGTAAAACTCATAGGTAAATTACATATCTGTAAAATTAATTACTTAGGCTACCATTCTGCAGACTCCACATTCTAACAGAAGCTGATAGAAGAAAATACACTCACTGAGGATCATTTCAGGGACATGAAATAATAGGAAGGTCATTTAGGTATTTGTGAGGGGAACCTTTCGTTTCTATATGTTCTTTGTGTCCTCCTGAAGCATCTGAAAGTTAAAATTTCAGAGAGAGAGAGCTATGAAAAATTTATATTAGGAAGCAGAAAATTACTTTTAGTAAATTCTAATCTGTTTAATATTAGATATGATGTTTCATAATAGACATATATTTTAGAGATTTTGTGGTTTGGCTAGGTCAAAGTGAAATTCATGCCAAATATGACATATCTTCAATGTTGCTATGTTTATGCAAGAGTTTATGTAAATGGATAATGTTATTAAGAATGAAGTTGCTGAAATACAAAGCAAATATTTCTAAATACATCTTTACTACTGATAGAATAGATAGATCTCCAAAATGTTAAACAGAGTAAGGTCAAGGTTTGACTTTCCAGAGATCTTGGTTTTTACTCTACCTTGCCCTCTGCAGTCTTTCACACATGAGGAGGGGCAGTTCACGTTTCCTATTTGAGCAATGATTTCACTTTAATTACAACTTTCAGGAAGTTATATGAGGCAATATTAGAAGTTTTCTTTTTCAGTGATGTGGAAACTACATTCAAAACAGAACATGTGACTCACTGAAGGCCACAGGGTCAGCATGTGAGTGCACAGATATGAAAATGAATGCTGAATCCAACAAAATTCATGTGGTTCTCTTTTTTAAATGGAAACACATGAACTATGAACCAATGGCTGAGGGGTCCCCACTGGATCAGGCCCTCCGAATGGGTGAGACAGTTGATTGGCTTGATCGGTTTGGGAGGCATCCAGGCAGTGGGACCGGGTCCTGTGCTCATTGCATGAGTGGGCTGTTTGAAACCTGGGGCCTATGCAGGATTGCTTGTCTCAGCCTGGGAGGAGGGGACTAGACCTACCTGGACTGAGTCTACCAGGTTGACCTCAGTCTGTGGGGAAGGCTTTGCCCTGGAGGAGATGGGAATGGGGGGGGCCTGGGGGAAAGGTGAGGGGGACGAGAGGGGGGAGAACAAGGGAATTCGTGGCTAATATGTAGAACTGAATTGTATTGCAAAATAAATTTAAAAAAAGAATTTTTTTGTTCATTTTACATACTAATCACAGAACCCCCTCTTCCCTCCAGCCTCCCCCCCCATTCCAACCCCCATTCCCTCCTACAAGAAGGTAAAGCCTCCCATGAGGAGTCAGCAGTGCCTAGTACATTCAGTTGAGGCAGATCCAAGCCCCTCCCCCTGCTTCCAGGCTATGCAAGTTGTCCCACCATAGGTAGTGGGCTCCAAAGAGCCCCCTCATGTATCAGAGATGGATCCTGATCCTACTGCCAGGGGGCCCTTAAGCAGATCAAGATACACAACTGTCCCACTTATGCAGAGGGCCTAGTCCAGTCCCATGGAGGCTCCAAAGGTGGTGTTCTAAATTTCATGAGTTCCCACTAGTTTGATTTGGTTTGGTTGTCTCTGTAGGTTTCCCCACCATGTGGTTCTCTTATTTCATAAGAGACAAGAGATGAGGTATGTGTATTATTAATACATAGGATGAGAGATTCATAGCAGGTAGGGGAGACATAAAGTTTAAATTACTAGAAGTTCATTTTTCTCTAGAAACAAAAGATTTTAGAACATTTAGAGACTTGTCATTGTGCTTTATCCCAGGAGTTTACTCTTTTCTAGAGACTACATGCCAGTGATACACATGTGTGAAAGTTATAGGGAGCATCATGAAGATTCTGAGGACAAAGTCAAGACAGTAGAAAAACTGTAGTCAAAAGTTTCTCAAGTCCCACCAGCCCCCCGCACAGACCTGCAGCCTTTTATAAAATAATCTCTCAGAGGCTTAATATTACTTATAACTACTCAGCCATTAGCTCAGGCTTATTACTGACTAGCTCTTACACTTAAATTAACCCATAATCTTATCTATATTTAGCCATGTGGCTTGGTACCTTTTCTCAGTTCTGCCTTGTCATCTTGCTTCCTCTGTGTCTGACTGGTGATTCTCTCCCCTCTCCTTTCTTCTTCCTGTCTCTCTCTTCAATTTCCCTCCCAGCTATAACATGAATTACCACAGGCCAAATGGCTTTATTTATCAACCAATCAGAGCAACCCATATTCACAGCGTACATAAAGACATCCCACAGCAAGAAACCAAATAAGGATGGAAGTCATTGATTCTATTACCAAACAGGCCATTGAATTATGATGTGTACATCTCAGTGGGTGGTCAGCGTGGCCCTTGTTTCTAAATTGCTCTAGTCATAGAGTAAGAAAATTGAAGTATTCATTCATGAAATCTCACCCACCTTTTCCAATTCATCAGGACCACCCCAGCACTTCCAATAAGAATAACATAAGCCCTAAATACCCACAACAATGAAAAAATTAAATACAGTTTCTCAACATCCAGGAATACCTAGATTTCTGCAGTGCATAGCATACTGCCTCAATGTGGAAGCATCTAGACAAAGTTTTATTTTTTGGAAAATCATCAGTCCAGGTCACCAGGTCTTGCAATTAAGATACACAAGAAAATTCCATGCAATAGCATTACCTTTGACCAGAAGATAGAAAAAAAAGGGGGGAGACTGATAAGAGTTTTCTTCAGTCTCTGACATCTCTTATCCAACAGTTGTTCTGAGGTAAGTCATGGTGGAGGAGATTGATCCTACATTTTTTTCAGGATCAATTATTTTCAATTCATTGGTTTATTTCTGAGAATATGGACCCACTCCCCATTTAGAAATGAAAGCTTACATTTAAAGTCTTTTATCTTAAATGGCTACTCATGGAAGTAAAAATTAAATATATTGATAACTTTGACTCTAACCCTCAAATTATTATATATTAGAAAATGTAAAATAAAACTTACTTCCTCTATCCCTTAGTTGAAGAATCACATGCATCAGGCAACTAGAGGACAATCTTCAGCAAATTTTCTCTGATCATCTGGCAATATTGTCCAGTAACTGAACTAAGTGATGTTGTCTCACAAGCATCTCAGTCCATTTAGACCTGGGACCAGAGCCAGCCACATGATTTGTAAAGCTCACTACAAAAGAAAAGTGTTTATTCCCTTGCTGAAAACACAAGAAAAATGTGACATTGAAGGTGCTAAATACAGGCTTTTCTTTTTTCTCTGACACTCCCCTCTTCTTGTTACTGTGTTGTTGTTTTTTATTGTCTAGTTAATGACATTCAACAAAAAATGTGAAATTCATATCAGTAACATGAATTTTGTTATTCATCTTCTATAAAATGCTACCTTTCAATGCAAATAGAAGATACTTAGTCTACCCTTGAACATTGTGGTCCTTCATATAATTTGGGAATCACTGAAATAGCATACTTTAAGGCTCACAGTATGTGTGTGTGCGTGTGTGTGTGCGTGTGTGTGTGTGTGTGTGTGTGTGTGTGTGATTCTTCTTAATAGTAGAGATATATTATAGACAGAATTCATGTGTTCTTATCTTTCTATCTGATATATACACATTCTACCAGCACTGGGTACAGTCAGCTTACTGATGAGCAAGGAATGGAATGTTAGGTTCTTCCTTATTCTTGTTTCTATACTGTCATTTTCAGCCCAAGGAAATCACATTCTTGTCAAGGAAAGATATAGTGTGTTTTTTATTCTTTGTTTTTCAGAGCCTTTGTTATATTTTAGAGCCAGTATGCCCCACAAAAGCTAAATGTTAACATCTTGATTACTTGAGTAGATTTATCATAATGTGGAGATCAGCTGGGTCTTTAGGTAGTTATGTGCATGTCCATACAGTGGATTGTGGGACTTTGGTCTCTTCATATTCTCTTTCTTCTCATATCACAGCTTCAACATATTCTTTCTATGAAGAACTGCTCCCTCACCACAGGTCCAGAAGTCACTAGGATACTCACCAAACCAAAATGCGGTTATCTCCAATGTCTATTATAGTTACAGAAATCTGTCTATACTTTCCTTTTATGTGTAAGTCTTAGAGTAAATGGAGATCATAGCCTCTAAAAGTAGCCAGGGTAATTGCTCACTCAAAGAACAGCTTGTTGTTTCCAGAATCCCTCCCCCTTGAGGTGTCGCAAACACTCTGTGCAAACAGTGCAGCAAGAGCCAGGACCACACATGCTATACACATCTCCTTTGCTTGCACATTTACCTATTCATTGTTTCAACAATCCTCACCTATGAAACACAAGTTTAATGTCAAATATCTATGACTCAAGATAGCAGAGCATAAAGAAAATGTGACTAGTTCTGAGGGAAAAGGCCCAGTGCAGTGGTACAGGTAGCACACTCATAAATTTGGCTCTACTATAGCTCTGTTCAGTTAGTTACAGAACAGATCCCATTATTACTAGTTATACCATAAGTATGCACTAAGCATTGACTGCTGACTGGTTAAATTTGTTGTGTTTTTGAGAATAGGATCCAATGACTTCTCTTTACCTTTTTGTATTTCTTTTTGAGGGGAGGCAAGGAGTACATGAGATGTGTATATCTATTTCCATGTGCATGTTTGTAGTGTAACTGTGGATTTACACTTGCCTCAAACATGCTTGTGGGAGTCAGGAATTATTTCTCATCTTCCAACTTGCTGGAAACAAAGTCTCTTCCTGTCCACCATTGTGTATGCCAAACTAGCTGACCTATAAGCTTTGGGAGAATCTCCTGTCCCCAGTCCCCATCCACTCACAGAAGTGATAGATTACAGATGCGTGCTACTACATTCAGATCTCTGTGGATCCTAGAGATACGAACTCACACTTGCTCAACTACTGCTCTGCCCATGGAGCTATTTCCTCAGCTTCCTCTGTCGTTCACACTCTTGTCCCACCCTCCTTTCTTTGCCTTCCATTTCACCCTTCTAGTATTGGTAAAGTGCTCTATTGAACCAAACTCTAAAGGGGATTCTTATGGATGCCAAAGTTTGAGTTCTATTGCTCCTTTGCTTAAGCTGTGAGTCTTAATTAACCACCATCCACAGGGGAAAAAAAATGTTTCTCTAAAGAGGACTGAGTGCTTCACAATTCTCTGCATATAAGAAACACCTCCTTAGAAGGCTGCTTGATACTCTGCTCCCAGGGATGACACCACATCCATGCATATATAGGCAACACTAATTGGATTAAATGGATTATTTGAAAGTATTTTTAAAATTAGGAGGGGGATGTGGGAGAAGGATTTTGGAAGAGTTAAATGGGAGTGTGGGGTGAATAGGATTGAAATGCATTGCATACATATATGAATTTCTCAAATAATAAATTTAAAATATCATATTAAAAATAAATAAAAATAATTGCACACACACAAATAAAACAAAAGAAACAAAATACTAGAATAAAAATTTCCATCTCACTCATACCTTTGGAATTGGAGACAAAATTTTAGCCTAGGTACGTCTGCTCAGCATTGTAAAGCCCTGTTTGTGAAGCAAATTATGAAGCACTGTTACAAGCAGTACATGACAGTGTAAACCAGAAACCAGACAAACAGAAGTGTAACTTTCTAATGACTGACTTCTTGCTCTGCAAAGCGTTCTGCTAAGCCATGCAATTTTTATTTGACTCCTTGATTTCTGATTAGTTCCCTCTCCTTTGTGACAGCTATTGTAGAAAAAAAGTGATATGTGTTATGTTTATAATAATACAAACATAAATAGCTCCAATTAAAACTAAATGGGGAATATGCTACATTCCAAATAAAATTGACATAATTAAAATAATTCATGTAGCCATTTTTTATATTTCAATATTCCAAAATAAATTAGTTGATTGTAGGAAGTTAATAATTAATTTAAAATATTTACAGTAAGATACTGATCCAATAATATGTTCTGCTTTCTTTCTAGATTTTAATATTTATAAAATTTAGATGTTGGTTAAAAATGAAAGTATTTTAAACTCTTATAATTGGATCTATTTCTACTACTTTATCGTCAAGAGAGATACATTTATTTGAGATAGAGAAATACTATTTGCATTACATTAGCATTTTCCTTAGAGAGACAAAATATATGAACTTGTTAGTATAAATGAGCTTATTAATCTCTCAGTACATAGATCTGAACTGATCTGTGTGAGTTTGCATGTATGTGTATGCAAGATCATTTGCATGTGGGTTCATGTGTGTGTGAATGTGCATATTAACTTGTGTGTATGTGAGAATGTGCACATGCTTGTGTGTGTATGTGTGTGTGTGTGTGTGTGTGTGTGTGTGGTTAGAAGGTAAAGGTCAAGTACCCTTTCTCAGACATCACTTAACCTTTTCCTATTTGTGAAAGGATTTTACAACTTGGAACTCACTAGACAGGCCAAACTGGCTGGACAGAGCCCAAGGGATACATCTCTCTGTCTCCCCAGTGCTAAGATTACCAGCATGGGTCAACACATCTGGCATGTCTTTTAGCCTGGATTCTGGGATTGAGACTCAGGTCTTCTTGTTTGCATGACAAGCATTTACTGCCTGAGCTATCTTCTCAATTTTGAAATGATTTCACATAAGCAATACTAAAAGACAAAAACAAGACTATTTGATGCTTAGCTATTATTCTAACTTGTTGGCATTCTAGTTAGCATGATTCAACCATACAATTTTGAATTTTATGATGTTCATGAAAAGTGCTTTTTTATGTAGTTTTAATTTGAGGATGTCTGATAGTCTTAGTAACATATAAATGAGAAAAAAAAAAAGATGCCTCAGACCACACTTATCTGAATGCTATGGGAAGCTTGCTTAGCATGAGTGGATACAATGTTTTTTTATGGAACTCGGATGGCCACAAATTCTCTGGAAATAAAAAGTGGTATAAATAAGCATCTGAATAAATACTTGTGGCATAATCATGGAACTGACAAGCAGGATTAGTATCTAAAGTTATGAACATAACTCTGACATTCCATCACTTTAAGATACTTGATAAATGAATTTGTCTTCACAACTGCAGCCACTTATAAGGGTTGGGGGTGACTAGCTTCAGTACTTGTGAGGGACTCCCATCAAATTCCAGAGCACATGAGAGAAAAGTGTGAATAGGAAGGGATAACGGACCACAGCTAGAAACCCTGGGTATGCCAAACACAAATTCCTCTGTAGCAAACTTTGTTGTCTGACTTTCTTTAGGGACTGCCTGACTCAAATAATGACATGGAGCCTTATAACTAATTGTGAAAGCTTGGCCTTTAGCCTAGGCTTATTGCCAAAAAGCTCTTATAACTTAAATTAACCTGCTTTTATTAATCTATGTTCTGCCATGTGGCTTTTTAACTCTCTTCCATTATGTATGTCCAACTTATTTCATGTCTTGCTGTTATCTCTCATGTGCCTAGATTCATCCCCAGTTCCTCTCTCTCCCAGGAAGTTTTGCCTAGTCTCCCCTGCCTAGCTATTGGCCACTCAGGTCTTATTAAACCAATCAGAAGGTGCCTTGTCAAAGACACATCTTCACAGTGTACAAAAAGTTATAACACAAAATTCCTCTTCTTTAAATGGGTTCTAGCTTCATCAAGCTGCCTCAGCATGTAAAAGGCATTGGCCAGCTAAGCTCGATGACATGACCTACAATCCCCAGGAACCACATATAGAAGGAAGTGATCAACAGTTGTCCTCTGATCTCTAGATGCACACTGTGGCACACACTGGCCAATGCATGTATACACTTACATGCACACACACACACACACACACACACACACACACACACACACGAATACACACACACATGAAATTATTGAAATGTAGAAAAATAAGGGTCCTTAATAATGGGAATTTTTGCTATTTTAAATTGTAGACACGTAGACAGAAAAACATTACAGGCTTGTTTGTTTCCAGATTCCAGAAACCTAAGAGTGGTCTGGTGACATAGTTCAGTGGTTAAGAGAACTTGCTATTCTTACAGCAGATGTGAGATTGGTTCTGGCATCTATGTTAGGTGGCTTTCAATGGTCCAGCTCCAGGTGATCTGGCATTCTCTCCAGCCTCGTGGTGTACACTCACACCAACACACATATACATAAATTTTAAAAATTACATTTAAAAATAAACCTAAGAGTAAGTTATAGGCCAGGTATGGTGCCATAACTTTAATCCTAGCATGCGTTCAAGAAACAGAGGTATCAGAGGCCAGACTGGTCTATACAGTACATTATAGGCCAATTGCGTGGGGGGGGGGGGGGAGGTGTGAGGCACATAGTGAGATCTTGTCTAAAAAATAAAAAATAAAACAACAATAGTATCAACAACAAAAACACATACCATTAATATTCAATCTCAGAAAAGCTGAGGACTGGTCTGGTATATAGCAGTCTGGAAGATTCGGAGGGCCTGTCTGTCCCTTTTGCTTTGCCGCTATGTGTCTGTTTTATTTTAGATACCTTGCTTTCCATCTCTCTGACCCCAAGTTTGCTTATCTCCAAAGTAAACTGGATTCTAGGACCCCCAAATGCCCTGCTCATTGACTTTGTTTTCAGAAGAACAATAATGAACAGAAAAGAAAAAGTGATTTAGATTTTCCCCTTCAACTAGTTTTAAAATTATCACCCAAGGCTTACAGTTATTTTCAACAATTCAGTGAATTAAAAAAAATACAGGAAAAATTGAAGAAAGGGAAAATGATTTAAGCAAAGCAATAAAATTACTCTTTAACGCTGATCCTCGAGGCTTTGTGGGTTTTTAGTAGAATTTATAACTGTCTGAGTATTTTACTTCTTTACCACATATTTAACCCCTTCTTTAAAAGAAGTTGCTTCCTATCTTTTAAAGGACTGCATTAATTTCTGATACCTCCCCAACACTGTAAAATTTATATCAAGTGGACTAAATTTATTTTTTAATGTAGGAAAAGAAATAGCTATTCAGTTCTTTCCATGAGAATGTCTGACATAAATTAGTCAACCCCATTAGAACAAAATTCACTATGAATATACACATGAATAATAAAGATTGGTAGAAATAAAATAATACCAATATCTCTAGTAGTGATATTTGAATGTCAAAGGCATCATGAAAACTGTCTGGATAATAGAGGGTTCTCTTGGGTCTTGTCTTCTTGAAAGAAAGGATTCAGTTTTGAGACACAGTTTTGAGACACAGATTAAGCAAAAGTTTGTTCAGTAAAATGAAGCAAACACTGCAAAGAGAGATTGGAGTAGTCTGTCTTCAAGTCAAGCATCACAATGAGTTCCATGTTGAGGATTTTAAAGAGAGTCTAATTAATATGCATAAAGCAGGTTATAAATTTGTGGGTAAGGGTAGCCCTCCCCCTAACTCCATATCATATTGGAACTTCCAAGGAGATCTTTCCAAGGACTAGACCTTTTTTCCACTATCCTGTAGGAAATTTATGGAATGCTTGAGGATGAGGGTCAAAACCATAATGAAGCCAAAGTCTTTTTAGGATGTTTTGCATTAGTTAAGATATGAGCATGGTACCTCTATTTTCAGTATAGCAGATAATTTATCTTCAGGGGCGATTAACTGTACTGGGGGTGCTTTGTCTGTTCAGAGTCACAGCTATAGAGATACAAATACAGTTCTCTTTGTTTATTGACTGTGGAACCCCTCCTGGTTACTACTTAAGGTCTCATCATTGATCTCTTGAGCATTTGACACAGCATTGTGATATCCTTTCAGACATTGCAAACAAGCACAAGAAATGAGCTGTCTTTTATGAACCCCTCTCCCAGCAACACCATTCATCTTGACATTCCATGAAACATGGTCATAAGTAGGATTACTCAATACTGTTTAATGACACAAAAGTAAAACCATCTAGGAAGTGAGATAATACAACCCTGTATTTGTGGGCTGGCAAGATGTTTCAGTGGGTAAAAGTGCATGCCATCATGCCTGACAACTTGAGTTCCATTCCTGGTTTAGATTCCTGAGACATGCATGGCAGAAGGAAAGAACCAGTTCCCATGATTTGTCTTCTGACCAAATACACATGCTATGGCATGTGTTTGTGAGTGCTCACACACAATACATGAAAAATAAATAAATGAACAAAACCTGCATTTGAAAGGATGATAGTTCTAATTAAAAGAGAGGTTCAATATTAGTAATGGAATTTTACCTAATTTTCTATCATAATTAACATGAAAAAATTCAATAAATGACTAGTAAAATAATAATTCAACTACATAAAATGTGAGAGAACTTACACTATTTTAGAATTCATCAAAATTAGTATTTGTTCTCTTATATTTTTGGTTGTGAGCCTGGCTTTTAATGGCTGAGCCATCTGTCCAGCCCTAGTTATCATTCTCAGTGGAAGAATTTGTCAAAGGACATATTAGTATTACAGTAAACAGACCATTTTGTTAGTGTACTAAATAACAATTCTAGAGTTCTAATAAATTTCATACTTACTCTCACTACTTCAAGTTTTTTCCTACATAGCCAATCCCTCTCATCTCCCAATTGTCCTGCTTATTCCTTCAAAGAGATGAGCAGAGGGCTTTACCCTCAAAGAAGCTCATTATAACGGAGAAAGCCAGTTTCCTGTTCGTAAAATGCTTGTGTCAGGTGTGCAGTGTATGACATCTGACTACATTCAAGAACACTAATCACAGCCAGGTGATGCTGCCCCACACCTTTAATCCCAGCACTCAGCAGGTAGTGGCAGGTGGATCTCCTTGAGTTTGAGGCCACCCTGGTCTACAGAACTAGTTCTAGGACAGCTAGGGCTACACAAAGAAGCCATGTCTTGAAAAAACAACCACCACCACCACCACCAACAACAACAACAAAACATGAATCAATGGAGGACATATATTTGGAATGCTTGCATTTAATTAGGGAAACTACAAAGGAAAAACCCAATTAAGACATTCTTATTTTGTTCAAACATAGAGACAACAATTTTCATTGTTCTTTAATAAAAATATAGAATGCAGTTTTTGCAGTCTCGTAACAATGAAATTCCATAGATTTTATGTTGAATTCTTTAAAAGAAATTATATGGTGGGAAAAATTCTAGATTTTGAAATAACTTATTTAAAAGCAACAAAAAAATTCAAATTATTTTAATCGTCTTACCTTTTCCCCAAAGAAACAGTGCAGAAAAGAAGACTATAGTATGACCATAAAGAATTATCATATCAAAATATGACCATAGTTAGTGACATAAAGACCATACCAAAGTATGACCATAGTTAATGACAGTATTGTATTCCTTTAATTTCAATTTCTATTCTTTTAACTTATATGTATAACATATTATATAATTAGTGTATTTGTGTGTATGTGAATATGTGCCACAGTACTCACGTGGAGATCTGAGAACAACCCTGTGGGGTAACTTCACTCCTTTCATCTTTACATGGGCCCGGGGAGTTCACACCTTCCATCTTTTTATTTGTTTGTTTGTTTTCCAAGACAGGGTTTCTCTGTGTAGTTTTGGTGCCTGTCCTGGAGCTCACTCTGTAGACCGGGCTGGCCTCAAACTCACAGAGATCAGCCTGGCTCTGCCTCCTGAGTGCTGGGGTTAAAGGCGTGTGCCACCACCACCACCGGCCTTCCTTCCATCTTTAAATAGGTTCTGAAGATTAAATGTCAGGTCTTCAGTCTCACATAGCTAGTGCTTTTATCCACTGAGCTGATTTCTTGGCTATGTTATAATCTTCAATGTTACTCAGAGTATATTTTAATTACTTTCTCTACATAAAATTAATAAATGTGTGTATGTGCTAATTAGACATGTAGCCATTATGAAATGTGTACAGATGAATTTCAATAAAATATGTACTGTTTTACAAATACATGCTGTCAATTAAAATAAGCAAATGACTAAATAAAGACCATATGAGACAATGACTAGCAGAGTTATTTTGTTACACTTAAAATAATAGTGGATATGCTAAGGAATTGTAGATTTCATTATTATTGTTAACAGGTATTTCTGTGTTTGGTTTTCTGGAACAATATCTCACTATACAGCTCAGGCTGGCCTTGTAGTAGTTCTAGCTGACCTTGAACTTTGATCTCCCATCTCAGCCTCTGGATATCTGGGATTAAAGGGGACTGCATCCATTTTTGGATTTCATAAAATTTTAATGACAAAAAAAGGGTTTTCCTAGCCTTCATAAGAATCCTTTATATGTTGGTAAAATACAATAGTACACTTTACGTTTTTAAAGCAGAAACATACATATACATGCATACATATACACATTTGTGAAAATGAAGGACATTATTTCAGGTAGCAGAAAAATTATGCACGGAGTTCATTTACTTAAAATTATTTTAAACTTAGCTAGATTATTTCTAATGAATTAAAATAAGTACATGCATCCATGCATGCTGAACATAACCTCTGCAAAACTGTATCACTTTTGGATTTTCCTTTCTTTTATATTGTGCTAATCAGTTATTTGTGAGGACCCTAACTCATAGTTTGGAACTTTTACTAGAAATTTGTAGTTTCCATGACCTTTTCATTCCTACAATGGAAGTTCCAGAATAAACTCCATGCTGTTAAAATAGAACAGACTTTCTATTTAGGAAAGCAATGTGACTTCAAGTATCACCAAGACAAGTGAAAAATGAAAAATGTGGTGTATTAGCTTTATTACACAGGACAGTTAGGATATTAAAAGGTAGCCTTGAACTTAATTTATCCATAAGGGTTTGTCTGAGAATTATAAGAATTTAGCGACCTTTGAAAGGTATCAAAACCTCAAGGATTTAAACAATCTTACAGTCTGATAAAATGGAGTACAGTTATTTTGAGAAATCAGCAGAATCATCAGTTATTGAATAGAAGTTGGTACCTCCTGACTGTTTTCATCAGGACTCTGGAGGCTGGGAGTTACAACTATGGTTTGGAGAGAAGAGATTAACATTGCAAAGATCAGACAGAAGCCCTTTGCAGATGTTGCAATAATGGAAAATTTCTCCTGGATTTCCTCCCTCACGGTGTATAAACATCTCAGCTTGTTGGCAGCAGGTGTGTTTGGGACAAGATTGTTGAGCCTACCTGATTATTTCATGGGCTCTCTTAGCTATTTCCACTTAGCTTCCAGCTGTCACATTCTGAAGCAGCTTTCACAGACACATTAGCCAGTATGCTGTGGTTACTGCTGAGCCTTCTCCACTAAAGCCAATCAGCAGGTCCATTCCAACTGAGAACCAAATATAGGTTTCAATCAAGTATTTTCCATCTCCACAATTTTTAAAATGGATTCTGTTTTGTTTCTCATGTGACTGTTTTGGAGTGGTAAAATTATTTTTTTAAATAAAATAAATATTAAACTATGGAATAAAAGAACAATTTAAATATTTACATTTTAATGATTGCTTTTTCCAGAAAATATATATTATCCTTGATGCTGCAAACTGTCTCATATCTGCCACAGGAATGGACTCACTCAGTTGATGTTTCATAAGAAAATAGTGTGTGTGGTGAGGCATGCATTACAAGCATGGCCTATCATATTCTGTGTGACCATGTGCTTTCAGCACAGGTATTTCTAAAAAAGCAGTAAGTAAATAATTTCAAACCAAAACTCAAAGGTGAAGAATGTATCAGTTCTTTAGACTCTTGGACAATTGCATCCAGAACTTGATTTTTTTACTGAGTTTTTTCCTTACTCATGGAAGGTGGAAATCATAGGCTCTCAGCTATATCAAGGTGTATATTAACGAGTTCTCTGTTGAAATATAGGTACAGTGTGTTAGAGCAAGCATTTTTTTTTTTTTTTTTTTTTTGGTTTTTCAAGACAGGGTTTCTCTGTGTAGCTTTGCGCCTTTCCTGGAACTCACTTGGTAGTCCAGGCTGGCCTCGAACTCACAGAGATCCACCTGCCTCTGCCTCCCGAGTGCTGGGATTAAAGGCGTGCGCCACCACCGCCCGGCTAGAGCAAGCATTTCTTAAACATGACTATTGATTGTATTAGATATATTTTATGGCCAATAGTAGCCTTAGATCAAATGTTTAAAGTCCAAATTGCCCTTAAAGTATTCAGCAATTAGTTCCAATTAGAAGTTCAACCATCTCTTAAAGATACATAGACATTTTCTGATTACAAAGTACTTGAAGTTCACTTTTTCTCTTGTTTCCCAAAATATGAAATCTCACCATTATTATACATCTAAATAACAAAACATGCTGTACTTTTTACTTTGCTAGGCATCCACACAAGTCTCAAAAAGAGGTGGAAGTTAGTTAAAAGACTGGCTCCTTGCAGGCGTAATGAGTCAGAACTTGGCAGCTTAATTTTATACTTTTGTTTCCTGGATGCCACAAGGTCATCTACTTTCTTCCATAATGTATTTCCACCATAGCGCACTGTTTTTCTTCAAGTACTAAAACACCTAGGTCAACCAGCCATTACTCAATCCTCTGAAATCTTAGGCAAAATTAATATATTTCCTTCTGTAAGTAAATTGTGTCAAGCAAGGAAAAGTGTGTGTGTGTGTGTGTGTGTGTGTGTGTGTGTGTGTGTGTGTGTGTGTGTGTAATTCAACCCAAAACCAATCAAGTATTAAACTATATTCTGAAAATGATTTTACTCACAGTGCTATGCAAAAATGATATTGGATGCTTATGTGACTGTTTTTCTCTCTTCCTTACTTTTGCAGCTCTAAAAAACAATATTAAGTATTTAGAATAAATAAAAGTAGTATTAATATTTGACACTTTAAATAAAGCAATTTTCATGACTTTTGAAATTATTTTTTTACTAATAAAAATCTATAGAAAATGTGACAACATACAATTACTAGAACTCAAATACATTCAATTGGATTTGCTCAACTCTCTAAAGTCAGGTATCTTAACCATTTTATTTAAACAAAGACATTCCAATACTGTATTGAATTCTGTATGCTTATTAATGGAAGATTTTGAGATAGTAGCTTAACTAAATTACATTGGTTTGTCTGTACTTTAAGTTTACACTATGCATAGATTTGAAGTATCCATGAATAATCTTCTTGAGAAGGGTTCTAATAATGATAAGAATATTTTTGCCTCTAAGAAATATGTTTTGATATTCAGTTTTGCTGATAAAAAAATTATAATTCTTGCTTAGCATTTCCAAAAATGACCTAGATGCTTTAGGTGATATTACTTCATCTGCTAGCATTCTTTTATTAGCTATTAGATTTTTCAACAGTCTGTGTTCATGGTGAGATGCCCAGTATTCTGTGCAAGCTCAGGAAAAAAGTAATTCTATAAGATCAAAGAGCAGAGTCCCCAAACCAACACTTTTAAAAGTGAAGAAAGAAATCTCCACACATATATTAGAACACAATGCATAGCAAACACACTGAAAGAAAAGATGCTATTGCCCTGTGAAGCTACTGCAAAGTGAAGTAATTGGTCCTTTAGGGCAGAAAATAACATGTTTCATCAGGAAAGCAAGAGAATTAGAGATAGTCAAGGGAAAAAATAAAGAACTGGAATTAAAAGGCTTGTATGATGAGTAGGAGAAAGGGACATGGAGACATTTCATGAGAAATTAACTCTGAGAGTTTAAGGGTATTCCTCATACGGAAATTCAGTCCTGTTAAATAGTCTTCATTACTAAAGATATGATGGTTTTTCTCATAGCTGAAGGGGAAAGTTCAATTACTGTACCAATGGAATAGTGCATTTTAGATCATTTTTGTGTAAAGATTGAGTTGTACTGAATGGGTTTATCATACTCAGAATGAAAGTCATGCAAATGAAATTCACGTGAAGGGACATTAACTTTACTATTTTCTCATTTGCCATAAAAGCCTTCTAAGTACCAAGATTTGGGACAGCCTGTAACTTATTATGATCCCAGTAAAGCAGGGAGGAGCATCCTCATGGATTTAAAGGCAAGTTGTTTCTTTTAGTTTATGGTCTGGGAAAATTAAGAAAAAAAAATACTTTCAGTTCCCTCGTGATTTTTAAGGTTAATTAGATACTACCAATTGGCTGTTCTAACTCATTTGTTTTCTAGATCCCACTATCCAATATCTTTTAATGAGTTTCTTTATGTCAACCCCATTTTCCCAGTCATTAACCATCCATGTGCTAATCAAACAATTATCTTGTCATTCACTTTAGAAGACATGCTGTAAAACCCAGAGAATCCTTCCGGAAGAAAGGGAGTAAAATAATATTCAGAACACAAACACCGTTTATTGAAAGATTCACAAATAATTTGAGTAGAGAAATAAAACCAGTGTAGGAAATGATATTCTTTATAACAAAAGGCATGTTTAAGAATTATTGATGCTTATTAATGCTGGCTTGTATTGTTTTCAGAGATTTTGGAAATTCTGTTGAAGTGAATTGTAAACAATTTCAAGAGAGGCATTTCCACAACTCCAATATAATTCCTTAGGGTCTGATCACCTTTATTAATAAATGAGGTCATCATTTAACACCTCATAAATATAGGTCTGACAGGTTATGCTCAAGGCATTTTCTCTTTATAAGGTACTAAAAATGACTCATACTATGAAGATGGTGATTAGGTGCCCACAGTTCTTTGTGTAGAGTTGAGGCTTCATTGTCTTTGCTCTGTCTGCTTGGATATGTCTATTGTTGTCCTTGTTCAGCTCACATCTTGGAAGTCATGTCTGTGATAGTTTATGGATGTAGCTTCTGTCATTACTAAGAGATACATTCTCATAGCAAACTTCCTGATCCTCTGCTCTTTCCATATTTCCTCCCCTCTTTAGCAATGTTCACATATATTTTTTATTAAGAAATTTTTATTCATTTTACAGACAAATCACAGATCCCCTCTTTTCCCTCCTCCTGGCCTCCCAGCCTTACCCCCCCCCCAACCCATGCTCCATTCCCTCCTTCCACAAGGTAAGTCCTCCCATGGAGCATCAGCAGAGCCAGGTACAACCAGTTGAGGCAGGTCCAAAGCCCTCCCCCCTGCATCAAGGCTGTGCAAGGTGTCCCATCATAGGTAGTGGGTTCCAAAAAGCCAGCTCATGCACCAGGGATGGCTTCTGATCCTACTGCCAGAGGGTCCCTTAAGCAGATCAAGCTATACAACTGTCACACTTATGCAGAAGGCCTAGTCCAGTCCCATGGAGGCTCCACAGCTGTTGGTCCTACTAGCTTGGTTTAGTTGTCTCTATAGGTTCCCCATCATGATCTTGATGCCCTTTGCACATAGAATCCCTCTTCTCTCTCTTAAACTGGACGTCTGGAGCTCGCCTTGGCACTTGGCTGTGGATCACTGTATCTGCTTCCATCAGTTGCTGGATGAAGGCTCTGTGATGACAGTTAGGGTATTCACTAATCTGATTACTGCAGTAAGCCAGTTAAGGCACCATCTCTACTATGGCTCATAGTCTAAGCTGGGGTCATCCTTGTGGACTCCTGGGAACTTCCCTAGCACCAGATTTCTCCTTATCCCCATGATGTCTCCCTCTATCATGGTATCTCTTTCATTGCTCTCTCACTCTGTCCCTGTTCCAGCTTGACCATCTCGTTCCCTTATGTTCTCATCCCCCATCCCCTACCCTCTATTTTCCCCTTACCCCCAGTTTACTCATGGAGATCCCATCTATTTCCCCTTCCCAGGGTGATCCATGCATCCCTCTTAGGGTCTTCCTTGTTAGCTAGCTTCTCTGGAGCTGTGGGTTGTAGTCTGGTTATCCTTTGCTTTACATCTAGTATCCACTTATGAGTGAGTACTTACTATGTTTGTCTTTCTGAGTCTGGGTTACCTCACTCAGGATGATATTTTCTAGTTTTATCTATTTGCCTGCAAACTTCATGATGTCATTGTTTTTACTGCTGAGTAGTACTCCAGTGTGTATATGTACCACACTTTCTTTATCCATTCTTCAGTTGAGGGGCATCTAGGTTGTTTCCAGGAAAATTCCCAACTTTCTGAGAAACTGCCATACTGATTTCCAAAGTGGCTGTATAAGTTTGAACTCCCATCAACAGTGGAGGAGTGTTTCCCCTTGCTCCACATCTTCTCCAACATAAGCTGTCATTAGTGTTTTTGATCTTAGTCATCCTGACAGGTGTAAGATGGTAGTGTATTTTTAAATATGTCTTTTCCTGTTAAAAGCCCATAAACCTGAGTATCACAGAGTATACTGTACCATTGCATAGTGTTCACCAGTTTTGGAGACAGAGGTAAGTTAGCAACTTGCTTTGTGGATACCACCACCTTCTGTGTTTCTTACTTTTTCTGAAAATCACTTCAAAATCTTTTTCCCTGTTGCTTTTCTGCTTGCTCTTCTGTCTTGGCTCATAAGTGTTTTCTCTTATTGCCAAATGTGACCTGCGGTTCACATAACCCAGTCTGTATTTTCTACCAGTATTGAGGTAGTGGGCATTATTCAAATCCTAGGTACCCATCTTTGCTTCCATGTTTATCACAAATATCTCAAACTCACTAGTCTCTTTGTTGTTTATTTTGTTTGTTTGCTTTTACATCCCAAATAATATTTCCTCTCCCTCTGCTCTTCTCATTTCCTTCCCCACACCCTCTCTCTAAATCCCCACCCCTGCCCACCCACTTTTCCTTCACTGTTTCTCTTCAGGTATAGTCAGGCCTCCCATAACTATCAGCCAGCCATGGTATATCAAGTTGCAGTGAGACTAGGTATCTCCTCTTCTATTAAACCTGAACTAGACAATCCAATAGGAAGATAGGGTTCTGAAAGCAGGCAACAGAGTCAGAGACAGACCCTGTTCCCACTGTTAGGTGTTCCACAAGAAGACCAAATTACACAACTGTAACATATATGCAGACGGCAACAATCAGTTCCATGCAGGCTCCCTGGTTGTCAGTGCAGTCTCTGTGAGCCCCTATTAGCCCAGGTTAGTTGGTTCTGTGGATTTTCTTGTGGTATCCTTGACACCACTCAGTCCTACCATACTTCCTCCCCCTCTTCCACAGGATTCCCTGAGCTCAGTCTAATTTTTGGCTGTGAGTCTCTCTGCATCTGTTCCCATCAGTTGCTGGATGAAACCTGTCTAATGACAGTTGGAATAGGTATCAATCTACGAGTATAGCAGAATATCATTAGGAATCATTTCATTGACTTTATTATTTTTTTTCTTTTTGTGCCATTCATGTTTGGTTCCATCCTAGGTCTCTGAGGTATCCTGCCTCTGGGTCCTGGCCCTCAGGGTTAAGCTCCCTCTCAGGGTATGGGTCTCCAGCTGTGCCAGTCATTAGTCAATTGTGGGTAACTCCCACAATTTCTGTGTCATCTTTATCCCAGCACATCTTGTAGGCAGGACAAATTGTAGGTCAAAAGATTTGTGGCTGAGTTGGTGTCCCAGTCCCTCTTCTGAAAGTACTGCCTGGTTACAGGAGATGGCCTGTTCAGGTTCTTATTCAGGTTTTTGTCTAGGTTCCTATTGCTAGGAGTCTTAGCTAGGGTCACCCTCACAGATCCCTGGTAGTTTCTGTTCTTCTAGGTTTCTAGTTCATCCCAGAGATGTCTCCAGATTCCAGTTATCTCTCCTAGTGTTTTCCCCCTCTATCTTTTCCCCACCTGATCCTTCCTGTTTCCATCCCCATTCCCTCTGCAAGGCCCCTCTCCCTTCCACCAGCAATGGCCATTCTCTTTGCACTTCACAGTGAGATTCATGCATCTCTCCTGGAGCCCTCCTTGTCAGTTAGCTTCTCTGGGTCTATGGGTTGCAGCATGGCTCTCCTTTACTTTACAACAGGTATTCACCTTTGAGTGAGTACATACCATGTTTATCTTTCTGGGTCTGAGTTACCTCACTCAGAATGATTTTTTTTTTATAGTTCAACTCATTTGCCAGCAATTTTCTGATGTCATTGTTTTTAACAGCTGAGTAATACTCTATTGTGTGAATGGACCACATTTTTTTCACCACTCTTTGGTTGAGGGACATCTAGGTTGTTTCCAGTTCCTGGCAACAATGAATAAAGCTGCTATGAATGTATTTGTGCAAGTGTCCTTATGGTATGGTGGAGTGACCTTTGGGTATATGCCCAGCAGTGTTATAGCTGGGTTTTGAAGTAGATCAATTCCAAATTTTTCCGGGAAACTGCCATATTGATTTCAAAAGTGGCTTTACAAGTTTGCACTCCTACCAGCAGTGGATGAGTGTTCCTCTTGTTTTAAATCCTCTCCAGCATGAGCTACAATCTACAGATTGCATGCAATTCCCATCAAAATTCCACCATAATTCTTTACAAAACTTGAAAGAGCAATACTCAACTTCATATGAAAAAACAAACAAAACCAAGGATAGATAAAACCTCCTGTACAATAAAAGAACTTCTGGGGGTATCATCATCTATGATCTCAAGTTCTACTATAGAGCTATAGCAATAAAAACCACATGGTATTGGCAATACAACAGACAGGTTGACCTATGTAATTGAACTGAAGACCCAGAAGTAAATCCACACACATATGGACATTTGATTTTTGTCAAAGAAGCCAAAATTATACAATGGAAAACAGAAAGCATCTTCAGCAAATTGTGCTGTTCTATTTGGATGTTGGCACATAGAAGAATGCAAATAGATCCACATGTATCATGCTGAAAAAAACTCAAGACCAAGTGGATCAAAGACCTCAACATAAAACCAGAAACACTGAATCTGATAAAAGAGAAAGTGTGGAATGATCTTGAACACATTGGTGCAGGAGACAACTTCCTCAACAGAACACCAATCAATAGGCACTAAGATCAACAATTAATAAATGGGACCTCATGAAACTGAAGAACTTCTGTAAGGCAAAGAACACTGTTAAGAGGACAAAATGGGAAAGATCTCTACCAAACCCACATCTGACCAAGGGCTAATATCCAAAATATAAAAAAAAAACTCAAGACACTAGACATCAAAAGACCAAATAAGCCAACTGAAAAAATGAGGTACAGATCTAAACAGAGAATTCTCAACAGAGGAATCTCAAATGGCTGAGAATCACTTAAAGAAATGTTCAAAAGCTGAGTGACGGTGGCACAAACCTTTAATCCCAGCACTTGGAAGGCAGAGCCAGACGAATCTCTGTGAGTTCAAGGCCAGCCTGGTCTACAGAGCTAGATCCAGGAATGGCACAAAGCTACACAGGGAAACCCTGTCTTGAAAAACCAAAAAAAAAAAAAAAAAAGAAATGTTCAACATTCTTAACGACCAGAGAAATGCAAAGGCTACTCCCAATGACCTACTACCATCAGCAAGGTCCCATCACCTTGGGGCCCTAGAGCCTTAAATATAACACCCCAAGATTGCAACTGAATGATTAAAATATAAGCCTTGGCCAATGTTTCAAACTGTAACACTAGCTGAGTGTTAGAAATCCAGACTATTCCCATTTTGTTGTTCTAAACAACCACTCACTTAGGGACATCAGCGCTTGAGCTCAGCAGCAGAGTTCCTGATTCGGGCTTATTTCAAAGTCCATCCCTCCCATTTCTCATGCTGATCCCAAAACACATGCTCTAAAAAAATAAAAACTAAAAATACTGGCACAAGCCTTTCTATGGATCTTTCCATTACTCTTAGTCATTACTGGGGTCAATATTTTATACATTTTAATGACAAGTAGCCATTATAATAAATGTGCAGTAGAATTGGATTGTTACTTTAATTTATATTTTCATAAGGATTAATATTCTTTTAGCCTTTATGCATGTTTGTTTGCCTTGAGCCCTTCGTGTCTAAAATTTTCTATTCTGAATAACATTTTGTACATTATTCTAAATGATTAATATATAATGTTTTAACTGTAGTCCTTGGCTGATTATTTTGTAGTGAAAAATTTGAATGCCTTTTTTATAGAAGATCAGTTGAGTAATTTTTATACATTTCTTATTAATATTTGTCTGTTACATTTTTGTGATTTTATAATTATTTCCAGAATTGTACTTATAAATTGCAAATATGAAGAATTTCCTTCATTTAATAATTGCTAAATCTGGATATGTAACCAAGAAAATTTAAAAGATCATATTTTTTTAAATAAAAAGCACATAAATAAAATTATATTTGTGAATGTATTAACCTCTTTTTTCTTCCACTAGCTTCCTATATATAATTATAATTATTATTTATGTGTGTCAATTATATTTTTTATACATCACCTTTGATCAAAGGATCATCTTTCACCCCTCCCTTTATTTTGAGAAGTAACCATAGGTGACACCGTCTCACAGCAAGCATCTGGGTCCTCTTGTTCTTCTAGTATTTACATCCCGTCTTTCATTATGTTCCATGAGCTTGTTGAAGAGACATTGTGTTGTAGATGTATCATTTGAGTTTGGGTACCCCATGGTCAGTTTTTCTCCACATTTTGATACAGTGAGGATCTCTGTAATTGTCTCCATCTACTGCAAAAAGAAGCTTCTCTGATAAGTGGTGAGAGCTACATTATCTGTGGATATAAGGATAAATATTTAGAATATACTTGGAAATTATATTAGTTTAGGAAAGTATCAGTTTTAGGCCTTCCTCTTGGGTTTATATTCTCCAGCCATTGGTAGTTAGCTGAGTTTTCAATTCCAGGAATAATTCCCTCTTATTGAGCAGTCTTGAAGTCCAATTAGCCTTCTATAGGTGACCCCAATATAAAAGTGACACTTTTGCAGCACTGGAGGTGATCTAAGTATAAAATTAAAAAAGAAGAGGTCATGCATGTGAGAGGGAGTGGGTGGGCAGGGGAATGCTGGAGGGGGTGAAAATGTTGAAAATAAAGAACTCATGAATTCTCAAAATTAATTTAAATATAAGAATTTACAATAAAATGATTTTATGAAATTGAATACTAAGTATCATTTAAAAAGAGTACTGGTAAAGTGTCAGTTTAGAAAGCAGATTATTCATCCATTCATCATAAGTCAGGAAATAGTTTACACTATGTATTTTGTATCTATATTTTCTGACAAAGTCCCACTGTGAGGAATAGGTCTGCAGGTGAAGGAAAATTGAACAAAATGCCTGTGACCTCTAGTTGGAATTAAATATAAGTAGCATTTAATGACCATCAGATACTGACACTGTTCATTTCATTTTCTGTTAATTACATCCAGCAGCCTTCTTGGGTCATGGGAGGATTTCTAATACTAACTGGTGCTCATACATTGACTTTGTTCACAAGTGTGGCAGCTCTTAAATACAAGCCTCATGAAAGTTCACTGTCCTGTAATAGTTTATTTGAACTTTCATTCACATTTGAATCTTCCCAAGTAGCTAGGTACTTTGAATCCAAATGTTTTCTCTGAAAAATCTTTTTTTTTTTTTTTTTTTTTTTTTTGGTTTTTCGAGACAGGGTTTCTCTGAGTAGCTTTGCGCCTTTCCTGGAACTCACTTGGTAGCCCAGGCTGGCCTCGAACTCACAGAGATCCGCCTGGCTCTGCCTCCCGAGTGCTGGGATTAAAGGCGTGCGCCACCACCGCCCGGCTATTCTCTGAAAAATCTTTAACCCATTGTGGTGGTTTGAAAGAAAAGGACCCCTATAGGGAGTGGCACTATTAGGAGGTATGGCTTCATTGGAGTAGATGTGGCCTTGTTGGAGGAAATATATCAATGTAGGAATGGGCTTTGAGGTCTCATATGCCCAGCGTGAAACACAGTTCACTTCCTGTTGTCTGTGGATCAAGTTGTAGAACTCTCAGCTCATTCTCCAGCACCATGTCTTCCTTCACACTGCCACATCCTGCCACAATGATAATGGACTAAACTTCTGAAACTGTAAGCTAGCCCCAGTTAAATGGTTTTTGTTTTTTTTTTTTTTTTGGTTTGTTTGTTTTTTTTTTAATGAGTTGCTGTGGTCACGGTGTTCCTTCACGGCGATAGAAACACTAATACACTAATTAAAAACAATCAAAAGTTACTTCTACTAATGAGAAGAAAAAAATTACATTTGGTTTATATCTTTGTTAGGGTTTCTATTGCCATGAAGAGACACCATGAATATGGAAACTCTTAGAAAAACATTTAATTGGGGTGGCTTACATTTTTCAGAGGTATAGTCAGTTATCACCATGCTGTGACATGGTGGCATGCAGGCAAACATGGTGCTGGAGAAGTAGCCCAGTGTTCTGCATCTTGACTTGCAGGCAACAGAAAGTAGTCTAACACTGGAAGGGATCTTGAGCATATATGAGACCTGAAAGTCTATCTCCACAGTGATATACTTTCTCCAACAAGACCTACTCTAGCAAGGCCACACCTCCCAATAGTGCCACTCCCTATAGGGGCCATTTTCTTTCGAACTACTACAGTCTAACTTATTTCATTCTTCCTGCCAAGTAGAATATTAAGTATTTGCACATTATATATAAAACAAAGTTGAGAGGACTTTTTGGAGAGGATGAAGTCAGATAGGCTAAGGATCTCAGCACCCTAGTAGTGAAGGTGGTAACATCCTTGGTTTTCCTATTTTCTGATAGATATTGCTCTTCTTTTTTTTATGGATATCAATAATCAAGCTAGTTTTTTCATTCTTTAAATATTAATGATTACAGACAATAAATACCCCTATAAGAGACCTGACTAAAGCAGCATTGTAATGAGAGACCTTAAGACAACAACTCTATTTCTACCAAATATCATATAAAATTATATATATATATATATATGTATGTATGTAGATAGATAGATAGATAGATAGATAGATAGATAGATAGATAGATATAGAAAGCTTAATAGGTCAAAAAGGCAATTCTAGATGAATATGAACCAAACATATTATGAAAGAAAACTATAAAGTCAAATATCACAGAACATTACAAAATAATTAAAACCATCAATTACAGTACAGGTTCCCACCATTCATATTTTAACTACCAATACTATGAGAGAGCAAATTAGCAAGACTATAGTAGAACTCTGTACAGCACTCTCATACCCCATGTAACTTAATTTTTAGAACACCCCAAGATAAACAACAGGCTCTACATTCCTCTCAGGTGAGCACTGAAAACAAGGCTGATTGTTTCCTTGGTTTAAAACCATTGAAATTATGAGTTGGGATCAAACTGGAAATCAATAGCACAAAAATAACAGCAGAGTCTCTAAACAGCTGGAAACTGTATACTTCTAAATAACCTGTGGATCAAAGAATACTCAAGGGAAATTAACATTTTCTTTGGACTTAATGAAAATGAAAATGTAACACAGTGATACTGGTGAGGTAGTGTTAAAGCAACACAGGATGAAAGTGTACAATGCAAACAGTAGACTTCAGCAAAGAGGAAAAGGCCAAAATCAATAATTCAAGATGACACCTCAAGGAAAATAACCCCCAACTAGCAAGAGAAATAAACCAGAAAGATCATGGAAGAAATCAATAAAATCTAGATCAGAAAAATAATAGATAATAATCATGAAGTGTTAGGGGCACTGTAAAAAGCAGCAAAAACTAATAGCAAGAATGACAACAGAGAGGAAAGGATCAATTGGAATATCAAAGAAACAAAGGCCAGTGTTACAAACTCTGAAGCTATGATGAACAAGGAATACTCTATACCAATCTGCACCCATGACTGAGGAGGCAATTCTAATGAAGTAAAAACCACACGGTTTACAATTTATTCAAAATAAAGTAAGTCATTTGAACAGTCCTGCAAATATAAAGGAAATTGAATAATTTGAAAACTCAATACTAGATAATGTGTAAGCCTACATTTCACAGGAGAATTAGACAAATATTTGTAATGCTAGCACAAATTCTACATGGTCTCTTTCAGTAAACAGTGAATAAGGCTATATCTCTTGTTTTAGTTTACCAAAATAGCTTTACAGCAAAAGCAGACAAAAAATACAAATTTAAAAACTAAAGACTACCATCTCCCATGAAGACACATACAAATTCTGAAAATATTAATAAATAGAATTTAGCTGTATGCTGAATGATTATGATTATTACCATAATAGTAACCCTGAAAAATCATCCAAAAGACAAAAAATTCCATGATTTTAACAATTGTAGTAAAAAGGAAGCCATTGATAAAATTTATCATCTAGTCTTTTTTTCTTTTTTTAAATTAAATTTTATTTTATTTTATTTTACAATACAATTCAGTTCTACATATCAGCCACAGATTCCTTTGTTCTCCCCCCTCCCGCCCCCCTCCCCTTCCCCGCAGCCTTCCCCCTATTCCCACCTCCTCCAGGGCAAAGCCTCCCCCGAGGACTGAGATCAACCTGGTAGACTCAGTCCAGGCAGGTCCAGTCCCCTCCTCCCAGGCCGAGTCAAGCGACCCTGTATAAACCCCAGGTTTCAAACAGCCAACTCATACAATGTGCACAGGACCCGGTCCCACTGCCTGGATGCCTCTCAAACAGATCAAGCCAATCGACTATCTCACCCATTCAGAGGGCCTGATCCAGTTGGGGGCCCCTCAGCCATCTAGTCTTAATTAATAACTATAAAGGAAAGCCAGAAAGATGCCTCCAAGGCTAAAAGCACTGACAGCTAATGCAGAAGATCTAGGTTCAGTACTGAGCACTCTTGTGATAGCTCAAAAATAACTGTACTCCAGATCCAAGTGATCCATAGGCACATGTGCACTTGTACACACACAAAACACACACACACACACACACACACACACACACACACACACACACACACACACACAAATGCACACATACACACACTGCTGTGGGATGGTCTGTATGTCAAATTGCTCTGATTGGTCAATGAATAAAACACTGATTGGCCAGTGGACAGGCAGGAAGTATAGGCAGGACTAACAGAGAGGAGAATTGAGGAAACAGGAAGGGAAGAGAGACACTGCCAGCCGCCGCCATGACAAGCAGCATGTGAAGATGTCGGTAAGCCACAAGCCACGTGGCAAGGAATAGATTTATGGAAATGGATTAATTTAAGCTATAAGAACAGTTAGCAAGAAGCCTGCCACGGCCATACAGTTTGTAAGCAATATAAGTCTCTGTGTTTACTTGGTTGGGTCTGAGTGGCTATGGACTGGTGGGTGACAGAGACTAGTCCTGACTGTGGGCCAGGCAGGAAAACTCTAGCTACAACACACACATACACATTAAAAATAAAATAAATATTATTTTTAATTCTAGAAAATACAATCCAGTTAATATTACAGGCAGCATCCATTCAATTGAGGTTGAAAGAGATGAACTGCACAGTGTCATAAAGAGTCATTCAGGGGAAAGAAAAATGTTTGATATCTCCATTGTAGTGATGGTTTCATAGAGAATACATATGTCAAAATTCTTCAAGTTGTGCAATTTAAATATCTGTCAAGCACTTGACATAAATTATACCTCTGGCACTGTAAAATAATAAAAATTTCACCTGACATACAGTTAGCTCACTGAAGCAAATTATGGTTTTACTCTGTAACCTTTCAAGTGTTTGAGTGAAAACTTAGCTCAGGAAGCTGTTTTAAGAACAAGATTATTCGTTCATGTAATATATTCTTTGGGGTTGCTTTTGGCATAATTTTCTATGGTGTAGTGCTACTTAGGATTCTAATGTTGTCAATTGTGCCTCAGAGAGGTATTGTGACTTTACTAATATAAAAGACCTGAACTGAAAAATGGTAACTAAGTTGTTTCTACTAAACTTTAAAAATGAGTCTTAAGACATGAATTAAAGCTACATACACTTTCAGTTAAGACAACAAAAGGGATGAAAATATTAAATGTAATATCCAATGAATGAGTGAGTGAGTGAGTGAGGGTCACAGTGCTTCGCTTGCATGGTAAGTACTGTCTCTAATAAGCTAAGATTGATTTAAATGTCTGAGATACTACAATGAATAAAATAAAGGTGACTTGAAAACTAAATGAAATCTTTTCTCAAAATAAAAAGGAGTGCGGATATTGCTCAGCAGCAGAACATGAGCCTATCACATGTGATACCTGAAGACATCATTTTTAATACTTTGCTCTTCTCAGAGAGAGGGGAGATCTGTATCTAGACATGTGTTGGACACACACTATGGACTAATGTGGTCCTTATGTATTGACATGTGAATACTCCTGACATTTTGGGTGTGAACTAACCATTAATGACTGATCTGCCTCTATAGCCCTTAATAATCTTGTGTCCCTTTCTTACAGAGCATTACCTATGATCTAAGCAATGGAATGAAGCAAAACTGAGAGAAATCCCTGATCATAGATGTATGTTGATAACATCTCAGACTGGGCTGACTTCCAACTTGCTAGAACACATTTCCCTTTTGGTACCTTGAAGAAACAAGCTTTGAACTACTAAATAGAGAGGACTACAGAACCAGCAGGTTACAATAGTTGATATTGTGCAACCAACAAAAAAATGTTAATCTTATGACAAAATCCTCTTAATAGTAGTGGTGGCTAGCAACTGCTGCATATGAAAGCACATCCGTCCCCGGTCCAGACTCAGATGAGATCACAGCTCCAACTGAAATATTAATTATCATCCTGTGGCTTTAGGGTAGGTTATCCAGGCTCCATAACACAGAGCAACTGCCAATACTAAAACTCTAGATAACCAGGAAAGTGGCTTTTATTTCTGAGTGCCTATGCACTGATACACTAGGCTACCCAATGCTTCATGCTCACTCATTTTAGTGTTTCTTAAAGTTTCCTATTTAATTTTTCTCCCTTCTGTAGTTTCTTCTACATTAATAGTTAAGTGGCTGTGGTAGTTACTTTTCCTGTTGCTGTGATAAAATACCTCAGCTAAAGCAACGAAAGAGAGAAAGGATGTGTTTTAACTCACAATTCCAGAACACAGGAATGTGCAGCAGCTGGTCACATTGCTTCTACATTAGGGAGAAGAGAGCAATAAATCCATGCTGGCTAGTATTCATCTCATTTTCTCTACACTTACATAGTTCAAAATTGGCTTCCTAGGACTCATAATCAAGAAACTTAATCAAGGTTATTCTCCATAGACACATTAGAGATCTGTATTCAAGGTGATTCTAGACTCTGTCAAGCTGATGGTTAACACTGACCATCAGATTAGACTAAACTGGGGAAGAGTTATAGAAAGAAATTAAAATTGTAACATCTATTCTCATCTATCCAGATCCCAGTCACTAAGTCACTATCTATTTATCTATCTATCTATCTATCTATCATCCATCCATATATATATATATATATATATATATATATATATATATATATATAGAGAGAGAGAGAGAGAGAGAGAGAGAGAGAAAGAAATATATTGAAATATATATATAATTTATAAAAATACAATTGATATATATTTGTCAAAATGTAACAGTAATTTTAGATCATACTACTCTTCTAAACCTCTCTTGTAGAATAGAGTTTAAGGATACATAAGTATCTTTATCCATTATCACAAAACAAAGGATTCTAATTTATTGAAATAAAGTTAAACAAAGCTTTAGCATAAAAGATGTTATATTGGTTACTTTCTATTTTCTAGGTAGTGTCACAAAGAAATTTGTACAACACAGCAACTCTCCCACCTGCCTCTGTCTCTGTCTCTCTACCTGTCTCTGCCTCTCTGATACTGTCTCTGTGTCTGTCTCTGTGTGTCTATCTTTCTCTGTCCCTCTGTCTCTGTCAGTCTGTCTCTCTCTCTCTCTCTTACACATATATCACATACATACATGCACACAAACACAGAGAACACACACTCTTTGTATTTATATCTCCTCCAAAATGTTTACTTCTGATTATCATGAGTCATGAGTCATCTTTCAGTTAAGTGTTTAATTCACTACTTCTCTCAAAACAATGGAGACTGTATGGAACCAAAGTCCTCTAATGCCAGCCGTGATTATCCAAAATATTTGGGATAGCTCTCTAAACTTAAACAAACAAAAACAATGAATGATACTATTCTCCCAAAATTTTGCCACAAATTAGATAAAAATATTTCTTAGCATAGAATTTGATATATTATTACTTTTTAAAATGGTAGGGCTTTACTGAATTGTTTAGGGGCATTTTAAAATGAGATGCCCATTTTATATCTTTATCACTTACCACTTATAGCTAACATTCCATCACATCAAATGACAATATGACACAAAATTTTGATGAACTTTCAAATCTAGGTTTCAAGTCCCTTTTCTGTGAAATTAGAGTAGGACTAAGGCTCCCAAGATTGGCTAGTAGCTACAGGAGCATGATGGAGAAGTAGCAATAGCAATCCCAACTATTCAATCCAAATGAGCAAGGATTTGCCCTCAGGCACAGTGCCATTGAGAATCAGTTCTAAGTTATTACAGAAGAAGATGGTGGGTTTTGTATTGTATAATATGCTTTTCTGAATGTCACATTATCAAAATCTGGTAAATTTTAATCTTAATAAATTATTTTTCACAAGAAACCCAGCTTTTAAATTTTCTTGAAGAGTTTAAGAGGTTCCATCTCTACCACAATGAGAGATAGAGTTTTCATTAAATTTGATGTTTAGATATATAATGTCCAAATTCTAAAACTTTTCCTGAAACAATATAGATGGGGCTTCTGAGTTCCACTGCTCTTCATTTTCACTGTTATCATCCTTTACAAAGATTAGTGGAACTTAAAATCTACTCTCCCTGCTGTTGCAAATCAACCAAGACTTACCTTTAAAAAAATCCCTCTGTTGGCCATTTATTGCTGCTAATTTTACTCTTCATTCCTCCCTAATTACTTTTAGAGGTTGTTTTCTTTGATCATTCAAGAAATTGAAGTCTTTTGTTCAACATGACAGAGTCAATACAGAGATAACTATGCCACATCTAAACCATGTTCACTGAGATCATGCCAGGTGAGATATTACAGGAAAATCTGTCAATCAATGTCTACATTCTCACACCTCCTCTATAGTCCCTCTCCTTTCTGAATTTTAATAACACAGTTACAGAAAAAAGTGTAGTCAGGGAAACCTATGTGGGGTAACCAATCAGAGCTGTGCAAACAAAGTTCCCAGTCCCCATCATTGTTTTGCTATGCAGCGTTAGTGATATTGTTTATTATGTTCACATATTTCCTCCTATGAGCATCCCTTAGGACAAATCTACTTTATTCCAGGACCACTAAGTGTAGTATTTATCCTGAATGATTGGCCTGCTTTTAACCTAACAGACATTATTAATTAAGTGGCTTTTCCTATAATATAATTGCCAAAGCTTCCTCTGCATTAGCTGCCCGGAAGCTGAGAAACAATCTGTGTTCTAACTAAAACAGTGCTTCCTCAGCTTTATCTGCAGATTAAAAACACATTGAAATCTCTGAAAGAAACTAAGATGGGAAAGAATCAATCCAGTCATATTTTCAGTGGAGACAAGCCTGGGTCTCAGTATTCTTTAGGCCATGCAATTTATTTTAATCTTATAATATGGGAAAAGAGCAATGTTTTCATCCAAGCTATACATTGTTGAGGTGAGAATATGCTTTACTAGTCAAATCATGGTAACTTGTGTCTATCCTTTTGCTTTACAATTTATTATTATTTATTCTTTGAGAATCCCATATATGTATACAGTGACTTTTGATGAGGTCCACTGCTGTGGGGTATTTTTTTTGTACACTGTGAAAATGTGTCACTCATATTAGTTTAATAAAAATCTGAACAGTCAATTGCTAGGCAGGATTTTCACGGTAGCAGGGATGCTGGGAACAAGAAGGCAGAGTTGCCAGCCAGATGGAGAGGGTATATGTAGCAGGAATCTTAAAGAGTCTTATTAATAAAAACAAACCTGGAGCCAGGTACTGGGGTCAACGCTGAAAGATCAGAGAAGCAGAATAAGCCACAGCTACCTCACCTTGCCAATTCTTCAGCTGATCCTGTTTCTTTAGACTGGAAGCCTCTGAGTCCTCATCTAGAATGAATCTCAGCTGAACTGTGCTGCTCAAAAGCCTAAAGGCTTAACCAGCCTAGTTCCTGGTTTTCACGCCTTATATGCCTTTCTGCTTTCTGCCCTCACTTCCTGGGATTAAAGGCTCACTTTCTGGGATTAAAGGTGTTTGTCATCATGCCTGGCTGTTTCCAATGTGACCTTGAACTCACAGAGATCCAGATGGATTTCTGCCTGTGGAATGCTAGGATTAAAGGCATGAGTGCCACCATTTTCTAGCCTCTGTATCTAGTGGCTGTTTTGTTCTCTGACCCCAGATAAGTTTATTAGGGTACACTATATTTTGGGGAACACAATTACCACCGCATTTTCCCTTTTTTTGTCTAAAATTAAAAAAAGCTTATAACTAATATAAGAAAAACTATCCAATAAATATATACAATATATACAGTCAAGAATACATTAACGATGTCTAGTCCATTAACATTTGACAGATTCAGATAAAAACTCCATTATATATATTAACAATGTCAAGTCCAGTAACATTTGACAAACTTAGACAAAAAAATTTCATTACTTATCCTATTTAAAACAAGTAGTTCCTTTTTAAAAGTAGATTCAATGATCTCCCTTTTTATCTTATTATATCTATAGGTATAAGACATGCAGAAGGACAGGTAAATGTCACAAGTCATGTGGCAACACATAGATGAATAGAAATGGGCTAATTTAAGTTATAAAAGCTAGTGGGACAAGCCTAAGATATTGGCCAAGGTTTCATAATTAATATTAAGTCTCTGTGTGATTATTTGGAAGATGACATATGGGACAGAAAAAGTCCACCTACAAATGGTGTCCAATGTGGGCACACGTTTTTCCACATAAGATCTCAGAAAGCTTAACAAAAGTTTCCAAACACACACTTGTTTAAGGTATTATACCTATGCTGCTCATTTAACAATGTAATTTTTAGTCCTTGAAAATTATTATTACAAATGGTTTAAGATAATTAAAAAATATAGGTCAGTAGTTAGTCATCTATAGCAATCAAATTTTTGGCCATGTTAGGTATGTTTTCAAGGTCAAACAGAGATATGTTTCAGACAGACAGATAGTCTTCAAATACTTCACAGATCTATAGAATATTATATTTAAGGTATTTTAATAACATAAGGCTTTTCATGACAATGAGACATGTCTGCTCCTGACAGCCAAAATCTACTTCAGAAAAGATAATGGGCATCAAAGAACCTCCATATGGAGTTTGCTTTCCTTTGGAAAAAACTAGACACTGGATAAAGAAACTGCCCTTGCCTCAACTGATGACAGTGTGCTGGACAAGGATGACACAAAAGAAAGTGACTGCCAAACTTTGCCAACACAAGGTAGGACTGTCCTTCAAAATTCCTGCTTTAAAGAAAAATCTGTCAGATATTCTAGGCCTGTAGGCAGAAGATGGCTGCCCCAACATTACAGTGGAATAGGTATCAGGTAGCCAGCTATTTCTGTCATTTCTATAGTTTTGGAAGTTGTTTGCTCTGAACTTTCAGTTTACTCAGATAATATTGTATCCTTCTTGGGTCTTTGATAGAGCTGAAGACTAAATAATTATAGTTTTCCTTGGTTATGGTAGAAGATAAATTAGGTACAAAATTTTGGACTCATCAAGAGAGTCCAAATAATGGAGTATTTTCTCTAAAGTGTAATTCTTATTTGATCATTGTTCTTATTGTATATAGTTTTATTTGTTAAACTTAATACCTTTCCTTTCTATATAGACAAAATCTGATAATTGTTCTTATTGTATATACTTATACTATGTTATAGTTAACACATTTCCTTTTTATTTAGACAAAAAGAGGTAAATGTTGTGGAACATTTTTGTACATTGTGAAGATGTATCACTCAGATTGGTTTAATAAAAGCTGAAAAGCCAATAACTTAGGCAGTGTTTTCAGGGCAGCAAGAATGTTGACAAGAAGAAGGTGGAGTTGCCAGCTAAATGGAGAGTAAGTAAGTGCAGTAAATAAGTGAGTAAGATATGCAGAAGGACAGATAAATGTTACAAATCATGTGGCAACACATAGATGAATAGAAATGGGTTCATTTAAGTTATAAGAGCTAGTGGGACAAGCCTAAACTATTGGCAGAACTTTCATAATTAATACTAAGTCTCTGTGTGAATATTTGGGAGATGATAGATGGGACAGAAAAATCTGCCTAAGTCCACTCCCACTATTTCCTCCAACTTCTCCCAGATTGTTCCTATGTTCCCCTCCTGATTAAACTCCCCCTTTTCATTAAAAAAAAATCGGTAAACACAAAAGGATTGCTATCCAAATGCACAAATGTGTGAAGCTATCAATTTTAGCATTGGCAGCAGACCTGGAACCAACTTCCTGGAAAAAAAAACTGATTCTTCCTTCTTCAGCTACTATCAACTGCTAATATCTCCTCTTTCAGGGGTAGACACTAATGAGCCTCTTTCTTATCCATGCTGGAATGCTGAAGTTATTGATCTTGTGCAAGCATTCACAGGTGCTACAATTTCATAAGTACTACAGCTCTGTTGGTCCAGAAGACAAGCACTGTTTTTTTTTTTTAAATCATTCTTGACCTCTGCTTTTAAATTCTTATGGTATTACCTCCACTCTTCTGGGATGTTCCCTGAGTCTCAAGGACAGCATATGATAGAGATGTATCATTCTCTACACATCAACAAATAAGTTTTAATGTTTCATCTTGTGCTCTTTTATGCAACTTTATAAGCTATTAATTCCCAAACCAAATGAACTATTCCACCTGATGAGTTTGACTAGGGAGAAATATGTTAAATAGAAATGTAACTCTTAAACCTTAAATTGTGAATATAGAGCACAAAATTCTCCCATGCTTTCTTAGCTCTCAATAAATTAACTTCAAAGATAAATGATTTGATTCCAGTTTGAATTTTGGTGTACTTCTTCAAGCAAAGTAAAATTTATTAAATCCTAAAATATAAACTATAATCATTATGAGGTCCTTTCTAATAAAAATGGCATTTATAGACCATAACGAGATAGAATTGCTTAAGACAGAAATATCCTACATTTGGATTTTGAATGTATTATACTTGGTGAATGATGGCCTAGCATAAATTAAATTCTAGCTTCAGTTGCTAACAGCATAAAATCAAATGTAGTGATGCATGACAGCAATACCAGCAGTTAGGTGTTAAAGGCAGGAGGATCGGAAGTTTAAGTCCTCCTTGGCCACACAAGTTTAAGCCAGCTTGGGTAACATGAGACTGCTTTTAATTTTTTTTTACATTTAATAACTGGTACAAGTATTTAAAATGGCTCAATGATTACCAGTAATCTTAATAACTTATGCTCCCTTCATAATATCTGTGGAGTTGTTTTTGTTCAAAGATGGCCACATGGGGGACTCTGTAGATTAGAAATGCTTCAACTTAACAAATCATGAAATTTATGAAAACAGAAAACCAGCACCTAAGAAATGTGCCTAGCTAATGCTCAATAAATATTTATTAAAGGTAAGAAAGACTTTCCACTAGCTTGGCTGGCCATCTCTGTATGTTTTCCCATCATGATCTCGAAGTCCCTTGCTCATAGAATTCCTCCTCTCTCTCATCGATTGGACTCCTGGAGCTCTGCCTGGTGCTGGGCTGTGGGTCTCTGATCTGCTTCCACCGGTTACTGGATGAAGGCACTATGATGACAGTTAGGATATTCACTAATCTGATGACCAGAGTAGGCCAGTTCAGGCACCCTCTCAGCTGTTGCTAGTAGTCTAAGGGGGGTCCTCTAGATAGGTGAGACAGTTATTTAGCTTGAACTGTTTAGGGGACCCCCAGGCAGTGGGATCGGGATCTGTCCTTTGTGCATAAGCAGGCTCTTTGGAGCCCAGTGCCTATGGTGGAACACCTTGCACAACTTTGGCGCAGGCGGGAAGGGCTTGGACCTGCCTCAACTGAATGCTCCAGGCTCTGCTGACTCCACATGGGAGAACTTGCCTTGGAGGAAGTGGGAATGGGGGCGGGGGTGGTTTGGGAGAAGGCTGGGTCAGGAGGAGGGAAGAGAAGGTGATCTGTGGTTGGTATGTAAAATGAATAGAAAATTTCTTAATAATAAAAATAAAAAATAAAAAAAGAAAGAAAGAAAAATGAACAAGTCAGAAAGCAGCCAGTAAGCAGTGTTCCTCTGTATGTTCTGCTTCAAGTTCCTGCTTAAGTTTCAGTCCTGAATTCCTTCAAGGATGGGTTGTGACTTAGAAGTGTAAGCTGAATAAATTATTTTCTCCCTGAAAAAAAAAAGAGAGCCCAAGGTATTCATATTTTATCTATACAACATGAATGCTAAATACTTAATTTTATGTGTCTTTAAACTTAGACACAGACACATGCACACAGAACAAGGAAGAATATTTAATCAATTAGGAATGGAATTGAATATACTTTAAAGTGATTACACAATGTGAGTAAAGGAATGATATTTTTCTTTCATATTTCTTGGTGTCAAAGTTACTATTTACTGTTTTAAAGTTAATAGAAAAATATTAATTTACATGGTCTAGGTTTCCTCCATAAAATTGTTTCCAGAAAAACTATACTAAGTAAGATAAAATAGTTGAAGGATTATACCCATCCATTAATGGTGCTTTAAAGATAATATTTGGATGGGGGGTTGGTTAAAGAAATATTGAGATCCTATTTCAGGCTAAAAGCCCATTTCATATTCAACCGCCACTTCATAAAGTGACCTTGCATCAGTAAATCTGAAAACATTTGAAGTTGGTTACATTTCATTCCTAATGGACCTGGATGCCAAACGTTCTTTACTCTGTATTTGGAAGGCTTCCAATAGAGTGATTTAGGGTAGTCGTGCTTCAAACACAATGCCTCCTTGCTCAGATGCTTGGCAAAGTTTGAAAAACAAGCTTCTAAAATAGGAAAAGAGGAAACAGAGAGAGGGAGAGAAAAAGGGATATGGGAACATGGAGCACAAGATGACAAGAGAAAGAAGGAGAGATGAGGATGAGAAGAAGGGGGAGAGACAGGAAGCAGGGAAAAGAGGAGAGATGGGGGACAAGAAAACTATGAGTCAATTTATTTTTATAGTTTTAATTGAAAGGTTCCTTTTATGGAGAACTGATATTAAACATATGGTCCTTCTTATACTTAATACAGGTGCCCAGAACATGAAATCTAACACCAGGGGAGGGGAGAGCTTTTTTGAGTTCATTTTTCAGTCAAACCACGTGTGTGTCCATCCCCTGAATTCCATGCATGTCCTCAGAATTTGAAACAATAATAGTGAGTATGCACTAGGGGGACAAAGTGATAGCTATTATTTCTATATAGACAGTGAGCTAATCTCCTTTTCATTGCTAATGTCAGTGACTTTTGGGCTAACTCATGATTAGCATTGAAAAGGGTGTTTTCTGATGCAGTGGGTATTTCTATAGATCTACCCATTGCTGTTATTCTTTTTACAAATCTGTCTTTAAAAGGAGAGCCACTCTGTCTTCCAATGGGAAACAGTAATTCTAGTTAGTTAATGGCATTCATAGATACTACACAGACCATAGAAATATGATGAATAATACATACATTGAAATATTTTTAAGCCAAGCAGCCCAATCAAATTAAAATGCTCCAGGAAGTAATCTAGTGTAGTTTGAAAAACACTGTGACAATGGCATAATTTGCATAGCACTTTAAAAAAAATCAATAAAAAGACAGTGTTTCTCATTTCTGTTAAATAATTTCTTGGACAAAATAATGATGGAGATTATAATCTTTTTTTGCTTTTGAACTCTGTCAAAGCAAAGAGGTGGCATGTGACAATATCATGTACAATAAGAACACTGAGACTCAATGATTCTGTCCAGTAGAAGGGGAGACTGGTATGTTTGGAAGAAAAACAAACTCACCTGGAAACGAAATGGAAGAAGATGCTATCAAGTTCAACTAGGAACTAAAATAATTGATTAAATGTTATTTGGATATTTAGTTTAAATTCTTAAGTAGAAATATGAGATGTTATCTTTTAACAACATTAAAAACATAAATGTTATGTTTTTTTGAAGAACATAGTTTTGGTTAAATGTTTGTCTCTGAATATTTGATTTCTGTATATGCTTTATAGTCCTACAGACCTAGGGTCATGTAAAAATATTTTCACAGGCAAAAGGGGTTGTGAATGCAATAAGTTTAAGAAAGCATGATCTAGAAGGTCTGTGCTGTACCTATGTGTATATGCAAAGCAGCATTTATTTCAAAATTGACAAAATCAAAATGTCAGTCAACTCAGATAAACATTCAATGTGTGTTGTGCTTTAAAGTATCAAATATTCAGCCAAGATATAGTATTATTTACATTTTAAAAAAAAACAAGCATGCCTGTGGTTCATATTTATGCAAATTTATTTTTGCCGTTAATAAGTGGTAAAATTATATGCATACCAAGGAACTGTTTTAAATTAAACTCCTCATTATGTATTTTCAGCATGTCTTTCCTATAAGCTTATCTACAATGAATAAAAATACAAATTTTTCAGTAACAAGGCTTATGTAAAAAGTTTAAGAAGTCCTGATCTGTTCCTAGATTCCTTTAACAGAACACTAGAATTTTTTTTCCAGTAGGTCCCTGACCTATCTGATCTCAGGTTATTGGGCCCTACTCAGGTTGAGGATGGGTTCCATCTCATGAAATGGCCTTAAATCCAGTCAGATGTTGGTTGGTTTGTGACACTCTTGCACTGGGCTATCTTTCAGGCACGTAGGAACAGAGAAACCCGCACATTCACACACACAGATCTTTGCTCTTTAGTTGTGTCAGATATGGCCATCTTAGAGTATGGGCCTAAATCTGATGTTTAAAACGATTTGGCTACTCTCAAAAGAAACCAATCTATTTTATAAAAGGTTACTGTTGTGGGTATCAGTGATTGTAGCTGAGTTATATTGATGATTATCTTTTTTTTTTGCTAGTATGCAGAGTACCTTGCAGTACTATGAATGCTAATCAGTAAGGGTGACATTTCTAGTTGGGGTTCTACTCTATTTCTCCATGCTTGATAACATTAATGATGTCTTTAGTTACCGCCCCTTACCATCAGGCTGTGGGAGAATAACTAAAAGCCTTGGCAATAGACTGATATTTTGAACCTTTTGGCCAACAAATTAACAAGATGTCACCTGTTGCTGGCACTGAAGGTTTTACTTGGTGATATAAGATGTCTAGTTAGGTCATTGTCTCCCCATTGTATGACAACTCCATTTAAATTTCTTCTGTATAGGTATATATTTTAGGAAGCTTCCATAGTAGTAAGTTTCAATATGGTTTTTCAGAAGGACTTTAGTTTCAGTTGTATCTCCCCATGTTCTCTCTTTTACCCTGCCCTCCCATATCTGTCCCCATTTAATCCTATTCTAGTTCCTCCTATTTTATCTTTATAATATTATACTCTATTTCCCTTTCCTCAGAGACTCCTCTTCCCCCATCCTGGTCCTTTTCTATGTACCTAACAATCTATCTGAAGTTCCAGCTGTACCACTATTGAACCTGTGTTCACTATTCTAGTTCCTCCAATTTTATCTTTATGTTATTATACTCTATCTCCTCTTCCTCAGAAGATCTCCCTCCCCTCACCTTGTCCCCTTCCTATGTATCTAACAATCTATATCAAGTTGCAGCTGTACCACTATTGAACCTGTACTCAAAAGACTCTACCTCTAACTACAGAGACACCTGCTCATCAATGTTCATTGCTGCTCTATTCATGACAGTCTGAGACTAGAATCAGCCTAGATGCCCATCAACTAAATAATGGATACTGAAAATGTGATACATTTTAAAAATTTAATATAATTCATCTTTAAGGAAAAGGCAAAACTATTAAATTTGCAGATAAATGGGTGAAGGTCGAAACAATCATCTTGAAGTGAGGTAACCTAGACTAAAAAAGATAGACATTTCATGTTTTCTCTTACATTTGGATGTTAATATTTAGGCTTTGTATGTGTGTGTTTCAATCTGAGAGTTGTACTTTTACATGAAATTATGGCAAATTTCATGCCAATTTCTTTGTATATTCCTGAAAGAAATGCTCTTAGGCTATTATGCATTTAATTTTTAGTATTATATTTCATGTACTTCAAGTTTTCAGTCTTTCCCCCATAAAACATATCAATTGGGCTTTAACAAAGCCAGCAATGTGACAAATTGTATTTGATAATTTATCCAAATTTACTTTTTACTCTTTCTTAGCTTAAAATTAGTTTCTCAGAAACTATATGATCATGTTGTTATTCTATCACCATTGGCCTCTAAATAAAATAACTTCAGATGGTTCACATTAATGTATTTATTTTAAGATTTTATTTTCAAAAATTCTTATTTTCTTGGTAAAAGATGAGGACAACACAGATAAATTGATCTTCTTTATTCTAAAATACAGTAGTATAGTGCTAAAACAGTCACTAGCTTTGAAATCCCATGTTAATTTGTAGGGTCAGCTCTTTGGTCTATAGATAAGTATGAAATTTTCTGTAATTAATTTCAGGCATAGTGCTTCCCACATCAAGATCGCTTAGTTAATACTAACTGTTATTACCAGAGTTTAGAGAAGCAAAAAGAAGCCAACTACGTTCTTATCGCTAGGAAATTCTCAACCAAAGAGAGAGCTACTTCCCCTATACCCATGCCTGTATCCCTTTCTGGGTCCTGCCATCTTACTTCCTCTCTCTGCCCAGCTACATTATTTCCATTATGAAGTGATTATCTGCTTTAATATCTTAGGGTGTAGTTAAAAGATTTTTCAAGCATATTTTAAAGACAAGATACTACTTTTAAAAATAAAAAAGTTTACATACTTTATTATTATCATTGACAAAGGGATAATAGTGATTATCTATTCCCTGAGCTTTTGTGTTTTTAATCTGCTCCAGAGATAATGTTCACAGTATGAATAATGGTTAACATAAAGCAAAATAATGTTTCATTGAGACATTGTGACAATATTCTTCTTATGTTTAAATCCCATCTAAGTGGAGGAGAAAATATCAAAACTACAATAAAAAAGCTCCAAGTATTAAGATACAATGTGTATAAGAAAAGACAAATGATAAATAAACGCATAAAATTCTATGGCTTTAGCAATAAAAGACACAGATTAAAACAGCAGTAAAATATGACATTCACTGCCAAACCAATGTGATTAAAAAGTCTAATGCCACACATTAATATGAATGCATATGGACATACATACTGTTGGTAAACGGACTATTAATGAAAAGCTTATGATTTGTCTTTTTTAGTGTCTATTGACACATTAAACATGTAAACACTTTGACCTAGAAATGAATTAATAAAATGCCTAATAGCAACTTCATTACACAAGTTATGATAAAGTCAAAATCTAAGAATTTTTGGGAAACTATATAATGTATATAATGTGCACTAGAAAAGACAGATGTTCAAGACATAATAACATAATGTGCAGTGGAGTCTCACATTTAAAATGTGAAGGTGGATGTCTTGTTCAATCATGGGAATCAAACTAATGAATTCTCTTGTCAATTATAGCCCTGGACAGGGATAACACAGAGTATTTTCCTCTTTTTTTATACTTTTTTTGATATTAAGAAAACATTCTTTGGAGCTAGAATTGTGGTTCAGTAGTTAATAGCATGTGCTGCTCTTACAGAGGACCTGAGTTTATTTCCCAGAAACCACTCCGGGCAGCTTATACCTACAAGAAAATTAACCTACAGAGAAATCTGATGCCTCTGAACATTGATAGCAGCTTCACTCATATGAACAAATCTAAACACAGACATGCACATATACATAGAATAGAAAATAATAAAAGTGAATCATTTTTAAATAGAAAATACAGAGAAAAAAACATTGCTGGAATCATTAATGGTCTCATTTGTGCATATTTATTTTAAGAAGTGTTTGCTAAAATTCTGGAAGCTTTAGATTTTTCTGAAGTGTAATAAATATTTAAATAATGCAATGTGACTTTATAACATTCATCTGATATAAAGGACTTAATAGGTATGATGCTTAAGACATTTGAAAGCAATCAACAAATTCAGGAAGGACTCCTACACAGAAAAACAGATAGGCTTCCTGAAGACCTTCTCATTCTCTCTCTCTCTCTCTCTCTCTCTCTCTCTCTCTCTCTCTCTCTCTCTCTCTCAAAAAACAAAAAAACTTTCAATCACCAGAAATGGAGAAAATAAGATATTCCATGATACAGTCAAATTTAAACAATATCTATCTACAAATTCAGCCTTATAAAGAGAGGTAGAAAGTGTCAAGTGATAGATCCGTATCTATCACTATGCACAAAACTCAAGTCCAAGTGGATTAAAGACCTCTACATAAATCCAGTTACACTGAACCTGACAGAAGAGAAAGTAGGAAGTAACCTTGAACACACTGGCACAGGAGACTGTAGCTGGAAGTTTTTATGTGTCCCAGCTAGCCAGTGGTTAGGACAAATCTCTTTCACTCATGTACCTCAAGTGAACATACAGAGGCTTATATTAATTATAACTGTTTGGCCATTAGCTCAGGCTTATTACTGACTAGTTCTTACACTTAAATTAACCTATAATTGTTATTTATGTTTAGCCACATGGCTTGGTAGCTTTTCTCGGTTCTACCTTGTCATCTTGCTTCCTCTGTGTCTGGCTGGAAACTCCTGATGCCTTTCCTCTTCCCAACATTCTCCTAGGCTGCTTGCCATGCCTATTGGCCAATCGGTGTTTTATTTATCAACCAATCAGAGCAACACATATTAACAGCATACAGAACGACATCCCACAGCAGAAGACCACTTCCTGAATGCAACACCAATAGTGCAGACACTAAGAAAAACAATTAATAAATGGGACCTCCTGAAACTGAGAAGCTTCTGTAAGGCAAAGAACACAGTAAATAAGACAAAATGATAGCTTACAGAATGGGAAAAGATCTTCACCAACCCCACATCTGACACAGGGCTAATCTCCAAAATATATAAGGAACTTAAGAAATTAGACATCAAAATAATGAACAATCCAATTAAAAAGATGAGCTACAGATCTAAACAAAGAATTCTCAACAGAATAATGCCAAATGGCTGAAAGATATTTAAGGGATTGCTCAACATCTTTAATCATCAGGGAAATGCAAATAAAAGCAACTCTGAGATGCCATCTTACACCTGTTAGAATGGCTAAGATGAAAAATACTGATGACAGCTTATGTTGGAAAGTATGTGGAGAAAAGGAACACTCCTCTACTGTTATTGGGAGTGCAAACTTGTATAGCCACTTTGGAAATTAGTACAGTGACTTCTCAGAAAACTGGAAATCATTCTACCTCTAGAACCAATGATACCACTCTTGGGCATATACCCAAGGCATACTTGATCATATCACACAGATAGTTGCTCAAATATGTTCATAGCAGCATTATCCATAACAGGCAGAATCTGGAAACAGTTTAGATGCTCCTCAACTGAAGAAAAGATAAAGAAAAGCTGGTGCATATACACAATGGAGTATTACTCAGTTGTAAAAAACAATGACACCATGAAATTTGCAGGCAAATGAATGGAACTAGAAAATATCATCCTGAGTGAGATAACCCAGACTCAGAAAGACAAACATAGTATGTACTCTCTTGTATAATATTAGAGGGACCAGTCTTAATATTATACATCCCAGGGGCTCAGGAGAGAGAACTACTAACAGCAAGGACTATTTTTTGGGAAATAGAATCTCAGCACACCGAGCTTATAGTCCACCTGCTTTAATTCCTCTGGTATAACATCCTATATACATAGCTTCAGTTCTGTTCTCATGCCTAGCTCCTTTCTTGCCTGATTTCTCTCTATATTTATCTACTGCTCCCTCTAAGTTCTATCTTAATTCTCTCATCTTAATTCTGCCTCATCTAGGTCCTTTTCATCTTGTTGTTACCCAGTTAGTGCTTCCCCATCTGGCTCTTCCTCATCTTCCATCTTGTTCCTCTAGGACTCTCTTCTCTCCCTTCAATCTAGTTCTTCCCCATTTCAGTTTGTACCTCTCAAGTTCTTACCCATCTAGTTCTTTCATTCTCTTTTCTCTTCTCTGTCCGGTGCCCTGGAAGTCCCGGTATATATAAACTTACAATCAGTAATCCTTTGGCAGTGCAAAGCCAGGCTTCCAGAGTCAAATGGAGGGGTGATAAGAATCACATAGAGAGGCAGTAATAATTAATTATCATTTGCAACCCAAAAGGGAAGTGACTAATGGGGAAATGAATTAACTAAAGGCTAAATTCGGGTAATATCTAAGAAGAGGGATTTTATGTGCTCCACTATAGTCTTAAACATGATTGGTAGAAAATGTTAAGACTCTGTAAGTTGCTAGGTCAATGGGAGAAAATAAAACTGTTTTCTTTTTTCCTATGGCTCCTATCTGTCCAAGCTATCTGCCATTTTTTTCTTCAGGGTGGGGGAAATTGTGCTCGGTCGCTAGGCAACCTGTGTACAGCTAGATGCCTCTGGTGATAGTTAAAGGAAGATCTGGAACTAGAGACAAGATTTGGGAAAGGAGGAAGTTAAGCTTAATTGGCACATCCACCAGGCCTTCTCAAACAGGTAGTCTGGATGCTTAAGTTTGTTCTTAGAGAGTACAGAGATATCTCTGATAAGGTACTTTCCTCCATCTGGGGGAATGGTGATAATTACAGGGAGGCTTGAACTGGGGTTCAGGCTGAGCATAGCTGTGGCACAGGAAGTTATCTAAATATTCCTAGAAGTGTAAGGAGTTAGAGGTCTATAAATTTAGTAAGGCTGTAAGAAAGGTAAGTCCGAGCTAAATTGTGTAAAGCTATTTCTTAACATCCACCTGACCTAGTCGGTGTCTCCTTGGGGAATTTACCTTAAATCTGGAGACTTGCATGTGGACTGTTATTACTGTTAGTCCTTGAAAGTGGCTAAGGGAGATATCTGATTCCAGAGGAAGCCTTTCCTGAGGCTGTTCTCCAAATACCTTGAATGTGTATGTCCAGAGAGTCATCAGTCCACACTGATAGTCCTTCTTAGAGAAAAAAAATCAATGGGGAAAACTATGAAGGCACATGTGATTTTCATAACAGAATACAGCTGATATATAACAAGCCAAATAACACCAAAAAGCTCCTTGGAATATGGCTTCCTCTGGAGGAATTCCTTGATCCCTCCAGGTAGTGACTTTGCCATAACCAGCTGAGTTCTTATGATATATTCCTATAACCTGCAGCAGTACTCACTCATAAGTGGATACTAAATGTAAAGCAAAGTATAACCAGACTACTGCCCACAGCTCCAGAGAAGTTAGCTAACAAGGAAGACTCTAAGAGGGACTCATGGATCACTCTGAAAAGGGGAAATAGATGAGATCTCTGGAGTAAACTAGGGGTGAGGATGGCAATAGAGGGGAGGGATTGGGGGATGACATGAGGGAACAGGATGGTTGAGTTGGGAGAGGGACAGAGTGGGAGAGCAATGAAATAGATATCCTGATAGAGGGAGACATTGTGGGGTTAGGGAGAAACCAGTGCTAAGGAAATTCCTAGAAATCCACAAGGATGACCCCAACTAAGACTCCTAGCAGTAGTGGAGAGGGTACCTGAACTGGCCTACCCCAATAATCAGATTGGTAAATATCCTAACTGTCATCATAGAGCCTTCATCCAGTAACTGATGGAAGCAGATACAGAGATCCACAGCCAAGCACCAGGCCAAGCTCTGTGAGTCCAGTCAAGGAGAGAAAGGAGAGATTGAATGAGCAAAAGGGTTCAAGATCATGATGCGGAAATCTACAGAGACAACTGAACCAATGAACCGAGCTAGTAGGAACTTATGAACTGTAGACCAACAGCTATATGGAGGCTGCATGGGACCAGATTAGGCCCTCTGCATACTGAAGACAGTTGTATAGTTTGGTCTGTTTGGGGTCCCCTGGCAGTGGGATCAAGATCTATCCCTGGTGCATGAGCTGGCTTTTGGGAGTCTATTTCCTGTGGTGGGATGCCTTGCTCAGCCTTGATGCAGGGGGACAGGCTTGGTCCTGCCTCAACTGAATGTATCAGGCTTTGCTGACTCCTCATGGGAGGCCTTACATTTTACATTTTGGAGGAAGGTATGGGGCTGGATCGAGGGGGAGGCTAAGGGGGGGGGAGTGGGAGGAGGGATGAGAGGGGATATGTGATTATTGTGTAAATGAATAAAAAACTTCTTAAATAAAAAAAGAGTGATAGAAGGAAAATCATACCCATGAAAACTTGCAGAAAATAAATAAGCTCACACCAGTAAAACCAAAACCAAAAAAAGGAAATCAAACACACACACACACACACACACACACACACACACACACACAAACCAACAATAACAACACCCCACCACCATCATAAATAACAAAATAATATAAAATCAAGGTTCACTGATACCTTTCAGTGATATCAGTGGTCTCAATTCCCCAACAAAAAGACACAGACTCACAGAATGTATGCTAAAACAAGACCAGTTCTGCTGCATCCAAGAAACACTCCTCAACATTAGGATAGAAATTAGTTCAGTATAAAGGGTTAGAAAAAGATATACTAAGCAAATAAAGCCAAATATGTAAGAAGCAAGCTGGTATAGCCATTTTAATACATAACAAAGTACACTTCAAACTAAAACTATTTAAAAGAGATAGGAAAAGATAATATATACTCAGCAAAGGAAAAATCCACAAAGATGACATTTCAATTCTTAGCATTTTTCCTCCAAACACAAGGACACCCAAATTTATAAAAGAAACACTACTACAATGTAAATCACACATTGACCCTTATACACTGATAGTGGGAGACTTCAATACCCACCCCAACCAATGGGCAGGTCATCCAGACAAAAACTAAAAAGAGAAATATTAGAACTAACAGATGTTTTAAACCAAATGGTCCTCACAGATACTTGCAGAATATTTCGCCCAAACACACACAAACACACACAAAAAATACCTTCTTCTCAGCACTTCATGGAACTTTCTCCAAAGTTGATCACATGCTTGGACACAAGCAAGTCTCAATATTTACAAGAAAACTGAAATAACTCCCTGCATCCTTTCAGATCACCATGGATTAAAGTTGGATATGAACAACAGCAACAAATTAAATCTTACAAACTTACAAAAACTGAACAACCCCACACCATATGGAAAATGGGCAAGACAGAAATAATGAATAAAATTAAAGATTTTCTAGAATTCGATGGATGAATAGACAGCATACCCAAACTTATGGGACACAATGAAAGCAACACTAAGAAGAAAGTTCATAGCAATAACTACCTACATAAAAAATTGGAGAGATTCCATACTGCAACTTAACAGCACACCTGAAAACTCTAGAACAAAAAACAGTGAGCATGCCCAAGAGAAGTAGATGGCAAGAAGTAGTAAAACTTAGGGGTGAAAGCAATAAAAGAAAAACAAAGAGAACAATTAAAAGAATTAATGAAATAAAGAGTTGTTTCTTTGAGAAAATCAACAAGATAGACAAACCCTTATCCAAACTAGCTAAAAGACTGAGAGAGAATATCCAAATTTGAAAAATCAGAAACAAAAGTGGGGACATAACAATAGACACACAGGAAATCCAGAGAATCACATGGACATACTTTATAAACCTGCATTCCACCAAATTTGAAAATTTTAAAGTAATGGATAGTTTTCTCTGTAGGTACCATTTACCAAAGTTAAATCAAGATCAAATAAACAATTTAAACAGACCTAAATGCCTAGTGAAATAGAAGCAGTCATTAAAAGTTTCAATCACAAAAGAACCAGGTCCAAACGGTTTTAGCATACAATTCTATCAGACTTTCTAAGAAAAGTAACACAAGTACTCTTCAAATTATTCTACAAAATAGAAACAGAAGGAATATATTGACTACTTCATTTTATGAGGCCACAGTTACTCTGATACCTAAACCATATAAATACTCAAGAAAGAAAGAAAATTACAGACAAATTTCACTTGGAAAAAATTGATGCAAAAATGCTCGGTGAAAGACTTGCAAACTGAATGCAAGAACACATCAAAGATTATTCACCATGATTAAGTAGGCTTTATCCCAGTGATACAAGGATGGTTCAGCATATGAAAATCAGTAAACATAATTCACCATATAAACAAACTGAAAAAATAAAACATGATCATCTCATTAAATGCAGAAAAGGCCTTTGACAGAATCCAAACTCCTTCATGATAAAAGTCCTGGAAAGATTAGGGATACAAAAAACATACCTAAACATAATTAAGGCAATTTACATCAAGCCTATAACCAATATAAAATTAAATGGAAACTCAAAGCACTTCCACTAAAATCAGGGACAAGACAAAGTTGTCCACTGTCTCCATATCTTTTCACTAAATACCTGAAGTTTTAGCTAGAGCAATAAGCTAACAGAAGGAGATAAAAATTTGGAAAGGAAGAAGTCAAAGTATTACATTTTGCAGATGATATGATAGTATACATAAGTGACAAGAAAAAACCTACCAGGGAACTCCTACAACTGATAAACACTTTCACTGAAGTGACAGGACATAAGACTACCTCAAAAAAGCCAGTATCTCTTCTATACACATAATGACAGACTGAGAAAGAAATCAGGAAAATAACATCTTTCATGATAGCCACAGATAATACAAAATATCTTGGGGTAACTCTAATCAAGCAAGTGAATGTCTTGTATAATAAAAACTTCAAGTCTTTGAAAAAAACAAGTTGAAGAAGATATTAGAAGTTGGAAAGATCCTCCATGGTCATGGATCAGTAGGATTAACATAGTAAAAATGGCCATCCTACCAAAAGCAATTCAGAGATTCAGTGGAATCGCCATCAAAATCGCAACACAATTCTTTACAGACCTTGAAAGGACAATTCTCAACATCATATGAAAAACAGAAACAAAACAGGATAGCTAAAACAATTCAAAACAATGAATGGACTGCTGAATTTATAACCATCCCTGATTTCAAGTTGTACTACAGATCTGTAGTAATAAAAACTGTATGATATGGAAATAAAAATATACACATTGATAAATGGAATTAAATTGAAGACACAGACATATTTTTATTAAGAAATTTTTATTCATTTTACATACCAATCACAGATTCCCCTCTTTCCTCCTCCTACCCCTCCAGCCTTCCCCCACCCACTCAGTCACCCCCATTCCCTCCTACAAGACCCAGACTTATTTTTAAAGACACAGGAACACCTGGTTTTGAAGCCAGAAATACACACTTGAAAAAAGACAGCATCTTCAACAAATGGTGCTGATCAACTGCTTGACTGCATGTAAAAGAATGCAAATAGATCCATATTTATCACCCTACACAAAATTCAACTCCAAGTGGATCAAAGACCTCAACATAAAAGAAGACACACTGAACCTAATAGAAGAGAAATTAGGCAATAGCCTTGAACACATTGGTATAAGAGATGACTTTCTGAAGAGAACATCAATAGTGCAGGCACTAAGATTCACAATTAATAAGTGGGATTTCATGAAAACAAAAAATTTCTGTAAGACAAAGGACACCATCATTTGGACAAAGTGGCAGCCTGCAGAATGGGAAAAGATTTTCAATAACTCCACATCTGATAGAGGACTAATATCCAAAATACGTAAAGAGTTTAAGAAACTACATATTTAAACAACAAATAATCTAATTAAAAATGGGATAGAGATCTAAACAGAGAATTCTCAATAAAAGAATTTCAAATGGCTTAAAGAAGTGTTCAACATCCTTAGCCATCAGGGAACTGTAAATCAAAACTGCTTTGAGGTTCTATCTTACATTTGTCAGAATGGCTAAGATCAATAACACCATAAGACCATTCCTCAGAAAACTGGAAATTGCCGGGCAGTGGTGGCACACGCCTTTAATCCTAGCACTCGGGAGGCAGAGGTAGGTGGATCTTTGTGAGTTCGAGGCCAGCCTGGTCTACAGAGAAAGATCCAAGATAGGCGCAACGCTACACAGAGAAACCCTGTCTCAAAAAACCAAAAAAAAAAAAAAAAGAAGAAAAGAAAACTGGGAATCAACCTACCTCAAACCCAGTTATTTCACTCTTGGGCATATACCCAAAGGATACTCCATCCTACTACAAGAACACTTGCTCAACCATTGTGGTTTTATTCATAATAATCATAATAATCAGAAACTAGAAACAACCTAGATGTCCCTCAACAGACAAATAGATAAAGAAAATGTGGTACACTTACACAATGGAGTATTATTCAGCTGTCAAAAAAATGACATCATGAAATTTGCAGACAAATGGATGGAACTAGAAAAAAAATCATCCTGAGTGAGGTAACCCAGACCCAGAAAGACAAAATTGGTATGAATTCACTTATAAGTGGATATTAGTCATTGGTAAATGATAACCAAGTTACAATCTGTAGATCCAGAGAGGTTAGGTAAAGAGCAAGCATCTAGGTGGACCACATGGATCTCCCTGGCAAAAGGAATAGAATAGATTTTATAGGTGGATTGGGGTGGGTGGGAAGAAAGCTGGGAGGGATCAGGTGGGAGATAATGGCATGGAGGGAGGGATTCCGAGGACAGACAAGTGGAATTGGAGAACATTTGGGGGAGAGGTGTGGAAACATACTGTAATGTAAACTTCTGGAATCTATGAAGGTGATCCTAATGAGGACTCCTAGAAATGTGGAATAAGGTGTCTCAATTGTCCATCTCTTGTAACCATGAAAGGCTTTCAGAAAATAATGGGATGCAATCAATGGAGTTTTTGGCCAAGGGAGTCCCATGTAAATCCCCAAACAACCCAGGTTGATGCTAAGGAAAATACTTGTTCCCCACAAACTGAAAGCAAGGCCCCATTGTCAAGGACAGCATCCACACAACTCATTGAAATGGAGAAGTCAAGTTGGTGTCTACATGGAGCCTTTACCCCTATGTTCTAGTTCTTTGGTGCAGAAAGGTACCATTCAGGCTACTGAAAGAGAAATTTGGATACCAAATTAGCCAAAACAAACAAAAAACCCCAAACAACAAACAAACAAACAAAACCCAAAACCTTTGACCTTCTGTCTGTCCAGCCTACAAAATATGTTGAGGCAATGGTGGCATGGAATTTGTGAGAATAGTCAACCAATACCTGATTTGACTTTTACATCCCACTCCACAAAAAGCAGCCCATACCTGACAGTTCTTGGGTAACCAAGAACCAGAAACTAGATAGCCCGGAAACCTAGGGTAATACCAAACACTACTACTCTAGGGAAAAAATCATTAACATGGTTCCTAATAATCTGCTATACTCATAGATCAGTGCTTAATCAGTCGTCATCTGATAGGCTTCCTTGAGCAGCAAATGGGAAGAACTGCAGAGGCCCAAGCCAGACATTATGCGGGGAGAGAGAGAGAGAGAGAGAGAGAGAGAGAGAGAGAGAGAGAGAGAGAGAGAGAGAGAGTCTAAATTGGAGGTCTCCATCAAATTTCTCCCTCATAGGTCAGGAAATCCTGTGGGAGAGGAGGTGGAAAGATGGTAAGAGTCAGAGGGGATGGAAGACATTAGAACACGGCCCTCTGATTCAACTAAGATATGCATGTATGAGCTCAGAAAAATGGAAGTAGCAAGCCCAGGGCCTACATGGGTCTACACCAGGTCCTCTGTGTATATATTATAGCTGTTAGCTTATTATTTTTATGAGACTCCTAAGTGTGAGAACAAGTCTGACTCTTGGGCCTGCTCTTGGTACTCTTCCTCCTGTTGAGTTAATATGTCATGTACAACTTCTATATACAGGTTTTGCCTAATTGTATTATATTTTATTTTGTTATGTTTGGTTGTTATCTTGTATAAGCCTGTTCTTTTCTAGTGAAAGAGAAAGGGAGTGGTTCTAGAGGGGAAGAGAGGAGGGGAGATACTTGGAAGGGTAGAGGAAGGGGAAACTGTAATCAGGATACATTGCATGAGAAAAGAATATATTCTTCAATAAGCCTCTCACTCCCCAAAGTATAGTTCAATAAATAAAACTGGAAAAGGCTTTGCTTTTCCTGACAGAGTGTGTTATTAGCTAGGCTGTATCACTAATAAAAAAAATTAGAATTGCTTCTGCACCATAAAATAAGAATCAGATGAAGTTACAGCATTAATAAAAGCATCCTTTTGTGGTAAAACTAGGTGGACAGAAATTTCATAAGATAATGACTTAGCCTAGCTACACAACACTTTTTAAACTCCCAACAGGATCAACTTGCTGGCATTGAGTAGGGGATGAGAATAAACCTCTATTTCTTGATTACCTGCCCTGTTTGTGCTGCTTTGGTTGAATATTATCTATGTGTAGGCTATCTCATTCATAACAGATTAAGAAGGAGATACTGACACGTTTGAGTCATATATATTTTCCTGGGTCTTTAAGTATTTCACATTACTTGTTTTACTTAATATTCTTACTTTTAAGGATATTAGACATCATCATAAAATCAGACTCTTTTGCAATAATAGGTCTCATATCTAATAACTTCTTAATTTCTCCATATATAAAATAGGGGTAACAAGCCCTTACATTGCATCAAATTAAATGCAGTCTTATGAGATGATATTAGCACATTATCTGTCAGTTTTACAAGGATTATCCACTCTTAAAATCATTTAATTGGCATTTTAAAACATCAAGTTATCTTTTCCAATCCATAAAACCATCCAGTGAACAATAAAAGTGATCCTCATAGAATATTTAATGTTTTATTTTACTATACTGATGCATGAATGACTTTCATAAAATGGAGAATGTTTAATACATATAAAGAATCCTCTCTCTCTCTCTCTCTCTCTCTCTCTCTCTCTATCTCTCTCTCTCTACACACACACACACACACACACACACACACACACACACACACACACGCACACACACTCACACACCCTTCAGAGGGTAAAAATACATTTTTGAGGAGCTGGGTAATTAGCAGAAACCACAGCTCATCCAAGCAGAGCAAGGGCTCCTGGGGGTGGGAAGCAGTGATTTGAGGAGAAAGAATAGGAATGAGAAACAACAACATAAATTATCAATAAAAACATCATAAAGAAATCTATTATTTTGCACACTGATTAAAATAGATTAAAAAATAGTTCAGAATCTACCAAGCTATAATTTGCAGTTTCTTCCCCCAAAAAGTTTTAGCCTGAGTTGCTATTGTCAGAAGCCATGTTTGGAATTATTTTTACTATATCTGCTCTAGACTGCATTATTACAAAAATTGGTTAGTTCATGCTCATTATGTTTTTCTTAGAGTTGAGTATCAAAGAGAAATGGGGCTGTTAGTTATATCATTGTTTTTAATCTGCCATATGAGCAACTCAAATTAATTTTTGTACCTCAAATGGTAAGCATTTATCAAGCATCTTCAATAGCAGTTTTCTAGCTTGACAAGCATTCTATCAATAAGGATATTTATTTATAATTCAGCAATCATTCATCATTGCTGATGTTGTAGTTTTCCCTTCCATGGTGGGATGGAGAGGTAAGGAAAAGAATGTTGATGGGTTAGAGAAACTGACTATTAAAGTCATTGTGTTCATAACAATCCCAGAGTGTCCTCTCCATGACTCTCCACAATAAAGACACTTCAGAACTTTTATTTTTTATTAACAGGCAGCTTCCCTCTATGAAGGTTGTAACAAATATGGACCACCAAAGGGTATTGTATTAGTTACTTATTGTTTGTTGCCATGACCAGATAGCAGATGAAGGCAATTTAAGGTAAGGCTTTTTTTTTTTTCTGTTTTACAATGGGAGGAGTTCATTTCTTCATGGCAGGAAGACATGGAAGGAGGCAGATCAGGCATGATTGCTGAAAGAAGAGGCTAACTACTTAGCCTGCATCCAGCCTGGACTCCCAGATGGAACAGAGAGTGACACCAAATTGTGAAACCTCAAGTTCCTGCCCAGTGGCCACTGTCCTTCAGCAAGGCCTCACCTCCTAAGGTTCCACAACCTTACCAAACAGCCCTAGCAGCCAGAGACGATGTGTTCAAACACATGAGCCTGTGGAGGCCATGTCACATCCACACCACAAAAAGTTGCTAAAAGGAGACATCAGCACCACCACCCAACAGTGCAAGCCCACGTCCAAATAATCACATGGTACCTTTGGCAATCTACAAAACCTTTTGTCAAGCTCCCCAAAACTAAAACAGAAGTGTCTACCATTCCTCCTATACAATGAACCAGTGAGGAAAACTGGGATGAAATGAGAACTAATGCTATTGTTTGCCCTTATGTGGTGGTAGGGGAGAGGTGGGACAAAGGATTTCTGACGTCCTCAGAACAACTATTAGAGTGCCAGCCATTGTTATCACAAGCACCATATCCCCTCTCTGAAACTGTATATCCCTCATATAAAATTTCCAATAATATGTTCCAAGAACAGGTCTTTTATTCAGGAAAAACATAATAGTTCAACCTAAGTAGAAAAATCTCAAACTTTCACTTAATAATAAGGCATGAAGTATTGCACTTGCTTAGAGAAATTTATGCGCAGTTTTAATATTACTGCTTCTGCAGACTACTGGTGTTCTCTGATTCATGAGGCAATTCCAAATGCGACAAAAAGAGTCTCTGTTGTTTCTAGTCACGGCAAATAGTATTATAGCTAACAATTAGGTAGTAGAATCAACTGTCATAATAAAAAGAAATAGCTATTATTAGCTCCCCAAATGTCTTTGTATGTACTTTCCATCATGCACAAATAGCTGAGACAAGTACAATTTTAACACAAAGCTATTTGCAAATAGCTAAAGACTACACCTTTAAAATTACTGTGGCTTAATGCAATGTCTTATGTGTTATAAATGCTAATTTTATTATTTGAATAGAAGATGCCTGTTTTGTTACATTGTTTCTATTTTGGCCAATGAGCATTTATTTAAAGTATGTAGTTATGTAATAATAATTTACAAATATCATACATTTTTTGGAGAAGTGGATTTTATTGAGACAGGTTATAATCCTTCTCAAACTACATAGAAGAATATAGTGATTTTGTAAATTCTTTGTGTGAAAAGAATGCAATCTAACAGGATGCAACTGGTTTTCATTATACCACATGTACAATCTAGAAAGTTTCTTTTTTCTTAATCCAGGACACAGTATTTATAAAACAGTCTCTTAATTCTTGTAATTCTTTACTACTTCTTCCCAAAATATTGATGGCATACATCTAGATCATCTACAGGTCATTTCTTTAAAATAATAGAACAGTGATTCTGAGAATTAAATTTATATTATTATACATGTGCCATTTTAGCAGCAAAGTGTGTTTCTGTATGTGTGAGAGCAAGAGACAATGACAGAGGAACAGATATGGAAGGAGGCATCACAGTAAACTTAACCCAACAGATGTGTGGAACTCAAAGCATGTTCAACTCTCATACCCACTGACACATGACATTACACTAATTGAAATTTAAAAGTTTACATCAGTCTATGATGTGATATTTACTCTTCTCTACTCTTAGACAACTGTATTCTCTACATTATGTACCCTTTAAAGAAGTCATTAGATAACCATCTACAATATAAAAAAACAATATCTCTCCAAGCTACATAGAGAAAAGAGAAAGCATAAAATAAAATTGTATCATATACTTTATCATCCTTTAAAAACTTTCATACCAAAACTCTTAAGTCATCATGACGGTAGTATATTGCATGAATTACATCTGCCATACAGAAAGCATAATCAATGCCATTTAACCTAATTTTATTTAATCACAGGACACTTCAGGACACCTAGGACATGGCTTGGATATCTGTTCTTATTTCTCTATGCTTGTTTACAGTGAAAGTTACTGATATTTATAATTAAACATGCAAAGACAGTAAGGGATTAAAAAACTTTCAATGAAAGTATTTAATAATGATATTGAAATTTATCTTCTTTGGTTTGCTTCATAAAAATGTATTTTAGTTATCAAATAGGGAGTTATAATTCAGGGGCTGGAGAGCTGGCTCAGTGGTGAAAGGCACTGGTTGCTTTTTCAGAGGACCAACAGGTAAAATTCCCAGCACCCACATGGTAGCTCGCAGCAATTCTTTTCTCGAGTAATGACAGCCTCTTCTGGCCTCCATTGGAAGCAGGTACACAACAAGACATACATATGTGCAGGCAAAATACTCATATAAAATAAAATAAATATAAAATAAAACAAAAAATCTTTTTAAAAAGAGAAAGAAAGAAATTATAATGCCAAATCAAATATACTTTGCCAGCCCATATCATTTTTTAACTTTCAGATTAAGTATGAAAACAGCCCAGGTATAGATTTCTTTATCAAGCTCAACACTCACATTCATTCTTGAGTGTTTTTCCTTCTTTCTTCTACTTAAGTGCCTCATAATGTATAGATTACTTTATCAAATTTTTGTTCATTTTAAAGTAGCAATTTTATAGGAGAGCATGGCAATGTTATTCAGTATTGTGAACAACACAAAGTAGGCTCAATATTTTTATATGCAAATAGAGAAAGCTTGACTTCTTCCTTTCCAATTTGTATCCCCTTAATCTCCTTATGTTGTCTTATTGCTCTGGCTAGGACTTCAAGAACTATATTGAATAAGTATGGGGAGAGCGGACAGCCTTGCCTCGTTCCTGATTTTAGTGGAATTGCTTTGAGTTTCTCTCCATTTAATTTGATGTTGGCTGTTGGCTTGCTGTAAATTGCCTTTATTATGTTTAGGTATGTTCCCTGTATTCCTGATCACTCCAAGACCTTTATCGTGAAGGGGTGTTGGATTTTGTCAAATGCCTTTTCTGCATCTAGTGAGATGATCATGTGGTTTTTTTCTTTGAGTTTGTTTATATGGTGTATTACATTGACGGACTTTCGTATGTTGAACCTCCCCCTTGCATCACTGGGATGAAGCCTACTTGATCATGATGGATAATTGTTTTGATGTGTTCTTGGAGTCTGTTTGCCAGTATTTTATTGAGTATTTTTGCATCAATGTTCATGAGGGAGATCGGTCTGTAGTTCTCTTTCTTTGTTGTATCCTTGTTTGGTTTAGGAATCAGGGTAATTGTAGCCTCATAGAAGGAGTTTGGTAATGTTCCTTCTGTTTCTATTGTGTGGAACAATTTAAAGAGTATTGATACTAACTTTTCTTTGAAGATCTGGTAGAATTCTGTGCTGAAACCATCTGATCCTGGGCTTGCCCCAGGTAGAGCTCCAGGAGTACAATTAGCAAGAAAGAGGGGGGTTTGTATGAGCGAGAATTATTGAGACCAAGGTTGGAAAAAGCACAGGGACAAATAGCCAAACGAATGGAAACACATGAACTATGAACCAATAGCTGAGGCGCCACCAACTGGATCAGGCCCTCTAGATAAGTGAGACAGTTGATTAGCTTGATCTGTTTGGGAGGCATACAGGCAGTGGGACCGGGACCTGTCCTCAGTGCATATGCTGGCCTGAGAGTAGAGGACTGGACCTGCCTGGACTGAATCTACCAAGTTGAACTCAATCCTCAGGGGAGTCTTGGCCCTGGAGGAGATGGGAATGGGGGGGGTGGGCTGGGGGGAAGGTGGGGGGCGGTAGGGGAGAGAACAAGGGAATCCGTGGCTGATATGTAAAATTAAATTAAATTATAAAATTTAAAAAAGTAATATATTAAATACAAAAAAAATTTTATATGGTTTTTAGTAGTTTTAATTTGGTATTTTTTGTCTTATTGGGTTTTGTTGTTGCTGTTTGGGTTTGTTTGTTTTGATTTTCAACTTTAGGTTCTGTGGAATTGTGTATATGAGAAAATTTGGTGTGTATAATTTTAAAAGGAAATAATATTTTAGATTACTTTCAAATGTAATGTAAGAAGACAATGAAGGAAAATTTAGTGTGCTTTCTCTGCTACAAAGGAGAAAAGAAAACTGGTAAAAAGAGTTTGACTTTATAAAATATATTCTGACTTCCTATGCTATGAATGCTAACAGAGATAATCTGACATTGAAAGTAACTAGTAAACTTATTATTTTTACTTTTCATTGAACATTTTCATTATATGTGGCACTGTGCTACATAAAGGCATTTTTGTACAAGTATAGATTGTACAATGAACCTATGTTCCTCACAGTCCTTGATCATTCCATCTCTCCTCTCCTCCCCATTTGTCACTTATGTTCCCCTTGACAGTTTCTCTTATATCTTTATGTCCTCTATGTACACATCACTGTATGTGACTGTATAAAATCTAGGGAAGAGATATTTGTTTTTCTGAGACTGGCTTAATTTCTTGATATAACTCTCTCCAGTTGCATCAGATTTCCTATAAAAATGTCATAACTTGTTCTTTATTACTGGAAAAAATATATTGTGTAGGTATACTTTCCCTTTATCCATTTCTTATGAGTGCTAAGGTTGGTTCTGTCATTAAGCTATTATGAACAGTGCTACAATAAACATTTGTATGCATATTTCTCTGTGATATTCTGATGTTGAATATTTTAGTAAACTTATCCTTAAAAAAGGAAAGAAGTCAAGAGAGAGCTGGAAATGCTTGATGTCTTTTGAAGGGCGAGCAGGGATGATGATGCAAGCATGGGATTGCTTAAAATTGAGAGCAACCTCAGAGTAGTATCCCATTGGTAGACAGAGTCTAAGTCCAAATGCAGAAAGTCAGGCTTACTCAGCATTCAAACACATCATTTGTGCCCAAGGTGTTCTCAGCAGCACCAACCACCTGTGCTGAATTTCCATATAGAAAGTGTCAGTCACTCTTACTTCAGACACCAAAAATTGCTGAGCAGTATTAAAACATCAAAGTAGCCAATTTCATTCAAAATACAGTAGACAATAGAGTAAAACATTATCTTTGTTAACATTGAAGGAAGGAATAAATGAACACACCCTCATGAATTAGGGATGCTATCTAGTTCTCTGACAGACTCAATTCCCAAGTCATTCCTTGTATCTCCTCTTATGTGACCTGAAGTAGTGATGATCAAATGTTTTGTCATTGAAAATAGGATCATAAGGGAAATAAAAAGGGGACACATTTAATAATTATGCTAAGAGACTAGACATAAATGTATATCATCTCAGATATTTTGAGATTCCTGGAACTTATCCTCTAACTACAGGACATAAACGTTTTTTTGGATACAAAGTATAGCAATCCAGATATAACTTTTATTTAAGATAGAGTCAGGAAAGTAGACAGTAGCTGAAGTCTCCAAGATAGTATGAAAAACACTTCAGGAATCACTGATTTCAAACCTACTGCAAAGCTGCATAATGAAAGCAGTGTACAAAAAGAACAAGGATGGCAAATGTGCCAGAGGAGTAGAGTTGAGATCCATAGGCAGCAATTACATATATTACAAATTAATGTTAACAGAATACCAAGACAATACAATGAACAGACATTTGGAATGAATGACTCTGTTAAAATTAATGTCCATATGTGAAATGATGAAGTCTGACCTTAACTCAAGTTTTCTTTTTTTCTTTAAAATAATTACTCTATGGGTATGTTTTGCTTGTGTGTTGTGCCTGTGGAGGCCAGAAAAGCAGGTCAGATCCCCTAGAACTTGAGCTATTATATGGGTACCAGCCAGAAACTGAACTGATGATCTCTACAAGACTAACAAGTGCTCTTAGTAGCTGAGGTAACCCCAGCCCCTCCTCAGTGTTTTCTGTGGCAATAAAACAAGAACCAACTATGACAAAAATAAACAAGTGGGATATAAAGATTAAAGGTATCTATGCATTGAATAACTATATGTGTTTCAATCTGCAAAATACTTTACATGAAAATATAAAGAGAAGAGTGTTTTATTTAGCTCAGGGTTTCAGAGTGATCAGTCCAAGGTGTGTGTATGTATATCTGTGTGTCTGTGTGGTGTGTCTGTGTATGTGTGTCTTTGTGTCTGCATGTGTGTCTGTGTGTGTGTATGTCTATTTGTATGTCTATGTGTGTATATATGTATGTATTTATATGTATTTTATATACATATATATGTATATATGTGTACAATATATATTCATATGCAATATATATAAACACATATTGCATTGTGATGACAGGTAATTGTTTCAGTTTTCATTTCACTGCTGATAAAACAGAGAAAGAAACAGAATTCAGGAAAGGTAGAGGGTACGTTGTGGCTTCACCTACTTCTAATCCACCTGGGAAGAAGAAAGGTATCTCTGTAACTCAGGGGCCAGTCAGATGCAGGTTTAGTGAGAGGCCCTGTTCCAAAAAAGAAGGTGAGTGAAAGTAGTGGAAGATCCAATATCTTTCACAAGCCCTCACACAAAAGTGAGTGCATCCGCACAAACAGCACACACACACACACACACACACACACACACACACACACACACACACACACACAATAACTGACATTCACAAAGTCAGAAAGCCTATGAACTGTGATCTCTACAGGAAGGAGCAGCGCTACAGATTTTTCCACGGTGAGACATATTTAGAACCTCTAACTCAGAACTGTACGATAACATTTATTTTTGCCATGAACCCCTAAATTTTTCTCAATTTTATACAGAAACTAAAGGAAGCTACAGAAATGTCAAGCATAATTTTTGTCCATGGCTTATTTTGACTTTATTAACTATTTGGTTTTAATATTTGCAAACTTTTAAAATAAATCTCTCCCTATCATGAGGCTATTAAGGTCCTAGATACTTTAATAAATTTAATGGATTTTCCACTTATAGCTTCTAATGTTAAATTACTCTGAAGGCCTGAGGCTGAATTCTTCAGTCTTCTTGGAGCCTGCATGCTATTAACCTCCCTACTCTATCCATATTTATCAGCTGCTTGATTAAAAATAACTTCATAAAATAATTAATACAATATAAAATGACAATACTTGCTCAATGAAAAACTTAATATCCTGACAATTATATAATTTGTTTCCCCTACAACAACCCCTAGCTTAATTTTGCATTATTTTTATAATATAAATAGTAGGTTTTACTTAACTTACATTTATATTCACTTAATATTAAATAAATGCTAAGAAAATTGTCATACACATACATGTATATTTACATTTATAAGTAGATTTTCAATTTATTTAATATATAAAAATAAGTACCTAGAAAATGTTTATTTATAATAATACATTGTGTATTTAGTGTTTTAAAACAAATACACAAAATTTGACACAAGGGTCAGGAAATGGCAATCTACAAACTCAAATGTTTGTGCTCTTTCTAAGCTGGGCAAAAGTATACATGACATAAATAAATTGAATCGACTATGAACTATTTAACTTAAGATACCATAAAATCATGAGACAAAAATTGCAGAAAAAAATGTCATAATAGTTTCACAAGTAACTAGTGCTTTCATTTTGAAATAAATTAGACAAAACAGTAATTGTAATAAAATGCGCCACTGTCATAAGAACAAATTCACAGTAAAAAGTTGAGAGAATTGGACTTTTAGGGAAATAAAGGTTACATTGTGCCTGTAAGATTATAAAAATTTTCATAGTTTTACTCATAAAAAACATAAAATATAATATTGAAAGATTATTTTTCACTTATTTAAAAATTGAGAAAAATAAAAACGTACAAATGTTTAAGGTCTATGTAACAGCATAATACCTTACGAAATGCTCATTGAAAAGTGGGCAGGGAGAGGGCAGGGGGGCGGGAGGAGGGAAGACAGGGGAATCTGTGACTGATGTGTAAAGTTAAATCAAATTATAAAATTTAAAAAAAAGAAAATCTAAATTGTCTCTTTTTTGACCTAGAAAACTCCCTAGTAGCCTGCATTAAAGTGCATGAAATTTCCTATAAACTGCATGAAACACTGAACATATAAACACATATGTAGATTGATTAAATAATGAAAACTGAATGTTACTCTCCCTATTTTTGTATACAAAAGCCATTCATTGTTCAGAATAGGATGTATAAATTTGGGGGATTTTGTTGAATGGATGTATTGCTGTGGTTTTGTTGCTGTTGTTGTTGTTGTTTGTTTGGCTTTGTTTTTGTTTTTGTTTCAGCTTAACACAAGTTGTAGTCCTATCTGGGAAGAGGAAACCTTAATTGAAAACTGCCTCCACCAGAGGCAAGTCTGTGTGGCATCTTTATGTGTGTGTATGGGGGTGTGACCAGCCCTCTATTAGTGATGCCACCCCGGGCAGATTGTCGTGAGCTGTATATAAAAGACAGCTGAGCAAGCCATGGGAGCAAGCCAGGAAGCAGCACACCTCCATGTCTATGCCGAATCTAAGACTTTGGGTGCCCTCTTCTGCTTCTGGCCTGTCCTCCCTCTGTGATGGACTGTGATCAGGATGCGTAAGACAGACATAAGACCCTTTCTTCCACAATTTGACTTCGACTATGGTGTTATCACAGCAATAGAAAACACATTAGGATAATGAAATTCCTTTGAACCCCAAGTCTGAATGCTACTGTCTCCCTACAGAGAGAGTTCGGGGGAAAGACAGAGCCAGGAGTCCCCCAGCACTGAAAAATGTTTTAGTTACTGAGTCTCAGAGAAACACCTTCCCTGTCACTGTGGAAGCTTCCAAGAAAGCCCCTAACATCCTTTCTCTCCACCATGCAGAAGTTATCTGTGTATCTTTTCATCTGGACCTAAAGGAGATTTTCTCCCATGATATGGGAGAGAGATTAAATTTTACCCCATATTAGCACATAAAAATGTCTAATAAGTGTTTAAATTGTGCTGATTAGATAGCTGTTTTATCATCAGGTCATATAAATGTGTCAGAATCTTCCCATTATTTCAACAATATTCTAAACGGAATGCATTCTTAATTAATGTTTGGCCAGGATGATACTTTGTTTATGATCATATGGCCACTCAAAGCACTCCTCTTTAATTAATATACAATTACATTCCAAAGGAAAAGCTTTTAACACAGATGCCTACTGAAAATATCACTTGAGTTAGGGTGCTGGCTTGGCTGCATGTTATTTAGTATAGCTAATAGTCTTTTGAAGAATTAAAATCATACATGTATTCTGAAAGAGGTAACAGGAGTCTTTTGCAGCCACTCTCTAGAGACATTGCATTAATGAGAAGCTGCAGCTTATGACTCTCAGATTTCTAAGAGAGAATTTGGAGTATTAAACATGGATTCTTATTTTTCATTCCTGAGTCAACATCCATCAAGCTTTGAAAAAGTATTCACATCTTGCTGCCCTTGAACTGACAATGTTGTGCATAGCTCTGTGAAACATGGCAATTTTTGACATTTGTAGAAATAGCAATTACCCGTAGTAAGAAACATGAAAAAGCCCCAATCAGCCTGTCTTACTTTAACTATGTCCAATGACATGACTAAAATTGCTACAGAAACAGTTACTCAAGTGGATAACTGAAAGTAATAAACTTGAGTAGGAAAAAATCCATCTTTGCTGAACCAAGTAGCAGCTAAACATGATGCCAGCATTGTTGCAAACAAGTAGAGATTTACCTAAAAAAAAAAGCTATGACTGTCAGCATGTTATCTGATATTTCCTTTCACACCATCCCTTGCTAAGTTATGATGTGTTAGAAATAATGTGGCCACAAAGGTAGTCAATGTAGATGCAATAACTTTCACCACAGACCTACAAGGTACTTAAAGTAGGTTTTGTTTTCCAATTAGCATGGATGTTTAAAGTGAAAAGGTTATTAGTTGAAACTTGAAATCACATGTCAGCATTCTAGAGTTTTGACTCCAGTGCAATATTCAAGGTCATTCTTATGAAGAGCTTGAGAATACACTATCTATCTGCACTGGGCATCGTACAATTAAATATTGAGTAAACTCAAAAGGGAAATGCCAGAATCATGCTACACATTGAATCTAAATTTTCAAAACCAGTCTCTCAATATCATTCCAGCTGATGTCTCTGAGCCTAAGAGGAAGACTCAACAACTCTCCTGTGAACACACTCCTTTTTTGAAAGTTTTAAATTGATGAAAAACTCAAGATAAATATTGAGAAAGAGATTTAAAAAAAATCACCACAGACATTCCTGAGGTTGGAATATTTAATTTTGGAGGCATCATCTATGAGTGACTGCTTTTGGACTACCCAAAGTGACCCATATATGTAATCATTAGAAAGCTATAAATCTCTACTGTATTTTATGCTTTTTACTTTAACTTTGTTTTCCGGAGTTCATGTCCTTAAATGGTAACTCAGATTGTATGTCATATTTTTATTTTTTGTAATTTAAATAACAAAGTATTTATATGCTGTGGAATAATCCTCTTGTATGCTCTAAAGATTTGTCACTTGAATTTGTTTAATAAAATGCTGAATGGCCAGTAGCTGGGCAGGAAGTTAGGTGGGAAAGCCAAACTGAGAATGATGGGAAAAAGGAGGGCAGAATCATGGAGTTGCCAGTCAGATGCAGAGGAAGCAAGATGAGAATGCAATACTGAAAATAGGTACTAAGCCACATGGCTAGACATAGATAAGAATTGTGGGTTAATTTAAGTGTAAGAGCTAGTTAGTAATAAGCCTGAGCTACCAGTTGAGCATTTATAATTAAAATAAGTCTCTGTGTGGTAATTTGGGAAGCAGTTTCTGTGTATTTGGGAGTTGCTGGCGGGACAGAAACTTCTGCCCGCATTTATTATTTATAGGAAGTTCTTGGAGTAATCAGGAAATGTATTCAATTTCAATTACTTATTATCCACCCAATGGAGACCTTAAAATCAACACACATTTGCTACTACTATGAGTTAAGAGTGCAGGCAGAGGTTGTTGGTCCTCTGTGAAGGGTCATTCAGGTTGTGGTAGATGTGGAAGCTGGGCTGCAGTCTCATATGAAGGACAGATGGGGGATTCCATTTCCAAGCTCATTTAGGATTTTGGAAGCATTTATATCTTATGGCTGCAGAACTGTCCTCTACCCTAGCTATCACACATGTATACACTTTTAGGATGTTACCAATATCATTTGCCACTTGGTATTTTCCAGAATGATCTTTCTTTTTATCTAAGCAGCAAGAAGAATCTGTAGGAAGAATGTGTCAAGAAAACTATAACATAATATAATGAGCCTTTTCACTTTGCTGTTATCTATTTGTTACAAGTAAGCTCCTCCCACACTTAAAAGAAACAAAATATTTACACAAATATGTAGTCTTTGAGTAGTCTTAGGGACCCTGAGAGGCAACTTCATGAACTCTATGACAGGTATGCTAAGAACTTTATACAGGCTATTAAATTAAATATACTGTAATTCTATGAGGGTGATACCAGCATTAAAAAGGAGGAAATAATGTAGGTAAGCTACCCCAGGTCATATATAATAACTCACAATGTAGCTAAGTATGAACCTGTTGATCACTTAAAAAGACCTTCTTTTCCCAGTCATTAAACATTTGCTCTTCCTTACTTTTAATGTTTAATATTTTATCTTTCTGTATCCATCTAAATGTGTGGAATGTAAGGCAAAGTCCTCTGTCCTTGTTTAAGCAAATAGAAAATTAACATCAAATATAATAAAAAATATGAATGAAGCTAATGTTAGCATGACTAACTCCTAATTCACTAACTGCATCCTTTTCATATATTTATTCCTGGTAAAATCTTCAGAGTAACCTCCTTCATTGTCCCAGGATATCTGTATCCATTCTATATATCACATTATTTTATAATGCAAAGCTCTACAAATGTGCCAGTCTAGAAACTTTGGGTGTACTTTCATTGTCTCACAGTCTCTCATACTAAATATTTATAGAAGATAACTGTTAAAATGCATTGTCATCTCTAAAAATGGTCTGAAAAGCAGATGTGTTGACTTTCCATTGCTGTGGCCAAATACCTGAACATAGAATGTGGAAGAGGGCAATTTGTTTTAGTTCATGGTTTCAGGGGTTTCATCCTGCAGCCAGTGGCTCTGCAAATCCTGCACAGATGGTGAAGTAGAGTGTCACAGCAGTGAATGAGATTCTCCACTTCATGGTCACCAGCAAGTAAAGAGGGATACAGGAAGGGACTAGGGTGATAGCCAGCCACAAATTCATGCTCCTCATGACCTATTCCCTTCAACCAGTACCTACCTCCTAAGTCTCCACCACCTGCAAATATAATACCTAGAAAGAGACCAATTGTTCAGCACATGAGCCTGTGAAGGAAGTTTTCTATTTGTCATAACATCAGATATTGTTTTTTATTACTTTAAAAGAAAAATTCAATGTCATATTTATTTTAACAGAAAACTGTGAGACATGTTTCTACGCACTAGTGTCTCCATGAAAAAATATTTTATATTAGTAATTCCCTTGAGCCTAGAAATTGCAAACTATATATAAACACATCTTTGTAGAGCAAATTTGACAGGAAGAAGTATCTTTAATGTTTTGCTTTGAATGGCAGGAAAAATGTAATAAAAGTTATCTGTCACTTATAAATGAAGAAGAGTCAAATTTTGAAGTAAGTTATTCATGAAAAAATTGAATAGCAAGCAATATATTCTTGGTTTAGTTCCCTAGAAATAAATACTTCAGTGCTTTAGTTAGCATGAGAAAAGAAAAAATGGTGCATAACACAGAGACTAAGCAAAATGCTTTCATACTCGAATGACTTCATTCCAGCTTTGCTTTAATTAAAACTGACCCTCTACAGAGAGAGAAGCTTACATTATTGTCCAGTACATACTTTGATCAAAAGGGTATAATTTACTTTGTATCTATGTTTATATTTAAAAGAAAAATCTTAAACATTTTTCATATACATCATATACACATCTCATATACATCTAAAGGGAAATAGAATCACCATGCCGATGGGAAGAACATGTCAAAGGTTATCTTCCATATGGTGTGGTGAGTTTCTAGGTCAGAAATAGTTGCCATAGTCTTCCATACTCAAGCAAAATTGGATTGCACTGCATCCCATTTGATGAGGGTTTAACATCTGTATTAGTATAAGTCATCTGCCATGATGATACAGGTATGCCAGGATAGTGGCATCTTCTTTCTCAGAGAATCTAAATATTCAATGATAGGAACTATATCTTATTACTTCACTGTTCTGTGTAATTCTTTTCTTTTGAAAAATTGGCATGGAAAGATGTCTATATACCTTAAAATCCAAGTGTAAGGACGTATATTTAATTCCTGGAATCCTCATAAAAATCCATGTGGTGGCTTGTAATCACAGTGCTAAGGAATGAGAGCCTGATGGAGTACTGGGACATGCTGGCCAGCCATCTTATCTTAATTATTGAATTCCACATAAAGGTGAAAGATTCTGTTTCCAAATGCAAATTAGATATACTTGAGAAATAGCACACAAGGCTGATCTCTGGCCTTCACATCTACACATACATACACATCTGCTTATTAAAATAATATATATGCATGGTATATAAACTGATATTTAGATTTACATATCTCGATATACATAAACATTACCAAAATAAGATACACTATTATAACCCATAATCTTATGTTGCACAATAACTCTGTACCATAGGACTTAGAAGGTAATAGTTCAAAAAGGCCTAAGTTATAATATCAACTATTGAAATTCCTTATTCACATTTACCTCTCTTAGAAGAGGGACTCTGCCCTGTGGAAGCAGAAGGATATGCCAAATGATATCTTCCATCAAGTACCTTGCATAAGCTCCTTTCATGAGGAGTCATGATACCCTAGTTTGTTTTCCTGCTCTGGTGCACTTTCAGTATCTGCTTGACACATACAACACAGTTCAGTTTCATGGTCTGAACTGGGACATCATAAAAGGGACATCTTCAAACTTCAGATCTGTTATGCCATTCCTACATCCCTCCCGGAAAAGTACTTCCCAATATAGTCTTCAGGTGCAAATCTTTGCCTCCCACTCAAGTTACTGGCAACCCCAAACATACACAGGACTTTACCCGTGAAAGGGCAATAAGGTATTTCAATACTGTTTTATAAAGAAGAATGAGGAATTAAGTTGAGGTAAACTTCTGGGTCTGACAGTCTTCTAAAGACTGAGCAGCTGTATACCTAGCATAGATAAAAATTCCAACCTTCCAAGACAAGTTGTTAAGACAATTTTAAGAATCTTTAGAGAAAATAAACATGTTCATGATGTCATTGTCAGACTGCTACAGATCAAACCTGAAGACTTCCCAATGTTGTATTATCATATATCATATTACTCTGAGTAGGAAAGAATTGCTTATAGCTGAAAATTTAAAATGCAATCAGAGTTTTGATAAATGGCATAACAAATGAACAAAATGTTTAGATTTCATACTTTAAATAAACTTTATCACCCAAATTAATTTCACCTATTTTCTTTTATCCCAAATTATTAATTGAAATAAAATTCACAATTATATGTGATGCTCTCATTTACACCTTGCATTTTCTAATGAGTGCTGTTGTGCTTTATGTCTGTCTTTTATGTAAATATGTCTCCTGCTTATATAGGAAGAAAAACCCAGAATTCTTCACTATTAGTGTGTTATCAAGAGACCACATATACTTTGTTCCTTTTACTTGAAAATTTTGGTGGCAAATCCCTGAAGTATTTAATTTTCTTTTCACTAGATTTTAAAAGCTTCCTTTTATTGCGACCGAAAAGCCATCTTTGTAATCAGTTGCTTCTACTATAATTATTGGGACGATGTGATTTTTGTAATCATATAAAATTAAGATTTAGAATCTTCAGAGGATTCTTTTTTCTCCTTGAGTGAGGCAAATGCATAGACCAAAACAAATTACCCTGAAAATTTACATTTAATAGAAAAACACAAGCAGAGGAGATTGCTGAGTGGGTGAAATGTTTACTGCAAATGCAATGGAGGACTGAGGGCAGAAACCCCAGCCCCTGTTAAACTGGATAGATACCTGGCTTCTGTAATCTGAGGCTATTATGGAGATACAGAGAATATCCTAAAGCTCAAGGACCAGTTTTGTTGGCATATACACTAGTAAAACTCCAATAGACTCTTTCTCAAGTAATGTGCAAGTTGAAGATCACTGTACCTACACATAGGAATGCATACACATGTGCATGAATGTATACACACACACACCCACACATGCATGCACACATGCACACACACACACACACAGAGAGAGAGAGAGAGAGAGAGAGAGAGAGAATAATAGAACAATAAATTAGAAATGTAGGTTTGAGTTTCTACTGTTTTTAATATGTAAAAAGATTTATGAACCATAATATCCTCTTTGTAAAGAATGATGGTACAGGACAGAAAGCAAGTGAAAAGAATTAACTCTAAAATGCACACACACACAAAGGAATTTGCAATGCTTTTAACTTCTAACACCCAAGCAATTGTATATTTGCACTGTCACTTGATTATGTTTAAAGATTTAAATGTCAACCCTAAAGACTCTCCAAATACATCTTTCCGTTTCCCAAGTCACCCTATTCTGAAGGCTAAGCTATGAACACACAAAACTCATTGCCTGGTTTAATAATAGCCAGACTTGTCAGAGGAGAGGGCTCCTTTAGTCTGGAGGGCTAACAAAGTTGATTTAATTTAGCTCTCTTAATTGCTTCACGTTGTAAATTCCAGCTCTTTCTAGTGATATTTCTTCTAAAAGTCATTGTTGTCATTATAATGTGAGGTATTTTCTCTTCATTTTTCATTCTTAGAGGTACTGAGTTTGTGTTCACTTAACATCATATGATTAATGATCCTGTTGGCTGCACGCTTAAGTTTAAGATGAATAAATGCAGACTACCTAGCTTTAACCTAGCTTTAACAAAAATAAAAAAATACTTTCTGATTAAAGTAGTTTATTTAAGTAATAATCCATGAAATTCCCAAGCTGTCTTTTATTTCCATGTGGCTTAAAACTCTTTTTGCCTCGTTCATCTCCTATTACAGACATGCAGCACATGTACACACATGTGTGTTTTATTTCTTGAGAACCAGTGCATTGTTTCTTGAGACTCATCATTCTTGTTAGCATGAAAAGCCTCGTTATGTGATCATGAAAGCAATGCAGTTGAACAGTCATGTCTCCTTCACTTATAAAATATTATTCCATGTTTTTTCAAATACATCTTTATTTTCCTTGACACTTAAAGCTAATTTCTTAGAATTCTGTATTCCCAGAATTGTCACAGATCACCAAGGAAGTCTTGTTGGTACTGGATGGCACGGCCATATGACAATCAATTGCATAAATTGTGCCTTATGAATCTGGTGAGGATTTTAACTAACAAGTGAAACCAATTAAAAGGAAACAGCACACTAAAGTCAGAAGTACATGCATAGGTATGTATGCACATTTCTATAACCCCCTCTTTACATTATCCCCAAAGTCAGCAGAACATGCATGAACATGTATGTATGTTTCTGTAGCTCCTCTCACTGACCCTACTCAGGTAGTTATTTGGGAATACTGGGGAGAAGAAATATGAAATCACACACTACAGCCACCACTCACTGAGGGGACACTATTCTCCATGTTGGATGTGCTGAATAGTCAGTCATAGGTTAAAATTTTGCAAATAACCAACAAAAATATGCTTAACAGATAATCATTCTGTATTTTATCAAGCTCTGAAAAAGAATATCTTTAAATTTTATAGTATTAAAAAGTTTATATTCTTCCTATAAGCCATTATTTTGTTCAGTTCATGTTATTTTTGATGATTTTCCATATGCAGTTTCTCATTTAGCACATTTAACCAAATATAAGAGAAGACATGTATTATTTAATTATGTTAAAATTATTCTGACAATATTTCATGTGAGCTGTAGCTATAATTCATTCAATAGCTACGGATATAATGTACCAAAGAAAGTTGTTAAGCAGGCATAGAAATTATGATCCAGTTCTCTGTAGAATCAGGACAATGTGCTGATAAAGACATGAAAAAATTTTATTTTTGTATTCAATTTTATAAGAAAAGTGTATAATTCAACAACAAATAGGTTTTAACATTACTTTTTAGTGTAGCACGATATTGCAAAGTTGGTTTTATGGTTAAGGGAATTCTGTATGTTATCTTAAACTTTTAAAATATGTTTATAAAAAAGGTGACATTTCCTCATAAATAATTAGGAACGGTTTAGGACAATTATCATTGTGTACCATAACTCCAGCTCTTACAGTAGTTTCTTACTGTTTCTCACAAATGATAAAATACATTGTAATTGGATCATATTATTTAAATCAATGGAAAATATATTCGTTGCACTTGTGTTTTTTTAATTATTTTGTGTCATAAGCCATGCACACATGTGGGTGTAGGAAGACAGCTTTTGAGAGTCTGTTCTTTCCTTCCACCATGTGAATACTGTGGATCAAACTAAGTTTTCAGGCTTGCCAGCAAGTGTCTTTACTTGATAATTCTCTAGGCCCCAAAATATTTATATATTAAAGAGAAAAAACATTTAAAGAAAAAAATTCATCTGTATGGTCTCACCATAGGTCCTAAAACTGTCTATAAGTACATGCTTAAATAACAGTTTCCACTCTGTTTTCTCTCCTTCAGTTTTTAAACTCTTAGGTGATCACTAGAAAGTGAAAAATCTTGTTTGCATTCATTTGCACTTAAATCAAATGAATGTGTCTTTATGAGAGTGTTAGATATTAAGGAATCCTACTGAGCCCGAGAAATAGATTTGTCTTTGAAGAATCACAATGTCTTTGGCCAAGCACAAACTTCAAGCCCCAGTGGCTTTTATGAAAATCATAACATTAGTGTAATAAATTTCTCTATGGGAAAAAATACATGTATTTTCTATTTGCATTACAATGATATAAAAGAATGACTTTTTAACAAGTGGGTCATTTATATACTTTCTAATTTGATCATAGTTTTGTCTTGTTTTGGGTTATACTGAGACAAGGATTCACATATCCTAGACTTTCTTCAAAGTCACTATGAAGCCCAAAATGACTTCTGATCTTCCTGCCTCTACCTCCTATCCAAGTGCTGAGATTGCAAATACCCACTACCACGCCTAGTGTATGTGGTGCTAAGCATCAACCTGAGTACTTTGTGAATGCTAGGTCAGCACTCTGCCAACTGAGCCTCTATCTCCCTGCACATTTACCTTTGTGGTTACTTCAGCAGGTGATGATCTCTTCTTCATATGCAGGCTAAAGACTTGTAACTTGAAGTTTCCCATTTAGCATTTCCCATAGTAGGTGTTTCATAGCAGTTCAGTTTTATACTGGAAGTATATTAAGTTTCTCTACGCTTTGTTCTATTATTTCTTCCAGAGTTTCATGCAACATGTTTTGATCTTCCTCATCCCCTTCCCCCAAAGCTTTTCATATCCAGCCCCCTTCCCTGCCCACCCAACTTTGTTTCCTATTTGTTTTTAAATCCTTCAGCACTAATTTATGTTGCACACATATTTTTGGATTTGTGGCCTTCTGCTGAAGAGGGGTTGAGATGACTTACCAGAGTTTGTACTCGTAGAGACTCTCTTTCTTAACACTTTCAATAGCTCCACAGCTAGGGATAGGATTGTGTGCTCAACCCTCCTATCCATGCTAGGATTTGGGTTTTCTTGGATTTGCACACATCTTTTAAATGATGTCCCAACTGATATGAACTGCATGTAGAGAATATAGGATAACCTCGGGTATCATCCTAAGAAATGCTATTGCCTTCTTTGATACTGAGTCTTTCATTGGCCTGGAGCTCACAAATTAGGCTAGACAGGTTACTCACCATCCAATTGTCTTTTTTTTTCTTTTGGTGGCAGGTGAAGGGGGGGTTATGGTTTCCAGAAATTGAACTCAGATCTGTTTGCTTTGTAGGAAAAGAGCAGTGATCAGGGCACTCTTAAAATTTGCTATTATATTTTTAGATTTTACATAGGGAAGATGTTGCAAATGTCTTTATTGTGCCACATTTCAAATACCATTTAAAATCCTTAACTACATGCATCATGGAAATTTTCAACATATTATAAATATTTGTGATATCTATCATGCGAATCATTTTGTGCATCAAGTCTCATTAACAATGATGGCTTTCATTACTATGCTACAAAAGAGATTTGTTCAGGAAATATCTCCAGCTCAAAATGGTAAATTGGTTATCGATAACAGGAAGGTTCTTTTGACTCTAAATACATTTTAGACTCTGAATATCAGTACTGATATGATGTCTGTGTGGACATTATTTTCACATAAGAGAATATTTGGTGAGCTGTGAAAGATATTAATTGATGAAAATCAGATTCTTAAAAATCTTTTTATTAATGGAAGAAACATTTCCTCCTTAACATTTCACTGCTTCCTCATAATACCACTTTGAAATATAAATCAAATAATTATACCCTAGTCTGCTACATACATAATGCTCTAATGCAACCTGAGGCTAAACTATATCTCTTATTTCACCAATGCACTTAATACTCTTGTCTACTTTGTGACAAAAACCCAGTTCAAAATTCAGACAAATAGATATATTTGCATAATATGCATCCTCAATATAAAGAAAAATAGGGTGATGGAAAGATGGATCCATGGATAAAGATATTTGCCACCAAGCTCGAGGACCTAAGTCTGAGTTCAATCACACATGGTGAAATAAAGAACTGACCCAATTGCAACCTCTCCTCTGAGGCTTCATCTTTGCTTATGGTTTTGTAAAGGCAAAACACTCATATAAGTTTTGCAATTAGAAATAACAACATACTTCCAAAAGCAAATCAGAAAAACTGAAGCCTAATTCAAGCACCAATAGCATTGATACTGCTATAATTTGGATGCCGGAACATCCTCCAACAATAGAACATGTTGATATTTGCTCATGGAGATACATTTATAGCTCAGCTCTTTTTAAAAATCTCCAAATATTTATTTACAAGCAAACATGTAAAAATATTATAGTGAGTCAATAAAGCCAAAATCAAAATGATTTACCAAGTTAATAAGATTCATCGTTCAATATTAAGTAGCTCAATAACACATTGAGGGGCTGGAGAGATGGCTCAAAGGAAAATGTACTTGTCTTGCATGCATGAGGACCTGAATACAACGACTAGTACACACCTAGAACATCTGAGCATTATAACACATGCTTATAATCACAGTACCAGGAAGCAGAGATTGGAAGATCCCTGGAGCTCTCAGTCAACCCAGCTCAGTCTACCTGTCATGGAAAGTTGCAGACCAGTGAGAGACCCTGTGTCAAAAAATAAAGTGGATAGAGTCCTGTGACACAACAGTCAAACACACACACTACACATCACATTCAAATACACACATACACATACAGAGAGTGAGAGGCAGACAGACAGACAGAAACAGAGACAGAGAAACAGAGAGATACACAGGGAGACAGAGATAGAATAGAGTTTACATGCATTTTCCTCTCTGTGGTTCATTGATGGGATGTTAGGTTCCTAGATCTCAATGTGGCATTGTTGAGGTGGTGGACACTTTGAGAAGGGGTATTTGAGGAGATGACTGTGTTATGACAGTAAATTTTTCTATGAAAACTAAGTATGCAAGTTAGCCTAGCTGTTACCCACTTTCTGACCACCCTTCTTACATTTAATTTAATCATTAACAATTGTATACATATAAAAACACATTGTTGTATCAAATACGCATATACTATTCTGATCTATCAATTAAAATCACTATTAATAATAAGAGGTATAAATCTGGTCGGTATAGTACTACGACTGAGCACTTGAAGAACAGGCTCTGGATTTCCTTGCCGGCACCACAGCTTAACACAACCAATCCAATCTAAACTAAACATAATACCTGCAGCACAGAAATACAGCATCCTTTTAATATGGCTTATTGCAACTTATGTAGTCAGTAAAGTTTTTATTTAAACACATGCCAAATTGTAAAGGGTATGCTTATTTTTAGCATAATTTGTATATAATATAATATACAGAATCTAATAATATAATTTGTATTTACAGATTTTAATGCACTGTAGTTTTAGAAATTTTACAACTGTGTAAACATTTCATAGCTATATTTTATTTATATATTTTTAGGAAAATTTCTCCTGTTAAGTATTTTGGGACACTTTTATTCTGTTAAATGTTCTTTCTGTCAATAAACTGTGGAATGCCTTTAAATTATGGTGTACAAATTACCTTCATGTTGAACGTAGTAGTAAAGATGGATTTCATGACTACAGTGACTGCATTATTCACATGCATTGTGTATCAGATACTGTAAAATTGGATTCCCCTCAAAACGTATCTTTAGGAATTCACATGCTTCTGGGGAAGTAATATCTTGGCAACAAAGTGAATTATTTCAATATAATCATTCATTGAGGATAAACCAATAAAAAATTCAGCCCGTTTTCCATAATGAGTACAATTCATGAGGGCCATAAAAAAGTGTGTGTCAAGAAATTAGCTTTGTGTCGTTGACATCAATGTAGAATAGTGTATAACTAATGAAACGAGTGACAAGAAAATAATGAAATATCAGCGAGAATTAATATGCTGCCCTTCCCATTTCTAAAAGCATTTAGGAAGAAGGCTGAAAGTCTAATGGGTCATGAGGGTGATTATTTCCAGCTTGTAATTTTAAAATAACCATTGATCATGTGCGAGGGGTCTGATGTAAGCCTTGCCTTTATAGAGTTACCAATCGCTTGCACATGCTGACTCTGTGGCACGCCAAGTTTCAACAGGCAGTTATGCTAATCCCTGACAATAAAAACTACCCAGTGTGAATTACTGCACTGCTTCTCAGGGCTCCTCATCCTCTCCCTTCATTGATTGTTCAGACTTTGTTCTGGTTTATGGAGAGCTATTCAATCTCTCTCTCTCTCTTCTCTCTCTCATACACACACACACACACACACACACACACACACACACACACACACACACACACACACACCCTCACCATCATTATGCAATTGATGTGAGAACTTCTCTAAAGAAGTAACTACACACTACTCATGAAAATTTGTAACTTATTTCCTAAAAACCATTTCTGCCTCATTATTCTAAATAATTAATGGATTTGAAAAATGAGCATGCAAGTTGAAAATTAGTAGAATACACTCTGGTGCAGGGTATGTTCTAGGAATCACATTAGACTCTAGGTTGAAAAATTAATTTCTGGCTCTTTAGACAATTATGTAGAGATGAAACTGGTCTCATTGTTTCTATATTTCTAAATAGAAATTTATCAGGCCCTCTAAATGGGTGAGACAGTTGATTGGCTTGATCTGTTTGGGAGGCATCCAGGCAGTGGGACCGGGTCCTGTGCTCATGGCATGAGTTGGCTGTTTGAAACCTGGGGCCTATGCAGGATCGCTTGGCTCGGCCTGGGAGGAGGGGACTGGACCTGCCTGGACTGAGTCTACCAGGTTGATCTCAGTCCTCAGGGGAGGCTTTGCCCTGGAGGAGGTGGGAATGGGGGGGGTGAGCTGGGGGGAAGGGGAGAGGGGCGGGAGGGGGGAGAACAAGGGAATCCCTGGCTGATATGTAGAACTGAATATTGTATTGTAAAATAAAAGAAAAAAGAAAGAAAGAAAAATGGAAAACTTTAAAAATCAAACACGTGAAAAAAAAAAAAGAAATTTATATTATGGGCTCCTGAGATGGTTCACTGGGTAAAAGCACTTTCTCCAAGCCTGGGTTCACTCCATCAAACCCACATGGTATAAAGAGAGAAATGATTCCTATGCTTTGACCTCAACATGTGCGCTCTGCCATACAGTGCCCCCAGTGCCCAATAAATAAATAAATCCAACAATTTTAATTTCATCTTTTTTTATTTTATGGATATCTACTGAAAAGGAAATTATTTTCTCCAAGTAATTCTATTTACCAGTTGCTTCTCAATTTATTAATTTTAACATTTCTTTTTTATATATGTTTTTGGTTTCACACAAGTTATCTATTTATTGGCTCCTTTGAGCTTATGAATAATTGGATAAGTGTAAGTTGAATTTTCTTGTCCTCAGATTTTTTTAGTCATTTCTGTCTGTCTAATTCTCCTAAATCAAGTAAGATTTCAACATTGTTCAGTGAAATAGATTAAGAAGTAATTTTTTTTTTTTGAGACAGGGTTTCTCTGTGTAGCTTTGCGCCTTTCCTGGAACTCACTTGGTAGTCCAGGCTGGCCTCGAACTCAGAGATCCACCTGTCTCTGCCTCCCGAGTGCTGGCATTAAAGGCATGCACCACCACCACCCGGCTAAGAAGTAATTATTAATAACATTATTTTGCCACAAGAAATTCTGACAACAAATCTGTAAATGTGATTTCTACATTTCCAGGTGATGAACAATGTTTCTAAAATCTCACACATATGTTAAAGGGGACCTTAAACATTAGTGCACAATAAGAAGCTTGTTTGGGGATTTAGTTTGGTTTCAGCCCATGGGACATTGTTTCACTGATTTTGAGTGTGTGTTGGGAGTGGACAGCTGAGGAGTCTATTCAGCTCATGGCTGCTGGGAAGTGAACAGAGAAGCAGAAAAGGGCCAGGACCCCAAGATCACCTGAAAAAATGCATTCCCAGTGATTTAACTTCCTTCTACAGGACTGACCCCTAATGATTCTATCACCATTCTTGATAGCCCTCAGTTAGGTACCAAAAACTCAAACATTTGGGACTTGTGGAGATATTTAAAGTCCAAATAACTTCATTGGACAAGGTCAGAAATAAAATGAGCACTTGGAAAATGTGTCCATTTTCTTTGTTACGGCACAATAAGTGATATTTAAGAACTCATAACAGTGCAATAATGTATGTCAAGAAGTGACTGATTGATTCATAATAGCCTTTGCTCCTGATAAGATCATAAAAGAAGCTGGGCATGTAGAGTGAACCTGTAATCCCAGCACTCAATGGGCAGAGGCAGAAGGATTACCATGAGTTTGTAGCTAGCCTTGCCATATAACATGACTCTGTCTCAAAACAAAAATCTTAAGATTGAAAATATGTTATGGGTAGGAACACTATACACCAGAGCTGAAAATATAAACTTGTGCAGGCATTATGGAAATAAAGGTTCTCTCAAAACACTAAAAACAGAACTGAAGTGTCATATGAGCCAGCTGTGCCACAATTGTTTATATATATGTGTGTGTGCATGTGTGTGTGTGTGTGTGTGTGTGTGTGTGTGTGTGTGTGTGTGTATCCAAGAGATGATGTGTCAGCATATCATGGAGATATTATTATAGCTGCAATATTCATAGTGGCCAGGTAATGGAGCAAGCCTAGATGTCCATCAACATATATAGTGTGTGTTTATATATTATATAATTATATAATATGGTGTATACATGTAGTAGAATTATATTCTGATACAGGAAAAAACAAAATGATGCCATTTGTGTGAAAACAGTTGAAAGTCAGTACGTTATGAAATATCAACCAAACTCAGAAAGAAAAAATGTTTCATCTCATATTCAAAACCTAGATTTAAAATTCTCTCTATTCTCTCTCTCTCTCTCTCTCTCTCTCTCTCTCTCTCTCTCTCTCTCTCTCTCTGTGTGTGTGTGTGTGTGTGTGTGTGTGTGCGCGCGTGCGTGCGTGTGTGCGTGTGTGTGTGCGTGTGTGTGTGTGTGTGTGTGTGTGTGTGTGTAAAAATATAGGCATATATTAAGTAGGGAGAGATAATGGCGAATGTCTCTGGAGTTCTAAAAGAAGATTTTAAAAAATGAAACATTGCAGAATAGAGGAAAACAAAAGAGAACATGGAGAAAAAGTAAGACCCGTAAATTTAAATACCTTGGAAATGTGGAGGTAGAATGTGAAGAAGACAGTAGGTAAAGCTAAAGGAAACCTTCTGAAATCCATCCTATCTAATTTGTGCTGTCCACACATTATTTTATTTATTTATTTTCTTTTATATGTATGAGTGTTTTGCCTGCGTGCATCTATGTGAGCCATGTACATGTCTGGTGCCTGAAGAGGGTGGAAGAAGGGATCAGAATCCCTAGAACTGGAGCTATGATGGTGGTGAGCCACATATGGGTGCAAGTAACAGACCCTCAGCCCTCAACCAGAGAAGCAAGTACTCTTAACCAGTGAGCCATTTCTCCAGGCCTGCCCTTGGACATCAGATGAGTCCTTTTACCGGAAATGACCCACCAGGGACCATATCCTTAAAAGAAAAAAACGAACTCTTCCTCTCCCAGCAGTTATCATCAATAGCATCTCAGTTCAGGATGGAATTTCCTGACAAATTCCCCTTTCTATGCAGAGATTCTGGCTGGCAGGAATTGGAAGAGAGCAAATATGATTAAAATACATTGTATGTTTTTCTTGTGTAGCTTGGTCTGCTTTTGTGGGACTCCTAGCAGTGAGATCAGGACCTGTCCCTGGTGCTTGAGCTGGCTTTTGGGAACCCAATTCCCCAAGCTTGGTTGTCTTGCCCAACCTTGATGCCTGGGTGAAGAGGGGAGGGGAGGGACGGGATGAGATTGGACAGGACTTGGTCCTGCCTCAACTTGATGCGCCATGCTGTGTTGACTCCAATGGGAGGCCGGTCCCTTTTTGAATGGAGAGTGGAAGAATGGATGAGGGGAAGAGGTAGAAGGGAGGTGGGGAGGGGAAAGGAGGAGTGGAGGGAAGGAAAACTGTGATTGGTGTATAAAATAAATGAAAAAATTAATAAAAAATATATTGTATGAATTTCTCAAAGAAAAACAAAATGAGAAAAAAATTGAAGTAACAAGCAAACAAAAGACTAAAAAGTTATTTTCACTTGTCTTCATGACTTGTAGCACATTTGTAGAAGGACAGGGAGTTTAGCACACTTATACAACAGATTTGGCTTATTACAGCAAGATTAATAAATATTTATGTTAACTTTTTAAGTTGTTTCACCCTGAGAGAAGTTGTAAAAATGCTACAGACATTTACAAAAGCAGTAACAAGGGAATTGGAATATCAAGGGACAGTTTATCATACCAAACATTAGATATATTGGCTGGAATGGAACCCAAATTCAGACATCCTATGTATCAGGTTTAGATCATCGCAGACTCCCTTTGCTTCTACTACTATCAAAAATATAAACATGCTAGAAACTCAGGAGCTTACTGCAGCTGTTATCACTGTTCCTTTGCTGAGAAATTAGTCCTGCATTACAACATAAGGGTGTGTGAAATGTTTCTTGAGCAATGGGGGTGAGTTTAAGTTTACAATTGGGTGCATTGATGGATGTTTCAACAGCCCCATGAATGACCCAGGCAAAGCCAGTTCTCCACACTGCCACTCTTTACTCAGTATCACATAAGAGATGTGTGCACATACATGCAATGGCAGGAGGAAAGACTCCAGACTCTTGCTCTCCATTTTATTCTTTAAACAGAGTCTCCTATTAAACTCAAGAATCATCATTTCAATTCTGTTGGTTAGCCAAAGAATTCTGCCTCTCTCCCCACCATGCCCTTCCCAGCGGTCATGCAAAACTTGAGTTACATACACACAAACACACACACACACACACACACACACACACACACACACACACACACACACACACACGTATGCACGCACGCATGCATGCACTCACCTGACTTTTACATGTTGCTAGGAGTTGATCTTCTTGATTTCATAATATGCACTCTTGCCCGCTAATCTATATCCACAGTACCAAATTATTATTCTAAAAAATCTGGTTTTGCCATTAATTAAAGGAGAACACTTATTCTCAGATGAAGCAGAAAGAAAATACTTGCAGGCTCAGACAATTTACTTGGGTTCCTAACAATACCGTCTTGAGTTTTAATCACAGCTCTTTGTTTCTAAAATAAAGTTAAACAGTGCTTCATAACAACTTCCAAGTTCATTTCTGTAAGTTAGTTAATCTATAGTGTTTTAGCAATTGCCATAAATCACTGCTTAAATATGGATATGGAATAACAAAGTTATTCACCACCGTTATTTCAAAAAGGAAGTTTTTGCATCTGTGACTTTAAAATGTCTTTGTACACGACATTTTATGGTTTCTACTAATGTGCTTTCCTCCAAAATATAGAATTTGAATTTTGGAATTTGTGTTCTTCTTTGGTGGGCTTCCACTCAACAAGTTTAGAATTCCTGTTTGGAAATTGGTTGATTTACAGGAAATAGGATCACTGTAGATGTAATAAAACTGACAATAGTACACTCTGTATATGCCTATAAACACTCACAATTACCTCTTGGCTACAGTGATTTGCACCATAAACTTGTATAGGCAATGGCTTTTACTGTTGGAACTAGTCAAGATTGTGCCACAGTATTTGGCAGATTAGAGGATGTGTCAACCATTTCTTTTCTCATCACTCTTTCTCCTCATTTGACTGGGTACTTTATTAAAGAAATGTGCTCTTGAAGAAAAAAATACAGTAGATTCATTTTGAGATAGTATAATTGACTTTTATTTCACTGTTTGGCTAAGCATGGAGTTTTAATGGTTAGATGTGGTAGATGATATCCCAAAGTTTCAGCAACCACCAAGAAAAAAAGAAGTTACACTTAAGTTCTAATGAACACAAAAACACATTCTAGGAATTTAAACACGAAGCAAAACTACAGGGCACTATCCAAGAAAACTAAACAGAATATCCCTTGTTATTCCTTGGTCTTAATCTAGCTGAACATACTACAATTTCCCTTTGCAAAAAGATGAAAAGAAAGTTGAAAGTTCTCTTGACATGTGCTGATACCCTCTTGCAGAGGGGAGTGGCTGTCATTTGAGTATCTCACCAAAGTCAGCACATCTATAATCACAGCTACACCTCTGTATGTGACTTTGACCTGCAGGATGAGAGTTCCTGGATCAAGGATAATGTACAAGCTTTGAAGAGGATGGTTAGAAGGAGATAGTGGAACATGAGTGGTGCTGAGATCTAATCCCAGCTGTAGGTCATTTTTTAGCCTTTGTCTGACTCTGAAGATTCAGCCAAAGTCTTCCCAGGATCATAGTGGAAAGGAGGGACCACTGAACAAATTCGTGGATTCTGTATTCAGTGGAGGCATTCCTGAGGTTACTATGTCAGGTATGACCTTGTATTCATGTCACTGTGCTATTTTCAAAGGTGACAAATAAGGAGATACAGTCATGTGTCTATAACCCTGTGAACTAAGGCTTGGAATATGACACTCTACAAGTAATGTGGATTGAAGGACTTGCAGAGATTTTGCTATCCATAAACTCAGTTGTTCTTAGTTATTTCTGGAATCTAGTTCTCTCACAAACTAAAGTTCTATGAGAATATTTTTGTAGATCAATAGAGAAATTGGCCAAATAAAAACATTTGACACTTAATAAATTAATAAATAATAAAGCATCAGTTAAAGAAACTAGGGCCATGAATTTGAAAGAGAGCAGATTCAGCAGGTGGAAGGAAGGGGTCATGGCAATATTTGGAAGTAAGAAATGGAAGGTTGAAATGGCATATTTATAATTAAAAAAATAAGAAAACAATGTTATGAGTTTGAAAATATATTCTTTGAGGATAACACTAAGAATTCTTTCCAAAAATTACACATCGTCTATATTGTGATTAAAAAAAAAAAAGTCATCCTTTTTCCCCAATAATGCCCATTAGAAAATAGTAGTTTTGTGTTTTCAACATCCTTACTTGGTATAATACTAAATTAACAGTATTAACATTTTCTCCAAAATTTGTTTAATGAAAGGTATTCTTGTCTACCATATACAAAGATGGATGTAATGTATAATTTGCAGGATTCATAATATGATAACATTTAAAATGAAAAATATCAGATTAAAAACTTAAGAACATTCTTACCTTAAATTATCTAGACTCCTCCCTTTTCCTAGAAAAAAAAGTTTCTATAGAAAATATTTGATGCCAAGCATGTTGACTCACACCTTTAATCCCAGCACTTGGGAGGCAGAGGCAAGCAGATCTCTGTGAGTTCAAGGCCAACCTTATCTACAGAGTGAGTTCCAGGGTAGCCAGGGCTACACAGAGAAATCCTCTCTCAAATGACCAAATATATATATAAAATAAAAGAGAAAGAAAATATTGAATGCTATTTTTGAATGTATATATGTTCAGTATGCTTGACAGGAATCAGAAAGACATGGTTGGTGTAAAATAAGACAAGTTTCCATTATAAAATTGGCAGCTGGCAGATACTGAAAAAAGACAAATAGCATGTCAGGCATGGCGCCAAACTACAATCCCAACTCTTGAAAGACAGAGGCAGTCGGCTCTCTGTGAATTTAAGGTCACTCTGTTCTGCTTCGTTAGGCCCAGGCTAGCCAGGGGAAATGTAATGAAAGCCTAGATACAAAAGATGGGGGAAGAGGAGGATGAAAATTAGTAGACAGTCCAGAATCAGCTGGATCCATTGGCTTGGCCTCTGCTGAGTGTAGTACATCATGACAGATGGAAGAGAGCCAAGCGAGTGTATAGCTCCACAATTCCTTTTCAGGGCATTCACTCTATTACCCAAAGTTATCCCACTAGACCATCAATCCCATGGTATCATTTCAAGGAACAAACTCTTAACACATGGGTCTTTGGGAGGATGTAGAACCAACCCATGAACCGTATAGAACCAGATTTGGAGGAATATTTGAACCACAGCAAATTCTCCCTCATAGGAGCTGATCCAACCTGTTGCGGAAGCTTCCTTCTGTGCAAACAATTCCCACCCAGTAGAAGTAGTGGAGGCTCAGAGAGAGGGGATTATAAAAATAGATAGGCTGAGAGAAAAATACCTGGAAACACAGCACATATAAAGAGTGACACATCACACCAGTATATGCTGAGATTGTTTGTGCAAGGAATTTGAAACAGTGAACAGTATGGATTTCTAGAACTTCCCTGGAGGAAAAATTGCTGGATATTTGTAGAGTCCCCAACAGTCTTGTGAGAGCTGCAAAAGCTACCATTCTAATTCTATCACCAGCAACATTTTAAAGAACTTTTGGCAAGCCTTTAAGGAAGGAAAAGCTTCATTCTGGGAAACTCTTCTAGAACACAAAGGAGAAAATGTGATAATTCATACTTTCTTGTAAAATTGACTTAGCTAAGACTAAGAGTAAGAATAGGACACCTTAAAAAATTAACTAAACACCTTACAGTAAAAATCAAGAAATTAAACAAATGTATTGACAACAAATTCACCTCAGAAAATTTTAAAACAATATCAGCTGAGTATAGACTATTATAGAAATTATGGTTGAATGTTTTAGTATGTATTATTTACCTCCAATAGAAATCTTTTGAAGAAAAACGTGTATCACAATTGTAAAATGACCATCTTCCATTACAAGGAATGAAAAACAAATCGAGAACAAAAAGAAGAGGATTACATTTGAGATTTTGAAACAGTAGTCCTAGAGTATCAGAATCAATGCTCAGGCTGTCACAGGAGAGAAATTAACCAGGTCATTGTGGGCAGTTAATCTTGCAGAGATTTTTTTTTCAGAGTTTTGGGTCCAATTGTCTTTTGTGATAGTTACAGTCATCAGGAACTTTGGTCTCAGGCCCATTGCTTTGCAACCTCTCAACTTCCCTATGTTTTGCTTGTTTATTTGTTTATTTATGCTTGTTAGAGTTAACAGAAGGTGAATAAATTGCGATCCAAACAAATTTTGTAGATTTCATGTAGTTTTAGAAAGATGAATTAGAAAATTTAGGAAAGGGAACTGCAAAACACCGTGAAAATAGGCTCTGTGCTATACACAATTTCTCACTGTTCAATTAACTTGGTGTCCAGTTTATTACATGAACATCATTTTCATGTCTCAGGCATCATTGTAGAAATCTGCAGTTAAAATAAAGAATACTACTATATACTGGGCCATAGAAAGCTTGATATTTAGTGGGAGAAAGAAAGCACTTCAAAAACATGCAGTTTACAGCCATAGTAAGTGCTGCCAAGCAGGAAACTTGATGTCAGCAGAAGATATCTAATCATGAAAATGGTGGTCAAATAGAAAACAAAAATGGAAGAGAAAACAATCTAAATTGAGTTTGATTAACCTACCACCATTGTCTAGAATCCTACAGTCTTAGGAGTTAAGGTAAAAGTAGGTAAGACAGAAAACAGGTGATGGAGGGAAAGAGACAGCACAGCAGGGTGATATCAAAATATAGAACTACTATCAAGACAAAAAGAAAACAAGAATGTGAGCCATGTGTACATTCATTGATGCACACTCTTGTTCTGTCATTAACGGTAGAATTAATGACATTCTAAGCATCCCAGAGCCTAAAGAATAGGGCATATTCATATGTCAACACCAATGCAGAGCAGAATAAAGGTGTGCTTTAATTATATTTGTTGCTTGAAAACCATAATTCTGGTCTTCTAATTCTTCATTTCATGAACTTATTTTTATGGACATTGTTTGGAAACTAAATCAAAAAGGCTCATCATAGGACCACTGGTGTAGAAAATATGTAAGAAGTGTACACAGGCATCTTCTATCTTCCCAGAAGCTGTCGCAGACAAAAAAGGGGGCTGCCATCATCAAATAATGTTGTATCTAATAAATATTAAATAACCTTGGGTTATTAGCATAACCAAACTGTATAGATAATGATCTTCTGCATAAGAAAGGCGGAGATAAATTACTATGGCATTTCAGAGGAGGGAAAGAAGCAGCTAGTAGGAAGGGCCATAAAAACTACCTCCATCATCAGACATGTGATTAGCCCTGGAGGCTGGGTTTAAGGAGGCCTGAATGGATCGTCTGATGCTCTCCATCAAAGTGTGCAGGTTTCATCCTCAATGTATAGTAATCTGATTAATTGATCCACTGAGGATTTGCAAAACTATTTGCCTTAAATTTTATTAATTTGGAAGTGCTAATCTCTTGTACTTCACAATGTATGAAAATCTTATGAGAAAGATCATACAGCCTTATGATGGATATACAAAGATGTATATTTCCCCTCATTTTCTTGTATTTTAAGGGTATTTTTTGTATTTATTGAATGTGTTTATGCCAGGGAGTTTCTATGTTTCAGTGTGTGTGGACATCAGAGGACACAGTTCTCTCCTTCCACCATGTGGATTCTGGGAATCAAACTCCAATCCTCAGACTTTGTGGCAAACATCTTTATTCAGTGAACCATCTCACTGGCCCTTTTCCATACATTTTACTTAACCAGTCACTTAAACAGTTTTCTAGATGTAGCACAGCTGCCTAGAAGCTTATGAAAGCTTATGAAGAATCTTCTTAAAGCTTAACCAGGGTTCTGGAGTATTTCTCAATCTCTAAGGCGATCTTACAGATTCAGGAATTTTTTAGAGCCAAGTGAGCATTTATATGAAGAGGGGGGAAAAAAGAAGAAAAACCACACTGTCTCTTTCTCATAGTAGTCATTGCTGCTGGTTATGGAGATGAATTCATTTGCTCTTTTGAGTCATGAACAAGAACATATAGACCTTTGCCTGTCTTCCTTCATGTTTGTGTAATGATATACCAATGTTTTCTTACAGATAACTCCATAAGAAACCAGACATGGTTTACATTTCTACAATGGTCATGAATGTATGTCTATTTTCACTTTAATTCAGAGTATCTGGTTAATGCACTTTGAAGGTCACAGTATCAAGTTGTTTTAACATCATTTTTACATAAAAACCAATGGAAGTATTGACCAGTATAATTCAATGACTTCGTTAGATTAATGACCCAATTTTTAATATGTCTCATAAATATATAATTGATATTCATTTCTCTTTTGGAATATTTTGAACCTATGATTAAAAAAATAATCTAGGACCTGTTCACTGGAGATTTCAAATATATGCTAATAAGACATGACCTGGAGGTAACAGTCATGAGCACATTTTTGCATATTATCGGTTACTTTGACTCACCTTCAATATGAAAATGTAAATAAGTAGGCAAAAGAAAAGAGGAAAGACCTTCTTGTGTAAGCCGATTTATTTTTAGCTACTTAAAACTCCAAACAGTTTCACCCTCTGCGTACAGACACTCAATGAGCAGACACATGCTAAACAATCTACTGCAGGAAGAAAGTTGTTGAAAAGAATGTAATTTGTAAGTAATTGGAATTTAAGGTTTTACAATAACTCTGGATGTGTCCTGTGATATTCAATATAAAAGTTTTAATTAATGCAAAATTATTCCCATGTATAATTAACCTTACAACTGAAGTTAACTATTAAATCTCTTACTTGCCATCTCTTCAACTCTCTACCCTGCTCTAAACATATCTTGAACTAAATTTTAACTGGGGCTTAGGGCAGATGCATTTGTGTGTTTATTTGCATATATGTATGTTTATATTTAACAATGATAATCTTAAAAAAATAAGAGATCATGAATTTGAGAGCAAATACAGGAGTGAGAAGAGTTATAGGGAGGAGGGAAGAGATGATTTAGGTGTATTTTACTTAAGTCAAGTTTAAAAATAATATTTGTGAGATATTAAATATTTTTTAACTTAATATAAACCATCCCGTAAAAATTATTCATATTAATATGCAGTTTAGTATTATAACACACAATTTGAAATAAAAAAATCTCATGCTGTCATAGGGGAAATTGCATATTAAGAGTTCATTTCTTTCTCACACCCCCTCCTCCATCTCTTATGGATTAAGGGTCTCTAATGGTGTACAAAGTCCAATAACGACTCATCGCAACCTCAGCCAGTGCTTCATATATGCAGAGATAAGTGTGGGTTCTTATAAATGGGACACTCTACCTTTGGTATTTATTCATCAATATTAAGTCACACCTGAGAATATGAAGTTGAAGGAAAGGGAGATTGATACTGATCTACTCAATGATCTGCCCTAGTCCCCTGCAAGACATACTTAAGTTGTATTTATGGAAGTATTTAACTCCTTAATACAGATCTATGTGGGAGCATAGGAAAGAAGGGAAACTCTCAAATTGCTTTCATAAATCAGGTGAAACACTGGTCTAAGGCCTTCACAAAAATTGTACTAAGGAAATTTCACATTAATCTCACTTATGAATATTGATACAAAAGGATCTTAAATGAAGTGTTTGCACCTAGAATCCAACAGCGCATCAATCATGATTACAAGCTGTGTTTGTTTTATAAAAAACAAGACCAAACAATTCTCTTGTATCTACTAGGGATATAAAAAAGAATTCTCTAATATCAATAGTCTTATTTTCATTTAAACAAATTATTAGATTTGTTTTATTGTTTTAGCGTAGCTGATTATCTGCAATTAAAAATAAATGCATTGCACTCTTTACTGTGAGTTTGGATACATTTACTGTTTCCTAATTCACTCTTTTTCTTTATTTGCGAAACAGGAGACCACAACAGTGTGATGGTTAATCTTCACTTCAGCTTGACTAGATTTAGAATCACTTAAGAGACTGGGAGTGCATTGCTATGCAGGGGTTTGTGAAGTGTTTTCAGAGATTAATTGGGGAGGGGAAGACCCATCCTGAATGTGAGTGTCTAAGAATCCAGGTAGAATCAAAATAAACAAACAAACAAAAAATAAATAAAGCCAGCAGAGCCCCAGACTTTGTTCTCAGTTTACTGCCCCATCCCCACCCCCATATCCATGTTCTGCTATACTGTGCTCTGCCTACCAAGATGGACTGAGTGGTCTGAGTCCATGTGACAGAAAAAAAAAATCCCTTCTCCTTTTAGCTGTTCTGTCAAATATTTGATCAGAGCAATACAAAATAACTAACACGTGTGTAGGAACAGTGCCCACACATAGAATTTTGCCAACCATACTCTACAGCCGATTTGTTCATTTGTTTATCTTTAAATCCACTGTAATAGTCACGGGCTGGGATGAGCCTTCCCACAAGTGTCTTCTCTTAGTCAAGGCACTGCCTGCCACTGATGCTTCTCCCCACAGGGAGCAGCTCTCACTTCTGCTCGCTTAGGTGTTTCCTCATCTATTTCTAAACCGTATTTCCACCTAGGTATGACTAACTTCATTAACTTCATATATGAGCCTTAACTTCCTATTTAACTCTTACTTGTTTCAACTCAAGACTGCCCTTCATTATGTCTTAATGTTTTTAATAATAGTTTTTACCTCAGAAGAAATTTGCTTACATTTTGCCACTACATACATTGTTTATAACTGAGCCAAATATGGTACTGTATGATTTTTTTTCATTGTGGAGTAAATACTAATTTTTCTGATCACTTGATTCCTAGTTGGTTGTCTTCATTTGAATGTAAAGTTAATATATTTACTCGGACAAGTAAAAGCTACCATACTCTCATATTTTTATTGTTACTCCTGAATTCTTTTGAGTAGAACAAAGTGAGACTTGTAATCATGAAAGTTAACTTGATGAGATTTAGAAGCATCCTGGAAACAAAACTCTGAGTATAGAGCTCATGGGTTTTATAGATTAGGGTAATTGTAAGGGGAGGACACACCCTAAATGTGGGCAGTATCTTTCCATTGGCCTTGGTCTTGAACTGAGTGAAATCATGAAAAAGAGCTAAGCATCTTGACTGTGGTTGCAGTTGTCTTAAGCTTCTGCTTACATGTCTTCTCCAGCAGCAACTTCAAACAGCCTGCCTAAAAAATCTTTCTGCCTTAATTACTGCTGTTATTGTAAAAAAGACAGCAATATAAAGGCAACTTATAGAAGAATACATAGAAGAATACACTTAGTTGGGGGTTTTCTTATAGCTTTAGAGGGTTTCTTCATTATCATCACAGTGGGGAGCACATTGCTGCAGGCAGGCATGGTGCTGGAGATGTAGCTGAAAGCTATATCTTGATCCACAGGCAACAGGCAGAGAGAGAGAGAGAAACAACAGTGGACCTGGGGTGAGATTTTGAAACCTCAACTCTCACTGCAATGGCACACTTCCTCCAACAAGGCCACACCTCTTCTAACAAAGCCATACTTCCTAATCCTTCTCAAACAGTTCCTCTTTCTGGTGACTAAACATTCAAATATATGTGCCTACAGGGGCCATTCTAATTCAAACCACTACACTTTCCTTCTTCAATTTTTATTCTGTGAGGTATTTTGTCTCAGTAACAGAACAAGTAACTAATACAGTCCTGACCAATGTTCACCAAATCTATTTAAGTATTGAGAAATATGAATTGCAGTGTTGAAATCGGTAAAGAAGGATGATTTATGAAGTTTATTATCATGTAAGAATATTTATGAGCATTCATGTCTCCACAAATGTGGAAAATTGTATAATAATTGATCAAGGATGACACAATTTACAATCCTGTAAAGTGAAAATTGACTTGCAGAAGCTCGTCAGAATATTGATCCAGTGCTATGACTTAAAAAAATCTTTTCCTTTTTTTACTAAATCATTCTATTCAGTACCTAAAAATATTTAAAAAGAATAACTAAACCACTACTGACCACATTACAGCCTCTACCTATTGTTCCGTCCCCAATTCTTCCTCTTTTCACAAATGCATTTCAACAACAAACCTCACTTGAACCAGTCCCAAATGTCCCATCCAATGTGTTTTTAATTGGGTTATGAAATCACATGGGCATTGTTTATCCTTTTGATCTTTAACTTTCCAATAGTATTCACCATAAGCAGTCACATGTCCTATATTAAGAAACATTGCCTCCCAAACAGTTCAAGTTAATCAACTGTCTCACTTATCCAGAGGGCCTGATCCAGTTGGGGGCTCCTCAGCTATTGGTTCATAGTTCATGTGTTTCCACTAGTTTGACTATTTGTCCCTGTGCTTTTTCCAATCTTGGTCTCAACAATTCTCACTGTGCTGGGGGGAGGTCAGGGGTGGGAGGGAGGACAGGGGAATCCGTGGCTGATATGTAAAATTAAATCAAATTATAAATTTTAAAAAAAAAGAAACATTGCAATTGCTTTCAAAATCCTGCACTGTGCTGGCTTCCCTTAAATGTCGTTACAAGCTCCTTCTCCCCCTTTGCCTGCTTCTTCTATGTCCCCATTAGTCCTTGAACCTTTATCTTAGTCTACTTTCAATTATTCTCTTCTGGCTATATTCAGATTAAAGATTTTGGGTTGATCACATCTATTTTCATCTAAGGCAGAGTCTTCATCTACTTTTCACAAATAACCCGCCTAGCTTTACTTTAGTCCTTGCCCAGGATTTCTCAAAACAGCAGTCAGTGTGAACCTCTACAGAAGGAAGTCTTGGATCAAAGCCTCAACATAACTTATCTCCATCAGATCCAGTGCCAAGCCTTAGGGTGCCTGGGACCGACTGAGTCTACCCATCTGTTTGTATTCTAGTCAGTCACCCTGGCCTTCGAGAGTTCTCTGCAGCATCAATTTTTTTCTTGTCCTACCCTTTCTGCTCTGGACCATGTCTTTGGTAAATTCTCTAGAACAGTGCCTAAAGCAGGAATTCAATAAAAATTTGCTGGAGAAAACACTGAAATATGAATGAATGAATGAATTGCCTTGTTTTTTTTAAAGCATCGATTCCTAATTATTTTCAAACTCTTCAATATAAATGCAAAATACCTTTTGATAAGGTCAAACACATTAGGCAATCTATCAAATTCAGTTTTCTTTCTCAAGACGGAATGAAGATAAATAGAAATGTGAAATCTCTCATGCTTATCCATAAGTCCCTTTTCTTTTTCACTATCCCAACTCCAATTGATGCCAATATTTTATAGCTAAGATAGAAGAATAAGTGGGTGATGTCTGATATGAACACAATACTTAGAGGTTTTCTTACAGTTTATACGGCTCTGTCAGAAAGTTCACAGCACTGGGACATTTTATCCCACATAAGCAAAGTCTTATATTTTACTTATAGTCTTCAGTCACACAGTGTACCATATATAGAATAATGCGGTTCCAAGAAAATAATAATAAGTCTCTTATCTTCCAAACACATCCAACTATTGTGTTACACATTCTATTTAAAAAACAGTACATACCTCTCACAGAGTCCTTAAAGAACACAGTTAGGGTAACAGGTTTACAATATCTGTACCTATATTTTATATCTATAAAATGAAAAGTTTGAATGGCTGAAGTCTCAAATTGGCTTGCCAATATAGAAATCACTAATTCAACTTCTAGAACAACCCCCTGAACTAATTCAGCACATTCTGTTAGCTTCAATTTGAATAGTAAAATATCTCAGCTTAAATAACATAGGTCACATGGCTAAGTAAAAGGATTCTATTTAGAAACCAGGTCTTATAGACAATTAATTCTATTTAAAAACAAAATATGTTATTTATACTATAACCTATGATTGGATAATGATAATAAAATTGTAGAGAGACTACTCAGTTCAATGTAGAAAAATCATTGAGTGATCAATGAACTAACATGGTACCAGCTGGCTCTGAATGATTGAAACTGAAATTAAGCAGGGCTTATCTACCTAAAGATAGGGGGAGCCAGTAAAACCAATGTATACAACAGGTAGAATAGTCAACATTTCAAATGAAATTCAAGCTTCCAGATGCTTTAACCACCCTTAAGAAATGCACAGTTATGCCTAATGATATCTGAATGAGCAAGTGATGTTTGGGATCTTTTCATAGTTTCAACCTTCAAACCCACATGTAATATAAATGTATGTCAGAAATGAGGTTCACGTGGTTAAGGAGTATGCATATGTATTAAGAAATATTTCCCAGGTGTAGGTGTTAAGTTCTCAGTGTTTGATTAAACTTCAAGGATATAATAGTCTATAGGTTTGGCAGGCATGTCTTACTGTCTGCCTTCCAGGCTGATAATGCATGGTCCAAGTATATTGCAGAACTTGAAATTATGTGCCTGGAATTATATAATTTGTCTCACTCTGTAAGCCACACTAGTAGCCTCAGAAAGAGAGGCAGACAGTACCACTCCAAAGGTTACTGGTTTGAGAATTGAGAATAATCACTTCCTACAGTGTGCTTTGGGTAACTTTCCAGAAATGAAGTCACTTCTTTTAAAATTCACTATATGCCACATAGAAGTGGAAGGGAGCTAAAGCACAAGAGTTCACAGTCCTGTAAAGATTACAAGGTTACACTTGAGGCAACTCTCTCAAGGAAAACAAGCTGTTGACAAAATCAGTCTTTTGATTTAAAGTAAGTAGTTGGACATGAACTTGGTGGGGTGGTGAATGTTCTCTTTTTTTTCTTGTTGGAAATTTTATATCATATTTTAACATTGTGTTTAGTAGATACAACTAACACTCTGAAACAAAACTATAAGTTTTGCTAAAAATTGTTTTATAATGCTGGGAATTAAAATCAAGGCTTTGCAAAGGCTAGCAAGTAATATATTGCTGAGCTAATTTATATACTCACTTAAACAAATTTTTATTATTCAAATGTAAACAAATATTTTTAATAGAGTGAGTAATAAATAAAGTACTTTCCACTAAGTTAGGATTTAGCTCAATGAGAAGAAATTATAATTTACCCCAAAGATCAAGTTACACATTTTAATTATAATTTGTATTTATTTATTGCACTTACAAGAATCAAAGGACAACCTGGTAAGAGTTAATTCTCTCCTTCCACCAGAGTATCAAACTTAGGTCATCAGTCTTGATGGAAGATGACATTAACCACAGACCATCCTACCTTCCCAAATGTTCTTATATTGGACAGAAAAAAATTAAAATACTATTCAGCCTTTAAAATATTGCAGAAACTTAAGCTGGGGCTTAATGTTTGACTGGCATGTGGGAGGTCATGGGTTTGGTTCCCAGCATCACAAACAAATAATCAAATAAAAATATTGAATAATGTGTTAATTATATATAATTATATGTTAACAATAATATGATAATTATAGATCTATAAGTATTGTCAAGGAAAAACAAACGTTATTTAAGCATGGAGCTTACAACAGTGCTTTGTACAAGTGAGTGTGTTGCAATCTTATTTCCTATTACAATAGATTATTTTGGTGGAAGAAATTATATAATTATAAATACCATTGACACAATGGGGAAAGAGCAAGCACAGTTTTGGTGTGTTAAATCAGAGTTTATGCATTTAAAAATGAAGCTGTGTAAATCAGGATACAAAAGTCATGAAGATTGTCTTTTTATGGACATTGATAATCACAGCTATCTATTAAGTCCTTTCTGTGCATACAGCACACTGGTAGGTCATGTGTTTCTGATATACTTGAACCTCTGAGCTGGTAATATGGAATTCCTGAGGCTCCTGAACTATGACCCATGAAAACAGGGCTCACAGAGAAAGGCAGGCCAATATCAATGGGTATCTACATTCACAATAAACTTCAGGGTAGAAGTCACCTTTGAGAGTTATGCAACAGAATTTCTTTTTCTCAGTGGGAAATTCTATTTTATACCTTGTCACTGTTTCACAGACAATAATCCTGTCGAGATCAATGTACGACCAGCACAGGAAATTACAAATAGAGTTAGGATTGCAAGTCCACCACAAGACAAAAACAAATTTGCTTTATTTTTGTAGTCTATGTCTAGACATGACCTCCCATTTTTGCCAAGGTGGATAGGAAAGTTGTATGACTATGTTGAAACTCAAGCTTAATTGTGGTTTGCAGGTTTTGATTTTGTTATATTTCTAATTTCAGTGATCAACTTTGCTTATGTTTTTATCATAAAAATTTATGTTTATTGGGCTTTGGACAGCAAATATTCAATTTATGTCTTCAGAAGACTGTTAAGAATCCATTTCTAAGTCTACTCAATATGTTGGAAGAACATAGCTCCCTGTGTTTCTAAGACTGGCTTCCTGTTTGCAGACAGTTTGCTGGAGGCCAACCTCAGCTCTTAGAAATACCCCAGGTACATCATTATGTGTTTAACTAACTTAATCACGGCAAATCAATACTTCTAGTGATTATATTTTTTTAACTTTCTTTTCAAATTTCAATCAGAAAAAAATTAAATTGCTTTTACAAACATAAGCACATACCCATGCACTCACAAACACACACACATACACACACACACACACACACACACACACACACACACACACACACACACACACACACAGGTATGAAAAAAGTTTTTACATAGAAAAACAACACCAGCTAGAGATCTCCCAGACAACATCTTCCAGACAAGATTTCTATGTTAAAATCATTTGCTAATTTTAATTACATCTCCATAATCTTTCTTTGTAACATAATATTGTAAGGGTAATGTGAGGTGACCAAAACTATGTAAGCTGTCTTAGAATTCTGCCTATCCCAGCCACATACAGTTTTCCATGCCCATGTTCCAATTTGCATTCTTCATTCTTCTCCACCCAACTTATCCACGTTGTCTTCCATGTAGTCAATAAATCACTTTCTTCTTTTATCTATGTGAATGTATATAGGTGCTCTCAGAGGCCAGAAGAGGTTGTCAGATGCCAAGCTAGAGTTACAGGCCACTGTGAGGGGTCTGATGTGGGTTCTGAGAATCAAATTTAGCTTCTCTGGAAGAGTAACAAGTTCTCTGAACTGCTGAGCCATCTTTTTCACCACAATTAATCCCTTTCTTGAGAGGAGAGCCCCTTCAATTCTTTTGGCATTTTCTTACGTACATACATGGCTGGCAAGGTTCTAACTCAATTACCTTATATCTCAGCCCACTTTAGCTCTATATTAAACTGTTGAAAAAATATACATGCCTCTCTCTCTGCATACACACACACGTGTATACATATACATACATACATATGTATACACACATAGATAGATGATAGATAGATAGATAGATAGATAGATAGATAGATAGATAGATAGATAGAATAAATATGAATAGACTAATCTTGGCTTTTTTTTTTTTAGACAAGTTTTCTCTCTGTAGCTTTGGAGCCTGTCCTGGAATTCACTCTGTAGACCAGGCTGGCCTTGAACTCACAGAAATCTGCCTGCCTCTGCCTCCTGAGTGCTGGGATTAAAGGCATGCTCCACCACTGCCCAGCTCATCTTCACTTTTGACTCACAATCGTCCAGAGAGTTTTAGCTACAAAAGGAAGATCCACTCTGAAAGTAGTTGGCATCCTCCATGGATTTAGGGCCTGGACTGAATTGAAAGGAGACATGAGTGGAGGACCAGGATTTCTCTCTCTCTCTCTCTCTCTCTCTCTCTCTCTCTCTCTCTCTCTCTCTCTCTCTCCTTCCTGGATGCACATCACAAACATTTTCCTCCATTTGCCTGGGAAATGCAGTCAATCATTAATCTGAATATGCAAGATTGGTGTTGCATTTGTGGGAGCAGTCATTTAAAACAGACGGTTAAAACAAATGAAGTGTACAAATTATTACCTATTATATGGTGCAATACCTAAGCACACCTTCATTGAACTTTAGGATTAAAAGATATAAAAATAAAAATAGGCAAACAAAAATTATTTAAAAATCCAGGGAGTCACAGAAAGAGCAACACATCCTTGATTCCTTTTCCCTTTTTCTTTTTCTTTTTCTTTTTTTTCTTTTTGAATCAGAAAACCTGCAGAGATTTTTTTTGCCCCTGATGTGTGCACTTTAGACAAACGGAGAAACTAAAGAATAATCCCACAGAGGTAAGAGAATTCAATGTTACTTCATACAAAGTGGCTTTGTTGACACTATTCTCTTGGAACAGTGGGATTGTTGAAAACGGGCTCCAGCACATTTCGTTCTTAATGTCACCAAAAAGAGTTCCTTTGTCATCTGTCTTAATGGAGTGAATAAGTCAGTTCCATGGAAATTAACAGTGAGGTTGAAAGCTGTCTGCCCGTCCTTGCAGACGTACACCTGAGTTCAAATGCAGTCTTCTTAGTGTGACTCATCGGCTGTGCTCGGTATACCATGAGTGAGGGATTTTGAAAAGTCAATCTCACACTGAAGAAACAGAAAGAGAGTTGAATGAAAATAAAAAAGGAGCTTGTCTCTTCCACCTCCTTTCCATCCTAATGTGAGGTCTCATTTCCCTTCTTGCTTCACTGGCCAACATGTCAGAGGTAAAAGCAGGAACAACCTAGATATTTCTTCTAACAGAAGTTACAGCGAACTGGTGAGTTTTAAATGTTAATGCTTTCCATTTTTCCATTCCTTGCAATATGAAAAGCATTCTAAATCTTCTGGGGTTTCTTTTCTTTTTTTTTAAATTAATTCATGTGTACCACAAGGTGGAAAACCTCCTGTTGAGGACATAATTCACCTCCCATTTAGACTTAGTACTGAAATTTACTGATACCAGGGAAATCAGGGTCCCTTCCTGGTATTACTAGTTTCTTTAATCAAAGAATTTAAGAACATACTCAAATGGAAGCTTAAAGACAATGTTATTAGAGTTTAAAAGACAAGCTATAAAACTTAGTAGCTGCCCAGAGGGGCAAATGGAGGAGAAAATGAAGAGTCATGGTGTTTGAGTTAAACAAGCATTGAGGTCAGTCATGGGGTAGGCCGTCACATGACAAAGGGGAAGCTTCAGAGGAAGAAGAGGGAGACCAAATTACCAGTAAAAGCACACTAAGGCTCTGGCCAGCATCCAAAAGAAAGATAGGCAAATTCACCAGAGGCTAACAGTGGCACAGTGTGTAGGGTGGGACTGTGGTATGTGGCAGGAATTCTGGAAAGGAAAATACAGTATATCCTTAACAGGAGAATTGCTCTACCTACCTCTTCAGCATGACTTATAGTAAACCTGCCTTCCTAGAGCTAACCTCTCTTTCCTGAGTGGTAGTTCATTAGGCAGATTACTGACTCTGTCCAATGGAAATGTGAGGTCCCTACCCAGATCAGAAATTCTATTCTTTCCTTTACAGTCTTTTATTGCTTACTCTAACATTACCTATGCAAAAATGAGATTTATGGTGAAGAAAAATTGTAGGAGTGGTTGTCTGTGCTTTACCCTGAAGCACTACCTCTATTAAACAGCAGGTAACTGCTAGGTACCTGACCCCACCCCCTGGGCGTGGCCAAGGGGAGACCCCTTAAGACCTGGAATGTGTACGTGCTCACTCTCTTGGCTACCTCGTGGTCTTGGATGCTGGGCGCTGGTTCTGCAGATCAAGGCAGAGTTCTCCTGAGAATCATATTGGACTGCACCCCACCCTCCTGGATCCTGCAACCAACTCCCTTATGCTATTGTAAGTTAACCCAGAATAAACCCCTTTTGACTATCGGACAGACTCCATGGAATTATCTGTTAAAAAAAATCAACCCCCTTAATGGCTTTAAATGCCAAGCATTTCCCCAGCAAAATATTGTCATCTTGGAGAATAAGAAAGCTATAGACAAATGATACAAGGAAACCTAAGTCTGTCCCTTGTTTTATTTATGTGTTTATTTTCATGAATTACTGAATATTTCAAAGTATGTAAAAATATAACAGTAATGAACTAAAAACACAAAAACTTATGTATGCTTTTGTTTGACACCACATCAGGAAGCCTCTGAGATGAAAGTACTATTATCTAAGAACTATAACAACATATAAATGGGCTTCACCTTCACCTTTTATTGCTGGAGATAAATAGAGAGTTCTGGGTTTCTTACACTTTTCCTAAGCAAAGAAACACATCATTCACATTTACATTCTACTATCTGAAACAGAAATAAACAATATTGCTATTATTATAAAATGCAATACTAATATGACACTTAGCTACATCATGTGTCTTGAGCTTCCTTAGAGCACATTGGTCACTCCTAAGAAAGAATAGAAATCAGGAGAGAGAAAAGAGAAAGGCACTCTGTGTGAGGGAGGAGTTCAAGGAGAAGGAGAGGCAGAGGTGTACTACTCTTAAGTAGTTTCATGAGGAAGGTTACATGGCTCAGTCCATAAAGTCTTGTTATTCAATATGGTGACATGAATGTGATCTCTAGAATAGTCATTAGAAAGCCAGTAGTGGTGACCCATGTTTGTCATCCCAAAGCTGGAGAGGTGGAGACAGAAGGAAACATGATGCTCACTGGCCAGGCAGCCTAGCTCAATCAGTGAGCACTAGAATACTGTTACAGTAAAAGATATGGTACGTGTATCCTGAGAAACAACACACAAGGTTGACATCTGGCCTCCAGATAGCATGTACGCATACACACACACACACACACACACACACACACACACACACACACACACACACAAGGGGGAGAGAGATAAAGAGAGAGAGAGAGACAGACAGAGAGAAGGGGGTGCACACACCAGCACACACACTAATAAACAAGTTCATAAATAAAAAAAAGAAGTTTCACGAGTCAGGGAGCATCAGCTTAATATCATTATTATTATCATTATTATTTTCCTTCTGGCCAGACCACATTCCACCACAAAGAAGTTAGAGTTCATCTTATGATGGATAGAAAGTCAAAGAATTTGCAGAAGTATTTTAAAACTACCTTAGCAGTGGTAGTAAGTGGAAAATTGAATAGAATCTAAATTCAAATGCCATACCCGGGACATTCCATTCTTTTCAAATCAGCAAACGTTGGTTAGTGGAGCTTTTAAATAGAATTGTAGCTATTTTTAACTTGGTGCATTGGTATGTTTCCATGTTTTTCAAGTAAAATTTCAACATGTCTTTGTGGAAATAACCCAGTAGAGCAGCCACTCTGGAAGTAAAGTCATGAGAACATCGGTGATGGCAGCACAGGCAGCAAGGCACAGCACAGCAGGTACCTAACTCCCAAGGTCATGAAGACTCCAGTGGTCGGCCAAAAAGTAGGCTCATGAGAATTCCACAAACCTCCTGTGCTTTTTTTAAATTAAAACAAAAAAAAATATACTTCTGAGGTTGGAGAGATGGCTCAGTAAACAAAAACAAAACAAACAACGAAAAAGGAGTATTTGCCACACAAGCCTGAAGATTGTAGTTCAGATCCCCAGAAGCTATGTAAAGCCCAATGCAGTAATGATTAGAACTGCTGTCCTAGCACATTATGGTGACATGGGAAGCAGAGACATGAGAATGATGAGGACCTAAAGGGCCAGCTGGCCTGGCACACAGTAGGGAACAGCAAAAGTCTGTCTCAAACATGGTGGAAAGTGAGGAACTACCCCTGAAAGGAACCTCTGACTTCCAATATCACTTTAGGCCCAGCACCCCAACTTGCAAACACAAAATGCCAGCATACACATTTAGAAAAAAATTGAAGATGGGTATATGGGAGCGTTAGGAGGGAGAAAAGGAGGAAATAATATAATTATAACCTCAAATATTAAAAGAGGTAATAAAAATGATTATGCATAGGAGGAATTAAAGGCTTGGGAAAGCAGGTGTTGAAATATGGATCTGAGGCATTTCTGAGATGGAGAATATTTAAAGATTAAAAGGTAAATTTCATTCATGTGACTTTTATTCATGTTAACGAAGTCAGCACTTTGCACTTTATCTTAGCCAAAAGCCTGAGGAACATTTCAACTACTCCCACATTTGGAAGGACTGCTCATGATTATCTACAATTAGAACTTCTAACCACAACTATAAACAATTTAATAACTAAAATACATTATACACATTTAACCAACTCTAAAGAATTTGGCTGGAGTCAAAATGCCAACAGTATACATTTGGTATGTCATTATTTTATTTACCCAAATTGATGTTGGGGTATGATTCAAGTTAAGGGGATAAGGCTGAGTCTTGTCACTAGAGGGGGAAAAAAGTGAAAAAACAAATAAAAAACAGTTTGGGGATATCTCCTTAACTCAGATCAGGATGCAGGTAGGCATGCTTGATCCTCATTGGCAATAACTATTTTCCTTATGTTCACAATTGGTTGTGCTTTCATTTCCAGGTTTTCATATCTACTATGCTTTTGTTTCTAAAAAGGATTTGTGATAGATGTCTAAGCGGCCTGCCTGGACTTTATTTGATTCTAATTGTTAGAGAGGTCCATGGACATTTCTAAAGCTAATGCTGCTGAAAATACTAATTAAAACCTACATACATATATAGGTAGATATATGTATGTATGTACATTTAAATACTTCCCAGGAATTTCAACTAAACCTTCAGGTCCACACATTTTTAAACCCACATCAAAGAAACATCTGGAAGTAGATAGTAATTAACAGAGATCCAGACTGAACAGCATTCAAGCACAAGACCTGTGTAAGATCAAGCAAGAGATAAAATTCCAGCACAGAGGAGGGGAGGTGTGCAAAATGACCCACCCCTAGCCAAGATGCTATTTCTAAATGATATCTGCTGGGAAAGGAAAAATCAGTTTTCTCCAACAGAGTTACACTGGGATTATTAAACACACTTCAGGGTAAGCCCTATGTCCAGGAGTATACTGACAGGACACTGTGTGTTTGTGTCTGCTTTTTTTGGTTTTGTTTTTGTTTGGGGATTGATTTTCATAGGAGAAAGAAGGAACATGAAGTTGTTGGGGTAGGGTAGTAGGGAAGACCTTGGAGAGGGGAAAGAATATGATCAAAATATATTGTATGGAATTCACAAAGAATAAATAAAAACACTAAAAAAAAACTACTTCCCAAATTTGGAGCTTTTGAAATAAATCTGATGGAAATGCCACATAATTTAAAAAATACAAATGTCGATCACTCCTGTGAAGTGAACTTCAAGATTTAAAAGAAATAAACCAAAACTGAAGTTTATCAGTGAGAAAATTAATTGTTCATCTGTCTTCAACAAGCCCATTTCCTGCTGTCTTTCTCATGGTATCTTTGTGAAATTATCTCATGCTTTTAAGTCTTCTGTCTGTACACTTCATGGTTCCATCCCTGTAAATATGAATAGAATTCCCTCCACATTGACTACTGGATATTAAATTGTGCTATTTTTTGAACAAATGACTTTAGAAATACAGAATTCTATCAAAATCATCAGACTTTTGTTTATGGCATTTAGCAATAATTTAGGAGCATTTGTCATCTGTAAGGACCAGGTAGAAACAAAATAAATTAGTACTAGAAGTTGGAAACAAAATATAAATAATCATTGCAGATCTGAGGGGAAGAATTTTTAAAATTATTTCTCTAATCTTTGGCTAATATGTTATTTCTTGTGATTTAAATCAAACTTCACTGTATGCATGTTTTAAATTCTCTGAGAATAAATAACTGTTGTTTTATTAAAAATTCAACAAATAAGTACAACTGTGAATGCTGCCAAATGCTATAAAGGTGTCAAAATGGGATGAAAAGATGTGCTAACAAATAGATTTTTAAAGAAAGGATGACTGGTATCTATTAAAAGCTTCAAACAGTATCAGGCTCTGGTACAAGAGACTCTTATTTCCCATGTTTTACAATGAAGGGATGTATTTGTGTAGTTCTTTTACTGGAAGGGTAAATGCAGAATTGTTCTCATGCCATTGTTCCTAAGAAACGGGGCTTCCCCTCCAGCCTGCTCTATTTATCTTGGAACCACCAACAGGAATACAAATGTGTGTGTGGAGAAAGAGTTGCCAATATTGGTCATTGTTCACAGGGTAACATTCCTGTAGTTTTAATTGTGTTGCTTACATGTCCAAGCAGGAGCCTTGGTGTATTTCAGTGCCACTATCTACACATATCCAGTTCTTATAGGAATATTTATTGAGTGTCAGGAGATGGCAAACCCAGGTTCAGGCATTAAGGAGTTCATAGACTAGTAATGAAAGCAGGCAACTCCATCATTGTGATACTGCATGATGAAGCTTGGGATAGACAAGGAATGACTTGGAGAGTCAGAAAAGATTTAACAGAGAACACAAAGTCTCAGCTGAACCTGTAACAACGTCAGCCAAGAAAGGCACAGACTGCTGCTCAAAGTACTTCTAGACGTTCTAGGACAGAACACACTGCATCAGTGTGGGGCTTGCAACTTTCCTGCTGCGTGTAAAGATATCCCCGCTGTGAGAGATGTGGCATCAAAGCATAACTCTTGCTTAAACCATTGATGCCCTTTGTTCTACTTCTTCGAATGGCATGGCTTTAACAAGTGAACACCCTGTGACCCTGACATTTTGGGGATTTGCAAAAACGTCTCTATTTCCTTACCAAGTCTCCAATGAAACACAGGTGCTGTGTTCTTTTTTGTGTAGAACTTGCGTGGATCTGAAAGGGAGAAATGATGAGTGGCCTTCCCTACAACAGCATTTTAAGTTTTGGAAAGACTGTTTCATTTAGATGTATGACACAAAAGCTTCCCCTTCTTCCTAAGTCTGTATTTCATCTTGAGGCTCTATTGTCCTTTTGTCTTCCTCCTTTACATTCTGTTCTGTGTTATTTCACTTCCAGATCACAGGCTGACTGTGTTAGAAGGTTCCAACTTAAGGAATTTTTTTATGTACTTTTTAAATTTTATACATTTCTATATTGTATGTTATTCATATTCTCCTTCATACACTCCTTAAGGGGAGTGTGTGTGTGTGTGTGTGTGTGTGTGTGTGTGTGTGTGTGTATGTGTGTGTGTGTGTATGCAAGTTTGGATATTCATGTTTGATGGATGGATATAAGAGGCAGAGACAGATGATGCCTTCCTCAGTCCTTCTCCACTCACTGTTCTTTCCTTTCTTTCTCTTTCCTTTTTCTTTTTCTTTTGAGACATGATCTTTCTCACTAAATTTGGATTTTACCATTCACATAGGCTTGCTGGCTGGACAGCTCCAGAGACAAATCCATCTTTCCACATCCAGACCTGGGGTCATAGATGTACATCACTGTGTTGAGTTCATTATATGGGAGCTGAAGGTCTTCATGCTTACAAAGCAGGCACTGGCCATGGAGCCATCTCCCCAGCCCTTCAAGACATCTTTCTATTGTTAACTACAACCAGACTTTGGAATGAGTGGTTGATGATGATGCTGCTGATGATAATGATTAATTACTTTAACCTGATTGTGTTATTTTCTGAATCACGAAACCTGATACATCATGATGGATGCCGGGTTATATTATCTACTTTTTCAGCGGCATCCGTGCAGCTTCTACATAAATTGCAAATGAATGTTTTCTTTTCCTAACCTCTTCTGGAGGACGTGAAAAATACATTAAGATTCCAAGTGTCACGAAGTATTCTAGGAATGAAATATTAGATGGCTAGAAGAGAAATACAACTTTTATAAGGGAAATCATGACGCATGCAATATCAACTCCTCTAACACTCTCACCAGTCTTACAACACAAAAATAACGGAGTTCAACAACATCTGTTTCCACCTCAAGATTAATGCTGGAAGTGAAAGTATAATGCAAAAGGTCAGTTCGAGGTAGGCAAAGCAGAGTTTTCTGGAAATATATTTGTTTGAATACTTGTATTTGCCCTGCAAGGCTGGGCAGTGTCCCTTGGTTAATCTTTGGATAATTTTGGCAGGTGTCATCTGAAGTATATGAGTGATCTAGATTTTGACTCCACAGATTGAGAAAGATGAACTTTCCCACAAAACATCCATTTCATGGATGTGATGCTGACTGATTACCATTCTATTCTGTTTCCTAAGGCCTAAATATACTGTGCAACCAAAAAGCTGAATTTCACTCATGTGCTCATTTTTTTAATTTTTTGTTCTGTTTTTTTTTAATATCTTCTTAGACCTCAAGTGACATAGACATTGATGATAATTTCTTGTGTGATATGAATATCTACTTTCTTTTATTATAATGTGTATCAACCAATTGTTTGGGGTATTCCACAAGAGCCTCTTCAATTCCACTGAGGATTCAGAGTCAATAAAATGGGAGAGTCATTACTGTTATATGTTGCCTTTCAATATTAACATATTTCATCTCCCATCACTCTCATATTTCATCACTCAAGATTCTTCCAGAATGTTTCCATGCGTATGTCTTCATGAAACATGCAGAGAAAGGCGGAGCTAAGAGGGGACTGAGTCTTTTTAGCATCTCTTCACTTTTCATGAGGGTAAGGTTTTCAGGGCACTAGACATAAAGAAGACTTAGGTGACCTTTGAATGACTCAGTAAACGACGTCTCTGAAGTTCTCATCACTTCAGCAAAGGCCTATCTCACACCTCAGCTCACTTGTTAATTCTTATTTGTATACTTTACCTAATCCTCATTTTCTTCCAACAAACTGTTAGCTTTGGTAGTGACTCTATTAGCTCCATTACTCCAGCTTCCTCAGGCTAGACTTCAGGTTCCACAATGAGGCAGATTAGTAACCAGAATAATCAAGTTGACTAAAAACCGATGCAGGCACTTGTGTTCACACAACTGAAATGTGAAGTTTTAAAGTCTGTCTTTGGCATCCTAGAAGGTCTGTCTGCCTGTCTTCTGAAGGGCTGAGGGTGTCAGCAGGAAGTGAAAACATACTTTTCGCATCAACTTTTCTTAACCAGATTCTTTATGAACTATGTGAGATGTTCATGCAACCAGAAGAGAAATTTTCTCAGAAATTACAAGGAAGGGATGAAAAAAAAGAGGAAAAGAAGGTTGAGACCACCAAAAGGACAAATGTTCTGCTTTCAAATTTATTTTCTACAGATAAAGAGGTCTTCAAACACTTTCATTGACTTTTATTCTAGAAATTTGGAGAGTGCATGCAGTCCTTCAATCAAGGTGATTTCATAAGTGACAAGATAAATGGTATACAAATTTGTGTATTATCTATCTGTAATGTTAACACTTTAAACAATGAGACATCATTCATATCTACAAGGCAACAAACAATTATTTCCTCACAGTCAGTAATAAGAAAATTAATTAATAGGCAACTCTAGGAAGTAAACACAGAAGCAATAAGGACAGTGTCGGCTGCACCCCTGAAGTTGACTACAGCTGCAGGGACATTGCACACAGACAATGGCATCATAATGTCTCCTTCTTTCTGCACCCATTCATTTGAAACTAATAATTAAAAGATTATGGCACTCTGTCTCCTCCCACCATAAGATAGAAAGTCTTGCTGGCTCCACCCTGATGTGCTGGGCTTCCCACAACACTGAGTCATCCACAGAATTCAGGACACAGAATCTGCCAAAGGAGAAGTTTCAAAGGAGTTTCTTGTAAGCCTACTATAAGGACTTGTTCTGAATTCAAGTTAAATATTAGAGAAGTCTATCACCGTCTTTTGTCTGTTTTATTCAACTAAGATGCAGAGAAGGTTGGGAAGTTTCTAGAGATGAGGACATGGATAGACTCTCAGGGACAATCTATACAAGAACATTGGGAATTACAGTAATATTTCTTCAATGCTATCAAACTTGCAAATAAAGTACAGCAAAAGTACAAACATTTAAATGTGATTTTTATTCTAAATAAATGATGACTATCAGAGTAGATATATTGAATTTGATCAAACAGTACACAAGGCACATATGCACTGAAACAACATATAACATTCCTGTGGGTAATGTTTGATATTTACACTAGTAAAAATAAATGTAATTTAATATATAGGTGGTATATGATATGCAGAGACATGATAGATAGATAGATAGATAGCAGACAGGCAGACAGACAGAGCTAGATGGCAGATAAATGAATGACTTATAAAGAGAGAGATAATACGTAGATTGATAGATGTTAGATAAGCAGATATGTGTTAAAAAATTAATAGATTGATATACAATGCATGGGTTATTGATAGGTCAAAGATTTCCAGATATAAACATGCATTCATACATATGTACATCCAGAAAGAGAAAACAGAGAGATGCTAGAAAGTTGAAAAGGTTAGTCAATGTGCATGAGATCAATTTTGAAACATGGTGTCTGCATAAGGTGCCTGGCTGTTTTTAAATCTATGCCTTATACTGTAGAGAACACCTATGTTCTCCTCAGCATAGCAAGTCTAAAGTCTGTGCCACTCTTGAGCTTAACCATCTTATTACATACTCACAGAGGAACACTGATATCAGAGTCTTTTCATCCATTCATTGGTCTCAGATTTTCGGTTCTAGGAATTATTCTTTAGTTCAGAATATTCAATTTACTCTCCAGTATTCTCCGAGGCTAGAGTTTACTCAGATGCAAATTTTCAATTACAAACCAACTTTATTTCCATTTAGATTGCTCCTGGTCTCTGCCAAAATGCCTAAAATTTCAGGTACAGTGATTTGTGTAGCAAAGAGTATCTTTTTTATGTCAATTCAGTTTCATTCCTGTGTTTTATAAAACATCACTATGGAAAAAATTTAAATAAACATATTTAATTTAATTCTTTTCACTATCATGAAAGCCTTAATGTGCAGAAAGGGCATCCTTAGAGAGGTTTTATTTAAATTGGTGGATAAACAAGACTCTTCTAATAAGCAAAATATGAAAGATATATAAATCCAAAGAATAATATTTTAAAATTTAAAATTATGTGGCAATACAATCATCTATTCCATTAGGATCCTGCATGTTTATTTTTAGTATTTATTCTATTTGTGTACATGCAAACATGTGGGGGGGGCGGTGTGTACACATCACATATGGAAAGGTTTCCCCAGAGGCCAAAAGAGGGTATCGAATTCTTTAGAGTTCAAGTTACAGGCAATTGTGAAGCACATGACATGAGTGCTGAAAGCTGAGAACTGATTCTCTGACAGAGCCAACCATGCTCTTAATTCCTGCCCCAACTCTCAGATAGCTCCATTACCCCTTTTTTTCCTCATTTACACTACTGTACCTCTCTATCGGCTGTAAAAAAATAATAATAATAATAATTTTTCTGTGAATTCTTATCCTTCTGACTTGCTCCTTTCTTGGTCTCTTAATAACTCAACCACTGATGCATCCTGTATTGTAAACACTGTCAATCTGTTCTGCCCACCAAGGACTTGTTTTCCTTCCGATGGAGCATTTGGCCAAATGTTCACCGTATGGAACTCAATTTATGCATTGATCCTATGCCTTGTATTATTATTATTAATTGTTATTATTATTATGGTTTGGTTTAAAGTCATTCTCTCTTTTCTGAACACTAAGAATTTTTATGCAAAATATATATTATATGATGTAGAATATTTATTCTTCCAAAATGCTCAAGTTTGCTCCTTCCATCTTTTCCACAGTAGCTAATTTTAATTTTTTGTAGGTTTGAGGTAGAAAAACAATCTACCTTTTCTTACACAGATAACAAACTTTCATTCAGTACCACTGGAAGAGTTGTGACTCATTTTACTTTTAATCTGCCAAAGGATCTTACTAAGTCCTTGACATAAATCCAATCTTAACTGAGTTAACTTTACTTTTGTGAAATTATTTGGCCTAATAATTGTAGAAATGGTTCATGGGTCATTAATGGACCATGTGAAGGCAAAGCCTCACCTCCTGTTCAGACAATAGCAATGAGCTACTGTTATCGAAATCCTAGCTGACAGACAACTTTAGGGTTTGCATCCTAGTTTAGTTTCCCTTAAAGTCACAGGAGTTATGGAGGACATACAAATTCATCAGAGTTAGTTTTCCTAGAGTACCTTTTGTGGTGACGGGGAGACTTCGCTGAATTCATCTTACTTACATTTTCTCTCTAAGTTAGATTGCTCCAGAACATTTCAAAACACTTATTAAGAGTACACAGAACTGATTTAATTATAGTGTTCCTGGCACTCTGAAAGTAGACCTTCCCGAGTTTCAGCATGGTGTATACAAACAATTGAAAAATATTTTAGGAAAATATATCTAAGGAAATTTAACATAAAATCTCAAGATGGAAATTTTAAGGCTTAAATGATGATGCCACTTGTATTTTTGAAGATGAATTTACAGACAATGGAGACATGATGAGTGTTGAAAACATTCTTCAATTAATTTTGTTTGTTTGTTTGTTTGTTTGTTTTGCAAAGAAAGACAGTGGCAAATAGGATACATTGTGAGTTTGCAATGAACTTCCTCCTTGGCCACATGGCAGAGGGCGTGCTGGAGGAAGGGAACAGCACCATCTTTTCCTCTCTGGTAGCCTGTAGCCATTTCAGTACTTACTCCTTTGGAACGGTGCTCAACTGTGGTACACTGTGTCCTGAACTTTATCTGTTCACTGCTGAAATTTATGAAAAGTATAGTTCAGGGATAGGAAAAAGCAGAATTCAGAGCTGACTACTCAAAACTGCATTTAAAAAATATGTATACGATATGTAGGAAATAAGTATATAAAATCTAGTTTTATACTTTACATCAATATATATGTTGAATCATATTTTATATACTTACTTAACAGAACATATGTCTGCAAATAAGGCAGCCATATCAGAATGTTCATTCTTTGCTCACAGAGATTTGGGTAACTCAATTTGTTTTTATGTTAGAACTATTGGCTTGTCCAAATTTTATTCAGTGATTTATTTTTTGTATGAACATACCATGGGAAAATTATGTTTTGGAGATAAGAATGTAAGAAATAAGACATTTTTCTTTGAATAGTCAGATTTTAGTACAAGCCTAAGGTCAAAGGATCTTCTACCTCTATTCCAGAGAAGAAACAAACACACTAGCTACCGTTAACTCTGTGTAGGTGCCTCTGCCCCCTTCTGTCCGTTTTCTGTAAGGATCCAATGATTCTCAGCCTTTTGTTTCGTGGGTCTCCTGAACAATTTTGAAATTACAAACTTGTCCGCTGTATCCTTAGAGACTCTGAGGCTCTGGAGAAAAACAGAGAATACTCAGAAACACAGACAAAGTTAAGATACACGTTGTTTATGTTTGTTTTATCAATGTAATATAATCAGAATAAAACTAAGGGCTTCATCCTTCGGAACACAAACAGAAATGAATAAATCTTCTAGCTTTAAGAAATTTCTACTAGGGAGCCTTCAAGATGACTCAGCAGGTAAAGACAACTGTCTCCAGGTCTGACCTGAGCTCCATCCCTGGGGCACAAACAGTGGAAGGAAAAAAAAAAAAACTTCTACGTGTTGTCCTCTGACCTCCAGGAGTGCTATAGTGCACACACTTACTATATAACATACTTAATATACCATTTAAAAAGCTGAATCAACAGTCTTAATTTAGGAAATAAATAGAAATAAAAGGAAAAGGAACAAAATTATTCTGAAACAAATCTAATTTTGCCATTTTACCCTTTGGTGGATCCAGTTCCATGAAGTTCTTCATAATCAAGGGTCACTGTTCTGCTGAAGGCTTCATTATACCCTGAGATACAGGTGTGACATGTTGGCATATGAAAACGTAGCCTTTAAGTTGATTTCACTTCAAAGTTTTAAATCTGTTTTGAAGCTCTATGGTAATTGTTTTAAAAATTAGGTCATCTATCGGATAAATGATTCAAAAATTTATTGATTTACAAAATGAACAGAAATATGTTGCTTTCAAATATAACCCTGCATTGTGCCAGGTATCAAGTTCATATACCATCTGCAGAGTGTTTGGAGTGATGGGCAGAATTTCCTGCACCTTTCCCCAGACAGACATATAGGGTTGTCTTTGCCTTACCAGCGACTGATGATGCATTTTCCTGCAAAAAATAAATAAATAAATAAACCTTGAGGATCAAGTGAGATTCATCATGCAAAAAAGCCCATAAAATGAGGAAGGCCTAATGCAGGGAACTGGCACCAAGACATCTTACTCCTACTGAATTTTAGTAACTGGGTTGGCTTTCAGCTTCCTTTCCTTTCACGGACAATTAAGTTTTAACCAAGTACATAGTGGAAATGTCAATACTGGGTGTGTTGTAACTGGAAGAGTCACTAGTGCTGCCTGTGATTAACTTCTTGTACAATGGACTTCAGAATAGATATTTGATCTAAAAAGTGATAATATCTCCAATGCACCATTTACTGTGGATTAACTAACAATCTGTTTACACTCAAGCATGTCAATTGAGAAAACGAGGTTTTAAGAGACAGAAAAAAAATGTGGCTCTTTTTTTCCTGTCCAAGAATATGAGACTATTTACATATATTAGTATAATACCTATGGCGAGAAAGGTTTTTTTGTTTGTTTGTTTGTTTGTTTATAACTTGACCACCATAGTCAGCTGCTTTTGTTTCTCAAGATAGGTGCGTATCATAAAATCTGATACATTCAGAATGACAGGCTGGGAGGACTTTCAGAAGTTCAATGCAGAGGGCTAACTGCAGAAGGAGTCTCATGTGGATCCCATTAGCTGTATGACCTGTAGACAGGGGCTCCTGCTGGCTCTGCAATTCTCTGAAGAACAGGGGGCAGCTGGGACAATATAGATAACTGGTACAGACCTTCAGGGAGGAACTAACCAGATGGAGAGAATCTGAAGGGGCATCAATGCTTTCTCCCATGTATGGCAAAATGACCAGTGGTAGCAAATATGGGCAGCCATTACCACCCTGGGACCTAAAGTCCTAAAATATTGGTGAAATTATTAAGGCCACTCCATGTAGTTAAAAGGGAGGTTTATCTAGTGGTGTAACTTACAAATGAAGGGATAGGTAGGTTGTAGGGTCTGGGGAAGACGTAGCGCAGTCCAGCGGTGTTCTCTGGAGAACTCTGCTCAGTCTACCTCTAGTGTCCAGGGTCCAGGAACCAAGAGAGCCCATGCATCCAGATCTCGGGTCTTCAGGGCCCTCTCTTGGCCCCGCCTTGTAGGCATGATAGTTACCGAAGCCTCAGTGGGGGTTGGAACTTCCAGATCAAAGCTGGAATGGCTACCCACTACACTAAAACCTTACAGACTTATCAAAGTAAATATTTCTCTCACTGGTGCTCTATCTCCAGAGGACTAAAACTATGGCATAGCAGTCAAGAGGGAATCAGATATCTGTGTCTCTTGTTTCACCTGTATCTTTGGACACTCTCCATTGGGATGCCGAACATCTCAAAGCTTGAAGAGTTCAGCCTGAGAAGTCAGTGTCATTGACCAGAAATTACACAAGAGAGTGTGGATCATTAACTCATACACATAGAGGTAAGACAGCAGAAAACACAGTATACCCATATTCATACCTATTCAAAGCTATCAGTAAAGGTCTGCCTGAACCTTTGTAGACTTCTGTGAACTCATGGTCTGTACACTTCTTCCCCCTTCACTCTTCTAATCCCATCTACTTATTTCCTTGCTCTTCATTTCTTCTTCTCTCTCTTTTCTCCTTTACTTCATCTGTTTTTCTTGTTGTTGTCTTTCCTCATCTGTTTTTCCTTCTCACCTATCTCTTACTCTCTCTAGAATCCTAGTTGACCAATTGGAATCAGGATTCCCCTCTTCTGGCTAGGTGTGTTAAGCAGATGAGGACACATGCACTATGGATCAGGGATGCTGCTTGCTGAATGTGGTCTAAGAGCTCAATTTTACAATTAAATGGCATAAGAAAATGCACAACTCAATGTGCAAAATTTCATACTAAAGCACCAAGGTACTTTTTTCTAATTCAGAGTAAGAGTTTGACTACATTATTCTTGATGAAAAAATATTTTGTGAACAAAACAGCCAAAGACAAAGGCATGCTGTTCAATTAATTAACCAAGGCTGTATTTCAGATAGAAATTCATATAGAAAGTCACTTTATGATCTGCATATTGGTGATTTTATAAGTGGTTGTATTTAAAGAGTCCATAAGCCTAAGACTGACCTCTCCTGCTCTGTGAAGACTGAAATAATAAGATTTTTATAATTGGAGGAGAAAAATGAGCTGAGAAGTTAGCTCCGTTGGTAGAGTACATGCCTAGTATATACAAAGTCCTCAGTCCCATCCCGAAAACCCCATAAACCAGACAAGTTGGTGACATTTCTAACCTTGCAGTAAAGAGATAGTGCCTAGAGTGTCAGGATGTCAACATTAGTTTCAGCTACATAGTGAGTTGCATACCAGCCTGAGCAACAGGAAATCCTTCCTCAGCAAAGTGAACATACAGTTCTGTTACCATGCCAACTTGTTTCAATACTTTCTATTTTTTTCTTCTACTTTCTGAAAAGCTACTGTTCTTCAGAAGGTACGAGAGAGAACTAACTGTATGTGTGGACTAGTAGAGCTGGCTACATGAACCAACTCTACTCCATAAGCATGTATGAAGTGAGCCTCTCTCCAAGGCACCTCTTTGGCTTCCTCACTGATCCATGTAAATGGTCCCGAGGGCTTGTTTTAGTTCTGGTCTTGTGACTCACAGGCTGAGCATGAAATTCTTCTTGCTCTGCTCCTGTCTTTGCTGTTTATAGTACTGCATTGAGCACCTCTCCTGTTCACCGTCTGTGCTAGCGCCAACAATCCTATACTCTTCCTTATCTGTTCTTGGATGACACATGGATTATCTCTTGTGTCTGCTGCATTTACCAGTGTGCCTTGGCACCTTTGAATTCCAGCAAATGAAGTAAGCTTGAACTTATATGACTCTGAGAATAGAGTTGCCTTAAATTCTCTATTACCAAGACTGGGTCACAATCCAGTACATTCATAAGCCAGGCTGATCTGGGTATTGTTGAAGAATCAAATCCCACTTCCCTTTACAATCCTTGCCTTCCATTCAGTCTCCATTTCTTTCCATTAAACCACATGCAGAAAGACACATGCTCAAATAAATGAACATTGTTTTTGCTTAAATTTTTATTTAACTGCCACTGTATCATTCAGAAAAATAATACTTTATAGTAGTAATGTGCTAAGTGATGAGATGTCTCAGTGAGTTTCCTTATAGCTTCACAGAAATGTTCCTTAATTTGGCACTCAAGAGTTTTAACTGAAAACTTTAAAACATTTTTTTGATTTAAAAAATAAGTCTAAGTAAAATCATTTGGAATAACTTAAAACATTTCTGGAATAAGAATGACACAAATAGGCATTTTTTAAAAATAACTCTCTCAGCCACCTGAATATGACCTCAACTATCCTATTTTTTTCCCTCCTCACATTTATGGCTTCTATCAATGTTTCCTGGATTTTCCTCTTCCTGTAAACATAAGCTGCCAGACCATTTAAGGAAGTTACACAGAGCTTACTCCCCAAGATCCCAATTTTCAGAAGAAAAAGCAAATCCTTTGCCCTACTTCATTCCTGTCCCCCACCCCCACACCACTCCACACCTCATACCAAATCCAAATAGCTCTAGAGACAGGACAAACTCACTGTAATAAGTAAACACTTCACAGGATGTCTCACATAGCAACAGTCTCCAGGCATCAGAGGCATGAGTCATGCAGAGCATGTGGATGGCTGCTTCTCTCCAGGGTTTACCAAGCTCTGACTCAAGGGCGGAGTCCAACTGCAGAGACATTTCACAGGGCTCAGCACACTGGTGATGTCAGCTGATCCAGTTACAGTCAGGGGATCAGCGGGATTCAAACAAGAAGAGTGTTCATTCAGAGTTCCAGTCAGAGATTCCAGGGACCCTGCCAAGTAAATGGTGGTGGCACGGAAAATAGGCACTGGTAGTAGAAAGTACTGGAAGTCCAGTTTAGCTATGGCCCTGGGAGCAAACAGATCTCTGTGTGATTTGTCACTTCAGGGTAGTATGTCCAGCATTAGACTAGGTTTCACTGATAGCTTCGGTTTCTCAGTTGACTTTCATCTGTTAAGGGATCTGCTGGAGGAAAGGGTCTATTTTTACTTATCATTACTTCTCCGTCTGTTTTGCTATTTTCTATAAACAGAGTTAACGTCCTGCGCATGAGCCTGTTTTAATCAGTGAACTAGGCAGAGCCAAAGAGTAACAAGATAATGAACATTCTGTTTCACAAGCAGAGCTTGCAATTGCTGAAGGATCTTCAAGTGATTCAAAGGATGACGGTTTTAAAAGAATAACCCTGAAAGAGCATTTCATTCACCCTGATGAATTTGTATATATATCCTTGATTATTTTAAGCTCCTGGGGAAAATAATGTTCTCGTGAAATCCTTACCATAGACACTTTCCTTTGCTCTGTTCTCTTTCTATATGATTTAAAAGCAATTTAAGAATAAAAGCCCACGACAATGTTGAACACACACTGATTACACATTCGTGAATAAAATCCTTGTATTATCCGTTCTTTAAGTTGCTCATACAAAAACCCAGAAGAAAAGTGTCTCTAACTAAAAACATTGTTGAAAGGACAATACAAAGTCATGTGAAAAGTATATAAAAATTGCTCAAATGTGACAAATTGTACTAGGATGAAAGTGAAGTGACTTTTGCAGAAATGCCATCACCACCATATAAATAAATGAGCACCTAAGACTCTGCTGATTCAGCAGCTCACTAACAAATGAGTGTGTAATGTGTGGCTTATGAATTTTGTTATGAACGTAAATGAATATTATTCTCTCCTATGGAAATTAATTCCTGTGTCTAGAAATGTCAGCATCTACCCTTCAGTAGTAAAGCCTCTATTTCCATTTCACAACTTTATTGTTGTGTCTCAGTCATCTTTGATAGTTTATTTTTATTTTAAAAATTTAGCTTACACGGTAACAGGATTGTACGTGGGAACTTCGTAAGTATCTCATTTAGGTTTTATCTCCCACCGACACTCCTCTCACATCTCCCTGTCCTCCCTTTCTGATCTACAAACTGATATCTGCACAAGTAACACACTGTCTTCAATATTCTACCTCTGAAGTCAGTCATTAAAGCAATTTAACCACTTTAAAATTCAATGCAATTTTCATCAAAATACCACCAGGAATTTTTGGTAGATATATTCATCTAATAGCAAACTATAAGTGAAAAAATAGAAGGAACCAGAATTGCAAGATAAATTTAAATAATAATTTGACATTCTGCTGTACTTTATTTAAATAAAAATACATCATGAAATTGATCATTTTAAAGTTTACATTTCTATGCTTTTCAGTACATATAATAGACCTGTGCATTCATAACAACTATAAATATTTGAATATTTAGATTACACAAAGGGATCTCATAGCTACTAACAGTAACCCCTTTCCATTATTTTCTCTAAAACTCTAGCTAATTAATCTACTTTTGCTTATGGGCATACCACTTGTGGCTATTTATATTAAGCATCTTTCTCTTTGTAAAAAGCATTTATTAAATTTTATTTGTTGATCCAATCTCTTCATTCCATTAGATCACCCACATCCTTCTCCAGGATCTAACACAGTTCAGCTCCCTGACCCTCTCCATCCAGGCAACCTTACCAAGCCCCAGATCTAGCCGGATTTCACATCCACTTTCCAGACCTAGTCTGCCACCCTTCCACCACCTACAACCTGCGCTACAGCTAAGCTCTAGGCTTCCAACAGGATTCAGGCTGCCTGCCCCACAACCCACAGGTCCCTCCTACAACACACCCAACCTTGAGGAAAATAAATACTTGAGAAATGCCCAAGGAAACCGAAACGTAAGGTTCACCGAAAGCAGGAAAACAATCCAGGACTTGAGTATATGTATATAGTTTAAATGAAATTTTCTTGTCTGAGCTGACAGTGCTCTCTACGAAGGGCCAAAGACCATCAAATAGAAATCCTAGCATCAGGCATTAGAAGCCCTCTTTTGAACTGTTTTTCAGTGTTGTCCAGGAGATTCCCAAAACATTACAGGCTATTGCTTTACCCCTTGGTTGTACCCCACTCCCACTCCAGAGGTGGGTAAGGCTTTTTTGCTGAAAGCACCAGGCACTTCAGAAACAGGGCCCAGAAGCCCCTAAGCTAAACTGATTTTAATCACTTCTCAGTGAGAATTAGCTTCCATGGTGCCAGAAGGTGCCTTGCAAGTTCCAAAGGACGGAGCAGACCATCCAATAATCCTACTGAGCTATGAAGTTTAAGTACAACAACAATGACTTGCATGTCATGATAACCCCAATGATGTAAGAGTGGCATGCATATCTTGGTGATAACTAACAGCTCTCTTATTGGACTTAGGACCAGCTCAATAAGAGGGAAATCATACCTGGTACTGGAAACCTATCAAGTAACCAGGGATTCTGAAGTCATAGCTATCGAAGAAGAACCTACAATTGCCACTTTAATAAACCAACATAATTCTTAACTACATTCTAATATTTGCATTTATACCCGTAGATAAATGAAGTTCTCATCTCTCATGAAGCAAATTACTCTTTGAAAAAGAGACAATCACAGAAAAACAACAAGGAATCAAAATACAGAGTTCACTCAGTCCCAATAGATACATCTACAAAACAACACCCACACCAAAGGCTCGAGGAACGCTGCAGAAGGAGGTGAAAGATTACAAAAGCCAGAGGACCAGGAAATTTCCTGTGAAATTTTTATCTCCTAGGAAAGTCAGAAGCTATACCCGCAAAGTTTCACTGACATAGCTGCCTAAACATGAGCTGACAAAGAACAACAAAAATAGAAAGGTCAAAGTGGATGGGGGAAAGACCAGGAAGCCTCAACTCTACAAAAAAAAAAAAAAAAAAAGCTTGAGGATGAGAGTGAGAGAAATGGTCTTCTCCAAGGAAGAACTCACCACTTTGTTATCCAGCACCAAATGGTCATCACTAAAAACATACATACAAATATTCATACATATGTGTGTGTGTGTATGTTCATATGTGTATATGTAACAACAACTAAAGAAAAAGATACCATAAATTTGGGCCAGAATAAGGAGGATGTGGTGGTTTGAATAGGAATGCCCCCCATTGGCTCAATGTTTGAACACTTGGTCATTAGGACATGGCTCTACTTGATAGGGATTAGGAGGTGTGGCCTTGTTGGAGGAAATGTGACACAGAAGATGGGCTTCGGGGTTTCAAAATCTCAATCAAGGCCCAGTGTCACTCTCTCTGCTGCCTGCTAAAATGTAGAACTCCCAGCTACCTCCCCAACATCATGTCTACCTGCGTGCCACCATGCTTCTCACCATGATGATGATGGACTAAACCTCTGAATGTGTAACAAGCCTCATTTAAATGATTTCTTTTATAAGAGTTGCATGATCATGCCCTCTCTTCACAGGAAGAGAACATTGACAAAGACAGACAGGTATACGGGAGGGTTTGGAGGGACAACAAAAGGGAAGAAGGAAATGATGTAATCACAAGTAAAAGGAAAATATTAAATTATTCATTTTGTTTTAGTTTATGGTTTTCCTGCATATATTTATATGTACCATGTACATGGCTGGTACTTGGAGGTCAGAAGAGGTTGTCAGACCCACTGGAATTGGAATTTTAGATGATTGTGAGCCACCATGTTAGTTTGGAGAACCAAATCCTGATCCTCTGCAAAAGCAAAAAGTGATCTTAAGCACAGCCATTTTACAAAGCTTTTTAAGATCATGTTTTAACATATGCAAGAGTTTCGCTTACTTTTATGGGTTTATGATATCACATGGATGCGATGTAAAGTTTAGTTCACTAATCTATCAATTGATAGACTTGGAAGTTTCCCCATTATGACTATTATGAAAATAACAGTAATTTCTTGGTATTCATTTTCCTTTAGGCACTTTTCCCTATCTCTTGGGCCTTTAAGAACAGGATTTCTTTGTTATATGTCAACTCAAGGTTTAAGCAGTTGACAAACACCTAACAGTTTTTCAAAATGATTGTGCTGCTAGATGATGTTATCAAATGAAAGATTTCCAATTTCTTCATGCCTTCACAAACACTTCATACACATCTTTTTTATAATTTTTTGAGATTATAATATAATTACATATTTGCCCTTCCCTTTTCTCAATCTAAATCCTTCCTTTTACTCTCCTCATTGCTCACTTTCAAATTTTCTTCCTTTGTTTTTACATATGTGTATATGTATACACATATACATACATATGCATACACCCATATGCTTTAAATACATAATACAACCTGGTTTTTTTTCCCTTTGCTCTTTGTTCTTTGGGGGGCCACCATCCACCTCCCAAATAATACGTGGAGAGTTATTCCTACTTATGAATGTCCGACCTTAACTTGGCTTATTTCGAACCAGCTTATCTTAAATTATCTCGTCTACCTTTTGCCTCTGAGCTTTTAACTTTTTCTAGTCTATATTCTTTCTGACATTAATTCTTCTATCCCAAGAACACATAGTATATATATATATATATATATATATATATATATATATATATATATATATATAAACATTTTGCGATCTCTTTAGACAACATTTTATGTTATCAGTGCCTAAGTATCACACTTCTTTTGTCAAAAATATTTAAAATAATTTATTTTTTATAAAATCAAATGGAATTGTTTATTTAATTCCAATTTCAAATTTTTCCTTTTATTGTTCATAAATACAACGGATTTATGCCTATTGATCTTGTCTCTTGTAACCTTGTTAAATCTACTCTGTGACGTTTTTATGACTTTCTTAGTACTTGCTACCTATAAGAGCATGTCAAATAGAAGTAGAGAATGTTTTATGGGTGTTGCTTACATCTCTTCCTTTTCTAATTAGCATTGCTAGAATTTCCTTTACAAGATACAGTAAGTATATTGTTAGCCAGAATCTTTCTCTGTTTTCTTGTTTCTAGAAGGAATATTCTTTGAACATTATATGAGGTTGAATATCAAATTTATTTCTAGTTTACTGAGTGTTTTAATACATTATATTTTGTCCATTTTTAGGTCTGTTGATCTGTAATAAGTGTTTTGTGGCTAAGGTTAATGTGTGTTATGTTGCCTCATAGTCATGGGGTAAACTAACCCTGAATTTCTGAGGTAGTTCTAATAGTCACAGTACATAAATCTATCTATGTGTTATTGTATTTGTTCCATAAGGGGTACTAATCTATACAGATTCTTCTCTTATGAAGTACGTTTTTGTATTAATGATATATTAGTTGCAACAAGTGAGTTAGAGTGTGTCCTTTCTTTTTCCTGTAGAAGTATGTAAAGTTATGATACTAATTCTCCAAATATTAGACAAAAATCAACAGTGAAATAATTAAAGTATGGCATTTTTGTGCAGTTTTAAGTTATAGCTTCTACCACTTCTTTATGAAGGCCTATCTGATTTTCTTTTTAAAAAAAAAAAACTGTTTTTATTAATAGATGTTCCATTCTTTCCTTCCCATAGGTCTCTATGATTGTCTTACTTTGTTACAGTATCTCTCTCTGTCTCTGTCTCTCTCTTTCTCTCTCTCTGTGTGTGTGTGTGTGTGTGTGTGTGTGTGTGTGTGTGTGTGTGTGAATTTGTGAATTTCTTAGTCAGCCACTTCAGGTTAATATGACAAAATTCACACACTGTGTTTTCAGTGTCCATGATCAAGTGCATACATCTTTTCCTGTATTTCTGAAGGCTGCAAATCTGCAAACAGGGTATCGGGATTGGTGGGTTATGGGTTATGGTTTTGTTGCTATTTCATAACATTAATTTTGCTACTGTTATGAATTGTAATATAAAATCTTATATATACAATATCTGATGTGTAACCCCTGTGAATGGGTCATTAAACTCCCAAAGGGGTTGTGACCCACAGTTGAGAACCACAGTTATAAGTGATAATTTTTAAATAATTTATTCTTTGATCTTTGCTTACTTAGAAATGTGTTTTGTAGATTTTATATATTTGAGAAAGCTTCATACTTATGTTATTTATTTTTAATTCTATCTCACTGTTATCAAAAATTATGACTTATAGGATTTCAATACTTTTAACTTGAAAATGTTTTGTTTTGCATCTTATTTTATAGTCTAATCCAGGCAATATCTTGTGTGTGTGTTTCTTCTTTTCTTTTTTCTTTCTTTTTTTTTTCAGAGACAGGGTTTCTTTGTGTAGTCCTGGCTCTCCTGGAACTCTCTTTGTAGACCAGGCTGGCCTCAAACTCACAGAGATCCACCTGCCTCTGCTTCCCCAGTGCTAGGATTAAAAACATGCACTCCCAAAGTCTGGCACCTGTGTGCATTTTTTTATTAAGAAAATTTTTTCATTCATTTTACACACCAATCAAAGATCCCTCTACTCTCTTCCCACTCCCTCAGCCTTTCCCTCCCAACCCACCCTACACTCCCCCTCTGCATTTTAAGAGCATATTCTTCCACTGCTGTGTGGATAATTCTCCAGATAGTGTTTAGCTCAGATTGGCTTATGGCACCGTTTGAGTCTTCCATTTTCTGCTTTAACTTCTATTTGTTCCATCAATTGCTGAGCTGGATTTCAAAATCCACAATTATTAGTACTGAGATTCTGCCTTCAGTTATCATTTTTTTCTTCAAACCTCCTAACTAGAGCTCTACTGTTAAACTGACATGTTTTCAGTTATGTTTTTGATGAATATTGACCGTTTTTAATTATAACACAATGTTTTTCATTAAAGTTTTTTTCCTTTAGTATGTTTTTTGAAGCAGCATGGCCACTCCACTTCTGCTAGGCATAATGCCGTTTGGTCCATCTGCTCTTTTTCCTTCTGAATCATTGTATTTCCACCCAAAGTGGTATCCCGCAGACAGCATACATGGCTAAGGCAGCATTCTACTCTAATTTTTCGATTTCTGTTTTGATCCAAGTGTTAATTTGTTTACATTTACTGTTATCAACTGTTAATATACAAGTTACACCTAGAGTTTTACTGTTGCCCATACATCTTATAATTTATATATTCCTCTATGTTTCCCTTGATGTCATCTTTCTGAATTAAATATTTTTCAAGTATACCATGTCATCTCCCTTGTTTATTCTTTTGTTGTATTTTTCAAATACTTTTTCTGGGGATATTTCTGAAGGCTACAGGAGTATAGTCTCCATTTATGCCAATCTATTTGGGATTAGCAATAACATAATTTACACACTACACAAACCCTCTGCTGCTATGAAACTCCTTCCCTCTCCCATCTTTGGGTCCATTATTCTCAGTTGACATCTTGGGACATGCATGCTCTAGTAGGTTTACACGTTGATTCATGCAATTGTTTTGTATTTTTCTTCTACTGTGAGAATAACAGTTGCAAAGAATGTGCATTAATACCTTTCCTTTTACTTACACATATTATCATGTTTACAAGTGGTCTTTCTTATTATAACGGATAAGAATCTGTAGCTAAAGCCTGACTACTGCTATCTGGAGCTCTAGCTCTAGTGTGTCTGGTAAGCAAGATCTGACATCAAACCCTTCAGGTTGTTTTTGGAGGAAGTCTTACTTTCCATTTTATTACTGGATAATAAATACTTTTTTATTTTAGTTTTTTAAATTCATTATTGAATATGCATGAGTGTTTGGGTTTCATGTATGTCTGCACATCACATTCATTCCCTATGCATAGTCTTCAATCTTGTTTTGAGAATCAGAATTTAAAATAATACATCAGAGCTGAAATTAAGATTCTGCTCCCTCTCCATATTTCTTCTCGTTAGCGATGCTTGCTGTTGTTACTGTTGGTTGCTAACGGGTTTTGTGAACCAATTCTGGGAAGTCTCTGTTGTTTGCCAAATGTGGCAGTAAAATTTCAGCTTGGGTAAACTGGTAGTCCCTTAATGATTCAGCAGAAGATTTTGTTATTGTCTGAAGGCAGTAAGTTTCCCAACCTCTACTCATGAGTTCTGTGTGTTTGGGTATACCTTAAAGACTTAGGCAGACATGTGACAATCTGCCTGATCACTAACGTTTTGCTTGAGCTGAGCATAGTAGTCATCAGGAAGTCAGGACATATGACCTCCTCATGTCTTTGCTGACCATGTACACACACAGGCACGAGAATGCATGTGACTTTCCACATTCCCATTTGTCCTCAACAAATATTCTGCATTTATTTTCCTGAGAAAGCTGTGAGCTAGGTCAAAAAAAGACAAATGTGCACATAAATTCTTCTTGGAAATACCAGACAATTAAAAAATTACAGATCTGCAAGAATGACTGTGAGGCATTTACCCAACCAGTGCCTGCCATGGGACTAAGTTTTCTCATGCTGGGGAGCTCTAATTCCAAGGCAACACGAGATGGGGAAGGAAGAGGAAGGGAAGGAAGAATTTAAAAAACCCACAGAACATTTTTAGCATGTTAAGATGTTTTAACTAAATACTCGAGCTGTTACTACACAGACTACTTTCCAAACTTCAGGGGAGGTTGCTTCTACTGACTTTGCTTTTTGTTTTGTTCTTTTTTTCCGGGGGGAGGGGTGCATATTCTCACTGCTTTTACTGAACAGAGAATTCTTAGAGGTCCCATTATGTCTTTTCCTCTGTTATCCCATGGCTGTATCTTTTCCAACAGATAAATAATTTCCTTATTTTATACTAATCGGAATCAAAGACAACAATCAGTATTAAAATGTTCCATTCTTAATTTCCCTGAGTAACAAACAGTGCATCACTCTGGGATAATGTGAAAAATCCAAGCTCCTTTCTTGACACTGGCAAAGCTGCATTTTGGGCAGGCATCAGTGTGATACCATTGATGGCAGTCAGAAATCTCTGCCCTTGCTATCACGGTGAAAGTGTAATTTATCCCCCTGGAATACCAAGCAAGGAAGAGTAGTCTGTTCTCTTCTCTTCCAGAAATCACTTCAACCAAAATAACACTTGTAGTTCTTTTTCACAATAATTTTTTCTTTGTATCTTTGAATTCTCTGTGCATGCATTTCAGTATATTTCAAATTCACATTTTTGAGCATTTTATTAGGATGAGACAGAATATAATATATTATTCATATAATATTGTACTTGAGATTTATTTGTAGTGGGTCAAATATATTATGGAATCTATGGTTTGCATTGGAAAATAGATTGTAGTTATCATTATGAGAGTATATTGTATGATTTTTTCAATAAAAGAGTTTACAATGTATACTATATATAGGGAAAATATAAAATAGTATGAAATAAAAGCTTTTTTAGTATCTATTGTCACAGTCCAAATATGATATCTAGTATTTTCATTCATGTCACTTGTTATTAACAATACCTTCTTAAAATTAATAGATTTTATATTTCATTATTTAGTAAATGGAAATATTAAGCAGTATAACTAAGCTATATAAGCAGCAATGAGACTTCAGAAGGCATTTCCTTATTAACAAGGCTTTCACTTGGAAAATAAACTAAATGTATCTTCCAATTTTCTGAATTTCTACGAAGATTGAAATAGTTTAAACTATTCTCCAATTATAAATATCTAGAGAGTATTTTATAGTTGCCTTTTCTGCTAATAGCTGGAGGCAAAACCTTTGTTCATGATGCTATGGACTATAATTCAACAAAACCTCACCAATTATTAAGAAAATAGGATCACAAGTAACAACTAGAAATCACTAACACTCAAAAGATAATAATAAATTGCTTGGTATTTCTGTCAAAATAAGGTTGGAACCTAGCAGATGTCTAAACTACTTTTCATTGTAGCATATTTTTTAGCTCTTTTAACTGCACTGTGGAATTCCAAAGCTGCCAGTACCCACTAGTAAAATGATGTTCAAAGTCAAAGATATTGTTGTTGAAGTAACCACAAGTTGAAGCATGTGGCATCTAACACTGGCAAGAGTAGTTGCTGTAGAATAATTTATTCCTTATATCACACTGTTTTTTTATCAGGATTTTGATTTTGCAAATAGATAACATATAAATTTGTATTTCCAGATACCGTTTTTATTGTTATATAAAAATTGCATCTCGAATTGTAACATTAAAAATATGCAGCAAGAACAGGTCCCGGTCGCACTGCCTGGGGGCCTCCCAAACAGTTCAAACTAATCAACTGTCCCACTTATCCAGAGGGCCCAGTCCAGTTCCATGGGATCTCCTCAGCCCTTGGTTCACAGTTCATGTGTTTCCACTAGTTTGGCTATTTGTCCCTGTGCTTTTTCCAATCATGGTCTTAATATCTTTCGCTCATACAATCCCTCCTCTCTTTTCGCCGATTGGGCTTCGGAGCTCCACCTGGGGCTTGGCTGTGGATCTCTGCATCTGCTTCCATCAGACACTGGACGAGAGTTCTATCATGACAGCCAGGGTGTTCGGCCATCCGATCACCAGAGCAGGTCAGCTCAGGCACTCTCTCAACCATTGCCAGTAGTCTACAGTGGAGGTATCTTTGTGGATTTCTGGGGACCTCTCTAGCACTCTGCTTCTTCCTATTTATTCTCCTGGGGTCTTCATTCATAGTGGTATCTCCCTCCCCATTCTCCCACTCTGGTGCTTGGGCTGGCTTTTTGGAGCCTGGGGCCTATGCTGGGACACTTTGCTCAGCCTTGATGTAGGGAGGAGGAGACTGGAACTTCCTTGGCTGAGTCTACCAGGCTGGGCTGACTCCCCAGGGGAGACCTTGCCTTGGAGGAGGTGGGAATGAGGGGTGGATTGGGGGGGAGGGCTGGGGGTGGGAGGAGGGAGGACGGGGAAAATCAGTGGCTGATATGTGAAATTAAGTTAATTATAAAATAAAAATATATATTAAAAATACACAGCAAATAATACCATTGCTTTCTACCAATATTCATTTAGTGGTCACTCTGGCTGACTTTGAGTTCAGAGTGAATTATGGATTGGGTAGTAATTTTACCTTTACACATCTCTCCACCTTTTTTAAAACAGGATCCATAGACACTGTATGACTGATCCATCTATCAGATTCTGAAATTCTTACTCTTGTCCATTCAAAACTCAAAGTCATTTTGTGACTTTCTAAGTGCCTTCATGGAGCAGAACATATCACTCTTGTTTTAAAACTTGTATCTTCATCCAGAAGTCTCTCGTGGCAGGTAGTGTGGTTTACTATTTGAATAATGCAACTGTTTATTTCCTTTTTTGTTTCTTAAAGATTCTGAGTTATATCCTCACTGCGAAATGAAGAAGCTTCCCTTGTGATTTTTAGATTTTATAAAGATTTATTAATGTATGTAGATGAATGTTTTACCTACATATAAGAATGTACATTATTTGTGAGCCTGGTGGGCATTGAAGAAGAGAGGGTGAGATGCCCTGGAACTGAAGTTATGGATGGCTGTGAACTGTGACATGATGTGGCTATAAGGAATCAAATCCGAGTCCTTTGATAGAGCAATAAGCCCTCTTTACCCCTGAGGCATCTCTCCAGCCCCATGGTTACTATTAAAATACACATCAGAGGAGATAAAATAAGAATCTAGCTGATGTTTTCAAAATGAATTTAAACTTCAAACATATACTTTCAAAACTTGGGGAAGATTGCAGACTTCTATTAATAATAAGAAAGCCATAAAACATTTTAAATAGAGTCAGAGGATCTCTGTTTGCATAGGAAAAAAATGTTCCTTATTATAAATTGAATCTTTTCACTTTTCACAGGTATGCAATGCAAATTGATATTATCAAATGGATTGTGGAGAACCCAGAATAATGTATTAAGATAAAATAATAATAAAGAAGATAAAGCATTAGTGCCTATAATCACAACATTACAACATCATTTATGTCTTCCTTTTTGGTATGGTCAAATATACCTGCCAGATCAATTGTCCTACAAAACAACTATAAAATTTGGTAAACTCTTAAAGTTTCTGCATGCTGTTAACACAGATTAAACAAGAACAAGAAGAATATAGAAAAGATTCACTTTGTAAAACTGTGCATGAGGTGATATTCCTGTTTATAATGGCTTCAGACCGAGAGCAGCCTACAGTCAACACAGACGATGTCAAATGTTAACAGAAAACCTATGCTTTTCCTGCCTTAAAAACAGAGAGAGACGAAAGAAAGACAGCAAGGACAGACCTTGCGTGGTGGCACAACCTATAATTTCAGCACTCAGGAGGCTGAGACAGGAGAATCACAGGATTAAATTCAGACTAGGTACATAATGAGACAAATGCTAGTCTAGGTTACCTAGCAAGATGTTGTCTCTTAACAGAAACGACAGCCTTCACAGTAAAAAGTTCAGAGTAATCATTGCTTCTTCTAGACACTAAGACAAATACTCCAAAAAAGAAAGGGGAGCCCAGATCCAATACAAAGATCGTGACCAATTAACTAGCTGTTCCTAAACCATGTGTGCCCAAGGGGACTTGAAGCACTTTGAAATGAGCTCTGAGACGCACACAAAGGACAATGTTTATGTTCAAAGAATTACTCACTAACATTTAGAAAATCTGAAGTCTGTTTATGACCATAAAGAATGCAGAGTTAGTTGCCTTCAGAACACCCAGGAAACAACAGAAATTCCACCAATAAGTGAGGAAAAGTGATGCTACAGACATGCTGAGAGGAAAGTGAATGAAAACATAAGGGAAATTAGCAGACAATAAAATAACCAGAAAGATCTTATTTTAACTATGTATGGGGGGGCAAACTGAAAAAAAACCACATTCTCAATACCCAAGTAAACAAAAATATCATGAGAAAACCAAAATCTAGGAAAAGCGCCCAATGAAAATTATAATGTAAAGGAAATTTAAATGAACGTGAATTGATAGGATTTAACAGCAGAAGGCAGATAACAGGGAATAGACTGATAGTACATTTTAAATAAACTGAACAAAGGTGCTCAGACTTGTGAAATGATGATTCAGTATCACCCATCCATATAGTTAACATCCCACAGCAAGTCTGACAGAAAATGAGACATAAAAACTATGAGGGTTTACTATATACAAAGAAATAATTCAATTATTTTTAATTTATCAGAAGTTTTGGAGATAATGGAAAATACTGTAAAGTGCTGAAGGAAAAATATAACTTGTTAGCAATATACAGTCTATTTCTGGTAAATATATTCTCAAGAAATAAAAAGGAAAATATTGACATTTCATGTGTACAATACAGTATTCTAGAAGCAAATAAAGTGCTTTTTAGTATCACAATTCCATGGATGGAAATAGTATACCCTTTAGAGATTGTATCATGTGCTTTTTCCTTATTTAACCTAATTTTTATTTAAATTTAACATTTTGTTTTTGTAATTTATTCTTAGAATATAGTTATATCACTTCTCTTTCCTTGACCTCTTTATAATCCCTCCTATATCTCTCCCCTTCACTCTTCACATTGATTATCTATTTTAATGATTACTGTTACTATTATCATTATTATTATTATACTATAAAATTTATACTGACAGATAATTGTAGTTCTTACCCCCTCACCAAAGAAAAGAGAGCTTCTTCACTGAAACCACTGGAGTGGGGAGGCCCAGAAGATATCCATGCAAATAACTGCTTTTCTGAATGAGGACAGAATAGAGAATAAACTTCTATTGTTTATGAATGGTCTACCTCTCAGAGTAAGGACAGTCTACATTAGTAACAAAACCATTGCTGCTGACTGGTGAACATCTTTGAAAGTTGAAAAGAACAGAGGAGAAAAGCATTTAGAAAGAGAAATCCAGAAAGTCTGATGCTTCGATTCAATGTGAAAATACAAATTATCATGATCCAGTTGCATGAAACAATAATAATAATAATAATAACAGTAAATCAATAATATAGGCAAACCATCTGTCAAAGTTACACTCTGAAGTTCATAGGCAAGTTTTCAAAATTTAAATAGAAAGCTTTTGAGAAGAGTCAAATTTTTCAAAAAATTAGCAACAGAACAAAGGAATGAATGGATAGTTTATTCAGGAAGTTCTGATCAAAATTCAGAAAAATTTTGATTATATTTGACTAGGCTATCTAAACATTCAAAAGAATAAAAATCTGTCGTTATCTAAGGGAGAGGGTAGATACATAAGCAGAGAGATGGCCATGTAAATCACATTTCTATATATCCATAAATTACTTTATATCTCACTAACATGGATATCATCATTCTATAAAATATCACAGTGGTAGAACAATAAAGACATGAATATGTCATAAGCAAACTTTCATAGCTTCATCAGACAATAGATTTCATCAAATATTTACATGAAAAGAACGTAACCTAATTTTGAACCCTCCTTTAAATCCAATTTGAAGGGATAACTTCACCTATCAAGCTCTATGATAACACTCTTGTGTTAAGTGATGAGGAAAGCATCGAGCTGGTAAATCTCTAATGATAGATCTACAGACAAATGAGATGACACATCAGAAACAAGTCCAGTTCTGTAAAGAGGTTTCAACATTTCTAGGCACCTAAGATGAAGCAACTCTTTCAAAAGAGCCCTGCACTTTCTGAAGCACCTGGTTCAAGTTTGACTGTAATGCACTAAGGTAACTGAAGCTGGAACAGGAATGATCACATGGGAATTTTATAAGTGTCCAGCAAGTAGAACGCACGTAAGTAATCAGTCCATACTGTCCTTAGTCACACACAGTAATTCCCCTTCTCAGTAGCTAAGCAAACACATTTCATATTCTCCAATTATCTCAGTGTCCTTTTTAAGCTTAACTGTTATGCATAATAGCAAGCATCCTCCAACATAATTGACACCATTGGGCAACATTCATTTGGAAAGACACAGCAGAGATGTGATGCTTGGTGTTTACAGGGGAGGAAGTCAGGTCTACCAAAAGAAACTTACTCAAGGCTAAGTCTGTTGACTTAGCACTGAAATGCACAATGGAAAATTCCTGATACGGGGCCTTTGTTCCAACAATGACACCAATGAATCCTCATCTTCATTTGAAAAATGGTCATGCCAGACTGAAGATGATATCTGCATCTTTGTATTAGAGATTTAACTTTTGCTGATATTTGAAAGCCATGAGTCTGTTAATTTTCTAATTTCTTAAACTCTGTTCATTGTACTTTCCTTCTACCAGTAACTAGAGGAGAAAAAGTTAATTGAAGTCTTGATCATCCTTAAAATATTTATTTTCCTGAAGTAATATATGGTTCTTAGTTATGGTTAGATTCATTTATTTTTTATCAAGAGATTTGTGTAGTTAAGAGGGAAGTTACACAGTACTAGTAACCATGAAATTTCAATTCTATGTTTTTTAATTCACTTTCCCAGTTAAAATCCATTCACAGTTGTAAACGCTCACACTAAAGTTTATTAACTATGAAATACCTAAATAGCTGTTTCCTTTTCATTATTATTTCTTTTGTTTTTGAGATCATAATATAATTACATCCCTTCCCTTTTCTCCTTCCAAACCCTCTCCTATGTCCTTTCTTGTTCTTTTTCAAATTCATGACTTTAATTGTTCTTACATGCATATGTTGCTATATACATACAAATTCCTAAATATAATCTGCTAAGTCTATATAATGTTACTTGTATATATGTTTTCATGGATGATCATAAATGCCTTATTACACACAGAAATAAAAGATTGTGTCTATAGATAAATTTAGTAAAAGTAAAAATCTAAATATGTTAGAGTTGGGAAATATAGTAGTATATTACCAAATTGTAGCAAATGTATTATTTTATTTATCATTAGAAAATATATATAGAGAGAAATTTTTTTAATAAAAATAGTAATCATCATCAAATATTAAAGATCTCACACATGGGGACATATACAAGGTGCTTGTCAAGATGAGAAAATAATAACTAAGCCAAACTTGTTTATTTTTGCTTAACTTTTGTGTATTTTCTTTAATATTCTCTTGTTTTCTCCTAGAAAGTAGATAAAACAAGGAGTTGATTCTGGAATGTTCCTTTGAGCAGGTTATCACACTCTAAACTTTAAGTGTAATCATTATATGATAATTTCACTGAAATAAAATTTGTCTCATAGAGAACAGCATTATTGAGAAGTATTTACAGGGTGGAAATTAAATTAATGTATGATTTTCAATATAAAAGGTACCTGGGAAAATGAAAAAGGTTCGAAACAGCAAAGGATATTTGAATATTATGGTTTAAGTGTTGAGATCTAGATACATGGGAAATGAAATATGCATAACATGACCTGAGATAACTTAGCTAACCTCTCCAAGATTAGTATTATTTTATTGCATTACAGGTGTGTGTGTGTGTGTGTGTGTGTGTGTGTGTGTGTGTGTGTGTGTGTGTGGACTGAAGGCTTAAAAGAATAAATCTAAACATAAACTGTATAAAGTAGATGTTCTGGATGGAATACTTACAATGAAGAAAATGTGGGTGAGGTCAGTTGTGACTGGAAGAGGGAATTAAGGACATTTTTTTTTGTTTGAGAGTTGTATTTTGTTTGTTTTTTTGGAGTAGACAATACAAGTCTTCATACCTGAGATGCATCAGTTCATTATCTGCTCCTACAACAAAGTACATTGCTACTTGTATACAGAACTGTATTTGGTTTATCATTTTGGAGGCTGAAATACAGCCTTTGAAATTGAGCAGTGATTGGTCTGTCCTCTTGTGAGAGTTTCCTTGGCTATACCAGAGCATGGTGGTTGATACAACTCTAATACCAACTATAAAGAGGAGAGACCACATGGTGAGACAGGAAGCCACAGAGTTGGAAAGTGCCAGAATTACTCTAGCAACTTACACTTGCTGGTAATAAACCCACTCAAGCAGCCTTAGTCTCTTTTAAGGACAGAGCCTCCATTGATCTAATTATGTCTTATTAAGCCTTCCTTTACTATTTCTTAGGTTTGTGAAACTCTGTGTCTCATGCTACAGGCCAGGCTGTTCTTACATTTGTCATTATCTCTTCTCCAAAATGTCCATTTCTTCAGTATCATCCCCAGCTCTGTAGCAAACCTCCTGTTGAACCCTCCCCTTCCTCTCTGCTCCCAACTCCAGTAGATCACACAGATCTTATCCTCCAAATTTCCTTCCCCCTACTCATCCCATTATTCAGACCCCAACTCCATCAGGCATTCCCTGGAAATCCACCAGCCAAGCCTGTCAGAAAAATGAGTAGGCTACCAAAGCAGGTAGGCAAGCTTCACATCTTGACTCTCCCCTGTCTCCTCCACATAAAATATCCAGTCTCTTCCCTAACATTAGAGAAGACTACTGTCCTGGCTACTTCTCAGTCTCTGACCTCTGGGGACCACACTGACCAGGATCCCAGAAGATTTCCCTCTAGGTAGCAGCCACCGTACTCTCCTAAGAACCAGAAGAGCACATGCAGGTGTCCTTGGTCCTTGCTGCCGCCTGAAGCCATGTGGAAGTCCATGATCTATGCTGCTGCTGGCTGCTATGGGCAAAGAAGCTTCTTTTGCAGTGGAATCGATGACTGTAGACTCATAACTGAGAATGAAAGACATTGGAGGCTTCTATGACAATCTCTTCCTTGCCCCAAAGGGGAAAGAAATCCAGGAAAGAAGTTATTGAGGAGAATTCTAAATGGAAACTCCTTGGAATTTACAACAGTGACCCCAGCTAAGACTCCCAGCAATAGGGGAAATGTATCATAAACTGGTCATCTCCTATAACCAGGCAAGACTACTGGTGGAGGGATTGGGACACCAACCCAGTTACATATGTGTCCTGCCTACAAGTTGTTCTGGGGTAAAGGTGGAACAGAAATTGTGGGAGTGGCCAACCAATGACTGGTCCAGCCTGAGACACATACATACCATGAGAGGGAGCTCATCTCACCCCTGACACTGTCTGGAGGGCCAGAACCCAGAGCCCGGATAGCACAGGATAGAATCAAACATGACTGGCAATATATATGTGTGTGTGTGTGTGTGTGTGTGTGTGTGTGTGTGTGTGTGTGTGTGTGTGTGTAATGATGCCAAATGATATCCAGCTATATTCATAGATTGGTGCCTCAGAGAAGCTTCATCCAGCAACTGATGGAAGCAGATGCAGAGACCCCACAGTCAAACATTAGGTGGAACTCAGATAATCCTGTGAAAGAGGGGAAGAAAGGATTGTAGGAGCCAAAGGGGTTAAGGACATTATAAGAAAACCAACAGAATCAACTACCTGGACTCATAGGGGCTCACAGATACTAAACCGACAATCATGAGCCTGCATGGGACTACCTAGGCTCTCTGCCCATGTGTTACAGTTGTGTACCTTGGCTATCTGATGAGACTCCTAACAGTGGGAGCAGGGGCTGCTTCTGACTCTTTTGTTAGCTTTTGGGACCCTATTCCTCATACTGGGTTGCCTTGTCCAGCCTTAATAAAAGAGAAGGTGCCTAGTCTTACTGTAACTTGATATGCCATATTTGGCTGATAGCCATGGGAGGCCTGCCCTTTTCTGAATGAAATGGAAGAGGTTTGGATGGGGCAGCAGTAAGGAGGTGATTGAGGGGAGGGACTAGGAAGAGAGGAGAGAAGAGAAACTGTGGTTGGGATGTAAAATAAATAAATAAATAAGTTTTAAATTGTGATAAAGATGCTGAAGTGTAGCTCTTCACAGTACATGGCTTCTGGAGGGGGAGGGAGGACTCAGTTATCTTTAAGGTGCTGGCTGGTCACTGGGCATTTGAGTATGCTCCAATATGGGCAACACAATTGGACTTGGTGTACTTGGGGGAGAGGCTCAAGGGTGGACATGGGAGGAATGGGAAGCAAGTGTGATTGGGGTGCATTGCATAAAATTCACAAATGATTAAAAAAATGCTATGGTGGGGGAAAAAAGAAACAGAGAGGACAACAGAAAGCAAGGAACAAAGCATTCACCCAAAGAAGACAAGAATAGACCAGATATCAGCACCTAGAATTACAATCTTCCCCATACCAGATGCCTAGACACCAGCATAAAAACACAAGCAATCATACCAGGACAGTATGTCTCAACTAAAGCTCAGCAAGTCCCTGAATATTCCAGCACAGCTGAAGCACAAGAAAAAAAAAAAAACCTTAAAATAGCCTTTATGGATATGATAAAAGTTCTTAAAAAGAGAAATGAATAAATCCTATAAAGAAATCTATGAAAACACAAACAGTGGAAGAAAATGAATAAAACGTTTTAAGACCCAAGAGTGGAAATAGAATCAACAAAGAAAACCCAAACTGAGGGAAATTAGGAAATGAAAAAATTTAGGAGCTCCAACGAGAAACTCAGAGGCAAGACTCACCAACAGAATGCAAGAGACAGAAGAGGGGAACTCCAGCACTGAAGACACAACAGAAGAAATGGATATCTCAGTCAAAGAAAATGTTAAATCTAAATAACTCCTGTCACAAAATATCCAGGAAATCTGAAAAGAACAAATCTAAGAATAATAAGAACAGAGGAAAGAGAGAGAAAAAAAACAGGTCAAAGGCCCCAAAATATTTTCAATAAAACCATAGAAGAAAATTTCCCTTACCTAAAGAAGGAGGTGTCTATCAATGAAAAGGAAACATGCAGAACACCAAATAGACTGGAGCAGAAAATAAATTCTCCTCATTACATAATAATGAAAACATTAAACATACAGAACAAAGAAAAATATTAAAAGCTGCAAGGGAAAAGTCCAAGAAACATTTAAAAGCAGATTTATTGGAATAACAACTAGCATCTTTTGTGTTTGTTTGTTTGACTGTGTTTATTTTTTAATTTTATTTTAATTTATTTTACAATATAATTTAGTTCTACATATCAGCCAAGGATTCCCTTGTTCTCACCCTTCCCGTCCCCCTAACCTTCCCCCCAGCCCACCCCCCATTCCCATCTCCTCCAGGGCAAAGCCTCCCCTGAAGATTGAGATCAACCTGGTAGACTCAGTCCAGGGAGGTCCAGTCCCCTCCTCCCAGGCTGAGCCAAGCATCCCTGCATAAGCCCCAGGTTTCAAACAGCCAACTCATGCAATGAGCACAGGACCCAGTCCCACTGCCTGGATGCCTCCCAAACAGATCAAGCCAATCAACTGTCTCACATATTCAGAGGGCCTGATCCCGTTGGGGGCCCCTCAGGCATTGGTTCATAGTTCATGTGTTTCCATTAATTTGGCTATTTGTTCCTGTGCTTTATTCAACCTTGGTCTCAACAATTCTCACTCATATAAACCCTCCTCTTTCTCGCTAACTGGACTCCCGGAGCTCCACCGGGGCCTAGCCATGAATCTCTGCATCCAGTTCCCTTAGTAGTTGGATGGGGTTTCTAGCACGACAATTAGGGTGTTTGGCCATCCCATCACCAGAGTAGGTCAGTTCGGGCTGTCTCTCGACCGTTGCCAGCAGTCTGTTGTGGGGGTATCTTTGTGGATTTCTGTGGGCCTCTCTAGCACTTTGCTTCTTCCTATTCTCATGTGGTCTTCATTTACCATGGTTTCCTATTCCTTGTTCTCCCTCTCTATTGTTGATCCAGCTGGGATCTCCCGCTCTCCCAAGCTCTCTGTCCCTTGTCTGTCACCCTCCATTACCCCCACTCATGTCCAGGCTGTTTATGTAGATCTCATCCATTTCTCCATCATTGGGCAATCCCTGTGTCTTTCTTGGGGTCCTGTTTTCCAGATAGCCTCCCTGGTGATGTGAGTAACAGTAGCAGTCCAGTCATCCTTGTTCCACATCTAGTATCCTCCTATGAGTGAGTACACACCATATTTGTCTTTCTGAGTCTGGGTTACCTCACTCAGGATGTTTTTTTCTACATCCATCCATTTGCCTGCAAACCTCATGATGTCCTTGTTTTTCTCTGCTGAGTAGTATTCCATTGTGTATATGTACCACATTTTACTTATCCATTCTTCAGTTGAAAGGCATCTAGGTTGTTTCCAGGTTCTGGCTATTACAAGCAATGCTGATATGAACATAGCTGAGCAAGTGCCCTTGTGGTATGGTTGAGTATTCCTTGGGTATATGCCCAAGAGTGGTATAGCTGGATCTTGGGGGAGATGGATTCCCAATTTTCTAAGAAAGTGCCATATTGATTTCCAAAGTGGCAGTACAAGCTTGCATTCCCACCAGCAGTGGAGGAGAGTTCCCCTAGCTCCACATCCTCTCCAGCATAAGGTGTCTTCAGTGTTTTTGATCTTAGCCATTCTGACAGGCATAAGGTGGTATCTCAGAGTCGTTTTGATTTGCATTTCCCTGATGATTAGGGATGTTGAGCAATTCCTTAAATGTCTTTCAGCCATTTGAGTTTCCTCTGTTGAGAATTCTCTATTTAGTTCTATAGCTCATTTCTTAATTGGACTGTTGGGCATTTTGATGTCTAATTTCTTGAGTTCCTTATATATTCTGGATATCAGTCCTCTGTTAGATGTGGGGTTGGTGAAGACCTTTTCTCATTCTGTAGGCTATCGCTTTGCCTTGTTGACCATATCCTTTGCTCTACAAAAGCTTCTTAGTTTCAAGAGGTCCCATTGATTGATTGTTTCTCTCAGAGTCTGTGCTACTGGTGTTCTATTTAGGAAGTGATCTCCTATGTCAATGCATTCAAGACTACTTCCTACTTTCTCTTCTAGCAGGTTCAAAGTAGCTGGATTTATGTTGAGGTCCTTGATCCACTTGGACTTAAGTTTTGTGCACAGTGATAGATATGGATCTATTTGCAGCCTTCTACATGTTGATATCCAGTTATGCCAGCACCATTTGTTGAAGATGCTTTCTTTTTTCCATTGTACACTTTTGGCTTCTTGGTCAAAAATTATATGTTCATAGGTGTGCGGATTAATGTCAGGGTCTTCAATTCAATTCCATTGGTCCACATGTCGGTTTTTATGCCAGTACCAAGCTGTTTTTATTACTGTAGCTCTATAGTAGAGCTTGAAGTCAGGGATCGTGATGCCTCCAGAGGTTATTTTATTGTACAGGATTCTTTTGGCTATCCTGGGTTTTTTGTTTTTCCATATGAAGTTGAGTATTATTCTTTCCAGGTCTGTGAAGAATTGTGTTGGTATTTTGATGGGGATTGCATTGAATCTGTAGATTGCTTTTGGTAAGATTGCCATTTTTACTATGTTAGTCCTGCCTATCCATGAGCATGGGAGACCTTTCATTTTCTGACATCTTCTTCAATTTCTTTTTTCAGGGACTTAAAGTTCTTGTCATATAGGTCCTTCACTTGCTTGGTTAGTGTTACCCCAAGGTATTTTATGTCATTTGTGGCTATTGTAAAGGGGGATGTATCTCTGATTTCCTTCTCCACTTCTTTGTCCATTGTATATAGGAGGGCTACTGATTTTTTTGAGTTGATCTTGTATCCTGCTATGTTGCTGTATCAGTTTCTTGGTGGAATCTTTGGGGTCACTCAAGTATACTATCATGTCATCTGCAAATAGGGAAAGCTTGACTTCTTCCTTTCCAAATTGTATCACCTTAATCTCCTTATGTTGTCTTATTGCTCTGGCTAGAACTTCAAGTACTATATTGAAAAAGTATGAGGAGAGCAGACAGCCTTGCCTCGTTCCTGATTTTAGTGGAATTGCTTTGAGTTTCTCTCCATTTAATTTGATGTTGGCTGTTGGCTTGCTGTAAATTGCCTTTATTATGTTTAGGTATGTTCCCTGTATTCCTGATCACTCCAAGACCTTTATCATGAAGGGGTGCTGGATTTTGTCAAATGCCTTTTCTGCATCCAGTGAGATGATCATGTGGTTTTTTTTCTTTGAGTTTGTTTATATGGTGTATTACATTGACGGACTTTCGTATGTTGAACCACCCTTGCATCCCTGGGATGAAGCGTACTTGATCATGGTGGTTAATTGTTTTGATGTGTTCTTGGAGTCTGTTTGCCAGTATTTTATTGAGTATTTTTGCATCAATGTTCATGAGGGAGATCGGTCCGTAGTTCTCTTTCTTTGTTTTATCCTTGTTTGGTTTAGGAATCAGGGTAATTGTAGCCTCATAGAAGGAGTTTGGTAATGTTCCTTCTGTTTCCATTATGTGGAACAATTTAGAGAGTATTGGTATTAACTCTTCTTTGAAGATCTGGTAGAATTCTGCACTGAAACCATCTGGTCCTGGGCTTTTTTTGCTTGGGAGACTTTTAATGACTGTTTCTATTTCCTTAGGGGTTATTGGACTATTTAAATTGTTTATCTGGTCTTGATTTAACTTAGGTATGTGGTACATATCCAGAAAATTATTCATTTCTTTTAGATTTTCCAGTTTTTTGGAGTAGAGGTTTTTGAAGTAGGACCTGATGATTCTCTGGATTTCCTCAATGTCTGAACAACTAGCATCTTAATGGAGACTCTAAAGCCTGAACAGATGTGCTACAAATGCTAAGAGATACTATACCAAGCAGAACTTTAAATCACAATAGATAGGAAAAAATAAGACATCTCATGATAAAACAAAATTTAAGCAATATCTATCTACAAATCCAGGTCTGTAAAGGCAGTAGAAGGGAAACTTCAACCTAAAGGGTTTTACATTCAAGAAAACAAATGGAATTAAATAATCTCAGACAAGCTAAGTCAAAAGAATGGAAGCACATACAAACACCACAACAACACAATAATGGAAATCAACAAAGGGCACGCATTGATATCTCTCAACACCAATGGTCTCTATGCCTCAATAAAATGACAGTCTATCAGAACGGAGCAAAAGCATGATTCATTCTTCTCTTGCATTTGAGAAACATACCCTTTCATCAAAGATAAACATCACCTCAGGGTAAAAGGATGGAAAAACATATTCCAAGAAGATGAAAATAAGCTGGTATAGCCATTTTAATATCTGACAAAATAAGCATTAAAACAAAACTGATCAGAACAGATAAGTAAGGACACTACATATTCATCAAAGGAAAAATTCACCAAGAGGACATTGCAATTCTTAATATCTGTGCAAAAACATAAAATGTTCCAAGTACATAAAAGAAACACTACTACACTAGAGCTTAAGTCACACATTACTCTCACACACTGATAGTAGGATACTTCAATACCCTATCTTACAAATAGACAGGTCACCCAGACAAAATATAAAGAGAGAAATGTTGGAGCTAACTGATATTACAAACGAAATTGTTTTTGTTTTGTCTCATTTTATTTTATTATTATCCCTTATAAGCCTGTTCATTTTCTAATGAGGAACAGAAAGGGGTGGATCTGGATGGGAAAGGAGGTGGGGAGAAACTGGGGGGAGTGGAGGAAGGAGAAACCACAATCGGGACATAGTATATGAGAGGGAAACACTATTTTCAACATAAGGGAAAAACAAAGGCTTGCACTAACTAGATTGATACCAGCATGCATGCCAGGATAAATCCTGTAGAGATTTACCTATAGAAGATCAACCACATTAAAACCATAGAAGAAGGAGACATGTTAGCCTAACTGAAGGGAATGAGAAAATAAGAATCTAGGTTATCGTGGCAACAAAAGGATTGTAGATAGTGAGAATTGTAAGCACAAAGTCCCTGAGTCCAGAGTGATGGCAGGCACTGAAGAATTAAGGTGAAATAGCGAACAGAATGGGTACTGGGAATGCTAAAAATAGATCTAGAAGGTTCAGAGACCTTGGACAGTTGTAACCACAAGCACATTGCTACATAAAACCTTACAATACTGCCTCTGAGGAAGTTTGGCAGAGTTTAATGGACAAGCACCTATTTGCTAAACATTAAAATGTTCTTTCTTATCCTTGAAAAGCATCATGGACCAGGATCTTGCAGGCATCTGTCTTTGTTCTGATTCCTTCCATGTAAGTAAGTAATCACATTATATAGGACCAGGCAGAAAGAATCAAAGGTTATCATATCCAAACTGATCTGATGCATGAAATTAAAACCAATTATTATGTCAACTCATGTTCCTGAAATAAAACTTGGTAGACTAGTACCCTAAAGAAATTTCTAAAATGTAAGTCCATATGGGCAATAATATTGCTAGAGTGAGCAGGATGACATTAGAGGACACTTGAGGGACAGTTACCTTTAAATCAGACACATCCATCTGGCCAAGTTCCACTGAGCTGATGTATAACTTCTTACATGAATCAACTGAATGTCATAACTCAGATAACACAATACAAACTGCCTATGAAGTTGTTCAGGATTTACAAATTCTATGCAGCTTTACACTACCTTGCTGTATGATAAATATGCCATCTGTCCAGGCTGTATGACTACTCATAACAGAACTCATAAACCTTGACACAAGAGGACTTTTAGTTGTATTTTCATGTCTAGTTCATTCATTCAATGAAAATAATGGCTCTTCTATACATTTCTTTTTATCTCCTACATGGACAGGCATGAGGCTGTTGACAGAGTAGATATAAAATGGTTCTTGGTTGATTGATAGACAGAGGTAGAAAATATACAAACATGTATCAGTGAACTGATGTAGTTAGCTGCTTTTCTTTGCTGATAACTTATAAGGATATGTGGACTCTAGTTTCTAATACAGTGTCTGGTTACAAACACCATGAGGTTTCTCATTAGGAGTAGATTCTATAAATGGTGCTCAGATGATCATGGCGAGCGGACACAAAGACCTGAGGAGTGGTTCTTTTCCACCCCTATGCCTTGAGCTACCTGTCTCAACAATGACATTGAACCCTCAGTCTGGTGAATCTTGTATTTGATATTAAAATTCACAAAATAACAAATTGTATAAAGTTTTCTTTAATTGCATTCATTTGTGAATGAGTACTGATCCTTCTGCACAGAAAAACTGTTTATTTTCTCATTTATCTGCATCCTGAAAGTATTGAATGGATCATGGACTGGCCAGGGAGGAAATGCAGGTATTTGAAATAATTCTGTTTTATTTCCTCAGTCTCTTCGATATAATGGTGTAATGAGTTGATTCTACAACCACTCCACCCAGAACCAACTCAGTCATATCTGCACTAGAAAGCTAAGCAGGGCCATGCCTTATTAACAATTGGATGAGAGGAGAGTGACCTTGCCTTTCCTGACTACTCCATGAGCTCAGAGGCACTAAAGTTAAGGCCGACTTCACAGCCAACTGTATGCTCTATGACAATACTTTGCTAATCCACAGGGCCAATGATGCATCAGAGCTTGAAAACATAGGACAAATGGAAGAATAAATGTCTACTCTGGTTTCATAAATGAGTCTGTAGTACATTAAATGAACCACAGAGATGATGTAAATTGTGTCTTAGCACCAACAGCATGACCAGGAAGGGGTTAGAGTTGATGACAGGGAGTAGCTGAACTCATTCCTCCCTTATGACACATGCCTAACTGCATATTCAATTAGGAACTGATTTGCAGATGGGGCTGATCTACTTTCTAGCAGAAGAAATGAATTTTAAGTTCTGCTACTTTATCTGTGGTGCATTAAAGAAACAAGTCAGCACAAGGACTGATCTTTATGAATTCATATACTTTAAAAGTTCTCTGGATAGCTGAAAATCAATCCACTTCTCTCCCTTTTCTCACCTACAGTCCTCACTTGTAGAGCAAGCTTGGAATATAACACCAAGATGTAATAAGGGACTAGCTAGAACAGTCATGCTTCAGACACTCTTCCTCTGGAACCAGGATTTACTCAACACTTTAGCCTCATTCATGTTATCTTGGAATACAGTACCCAGGGAGGATTGCCTTTTGAGCTATGCAACTGTAGTATCAGTAAATGAAACTCCCTTATCCAGGGAGCTGAAACACAGGGGACTAACTCACAAATAATTCTCAGACTCTATTTTCCCTGTTGACAGCAATAAAACATGTAATTTGTTGGCAGCATAGACTTTCTGTCTCAGATGACTCAGGTAAGGGGCCAGTTGGTGTACACAAAAGCTACTGCACTACTTCATGATTTCTATAGCATAAATACAGTAATATGCATGTTGTTATGTGGACTAGCTCATATAAACTTAGGCTAAGGCCATAGGCGAGTCAGCCATGGAAAAATTTAACTCTAAGACAAATGCATGATTAGTACAAATAAATCTATTACGTTTTCTAAAATGTCTCATTTTTTGTAAAGTTTTCTTCCCTCGTTGGGGTCACTTTCATAATTTGACTATTGGAAGCTAAATAACTTTCTAGGCATCTGTTTACCCATCTGCAAATGCTAAAGTTTGATGACAATGTTAAGATAGAATGTTCTAAGAGTAATTTTCCCTCTAAAATTTCCAGTTCTATTTTATTTTGCACAGCCTCCTGTTTATTTTATACTTTGATGGAAGATTATCACACCCTAAATTCCTTTTGAGAAACCCCCTTTCCTGTTCCTAGTGCACCCCAGTGTTCCTCAATATGAGTGAAAATGATGCACACAGTGTAAGCCTTAACTTTCCTGGTACAGAAGTGAGAGTGTGGTTTTACAGAACCAGTATTCTGGAGACTTAATGTGGGCACTATGAAGAAGAGAATGAGTCTCCCAGAGGGCGAGTGTCGAGGCTTCAGTGGCACATCACTGTTGGAGGACATCTGTTATGGGGTAAAGAATAGTCTGGGGTAAAATGGATGGGAGGATTTCTGTGAGTTCCAGGCCAGACAGGGGTACAGAGTGAGACCCAATTGCCAAAACCCAAAACAACAACAGAATGTATGGGAGATAAAGCCAGACAATGTGCTGAGCAAAATCTTCTTGTAGGTCTTAAGCCTGGGTTCTCTCTCTCTCTCTCTCTCTCTCTCTCTCTCTCTCTCTCTCTCTCTCTCTCTCCCTCTGTGTGTCTGTCTGTCTGTATGTCTCTCATTCTCTGTATGTGTCTCTCTCTCTTTGTCTCTCTGTATCTCTATCTGCCCCCCAACGTGTGTGTGTGTGTGTGTGTGTGTGTGTGTGTGTGTGTGTGTGTGTGTGTGTGTGTGTATTCCAGTTTGAGCTTGTTTGGTTAATATTGTGACTGATTTGAAAAAAAAGAGTTGGTGGTCCTTGATACATTCTCTATTCCCATTATTACAAAAGGAAAAAGGAACTGTGACTTTTGTAATGTCCTTAAGTTCAATGACAAATGTATCTGCCGATTTTGATATTCACATTGGAGAAGTAGATCCAGAAGCTGGCACTGTCTGTGTTATGCACTGTGCCATGGAATCAAGACAAAGAAAGTCATAAAAGAAAAAATAAAAGGAAATTTCAAGAGTCAATATTTATTTGTTGTAGTAATTAAAAGGGAGAATTCTTGTTGATTCAAGTATCATGAAATATCCAAGAAGATAACTTTTGTACAGCTAAATAGTTCAACTCACCCAAGCTATAGACAATCCCTTGTATGCTACCAATCCATCATGAGAAAATAATTTTCCATCTAATGGAAGACTGAGATTTTGAATTTTCTAGTATTAGAGTAGAAATATAAAATAAGATGCAAATATACATGTTTAAAATTCAGTTGAACATATTGTTACCCATCAATTTCCTTGATTTGAACATTACTACGTTGGGTTTGAGGGAGTAGAACGTAGTCTGCTCAGAAAATGAGGGTTTAAAATTCTGAGCAAAGAAAAATGAAGTGAGAAAATATTTCATTGTTCTAAGAAAATGAAGTGAATGTCTTCTTTTCATTATCTCAGGAACAATTTGAATTTGGACTTTATACATCCATTCTCCTTTCTCACTAACTTTTTTTTATTCTAAGTATATGTTTCAAACTTTAGTAAAATTTGTAGGTCTGGGATATGAAGGAACATGATGAGATTATATGTAGAATGATTATCAAGAATGGATTCTTTCCTAAATCAAACCATTGTCTTGAGTTTTTTTGGTTTAGTGAGTTGATCCTGTAACAGAAAACAATCTGTTCTCTTTTCACATGCTAACCCTGTTCTCTAGACCTGACTCACATCAGGTTAATTAGCCAAGAACTACATTATCATAACTGATGAAATTAATAAGACCATATAAGGAAAAGGAGGAATATGTATTAAATTACTTGTGCTTTTACTTATTGAACATGATGTATGACTGAGTTCAAAGATACATATGAGTACATGCATGGAAGTATGCACATACATGTATTCAAACATAAGCACTTACATAGATCTGAATGTTTCATTGAATTCCTTAAATATTAATATCATATAGTTAAAAGAATATATTAATATTTGCCTCATATTTTGATTGGCAGCAACTTCTCAATATAAAATAGAATGAGAGCACCAGGGAGTTAGCACACTTGGTATAGTGTTTGCCTAGTATAAAGGAAACCATGGGTTTGATCTACTACAGCACACAAACCAGACTGGTAGCACATGCCTGTAATCCTAGCACTTGGGAGGTAGATGAAGAATTAACAGAAGTTTAAAGTCAGACATGGTGGCACATTCCTTTAATCTCAGCACTTGAAAGGCAAAAACAGTCAGATCTATGTGAGTCTGAGGCCAGTCAGTCTACATAGAAGGTTCCAGGCCAGGTAGAGCTACATAGAGGTGTGGTGGTATTGTGTTCCCCAAAATACTGTGCACGCTAATAAACTTATCTGGGATCAGAGACGGAATAGCCACAATATTAAACACAGAGGATAGGCAGTGGTAGCACACGCCTTTAATCCTAGCATTCTAGAGGCAGAAATCCATGTGTTCAAGGACACAGCCGAGCATGGTGACTCACGCCTTTAATCCCAGAAAGCAAGCCTTTAATCCCAGGGAGTGGTGGTAGAAAGCAGAAAGATATATAAGGCGTGAGGACCAGAAACTAGAAGCATTTGCCTGGCTAAGCTTTTAGGCTTTGAGCAGCACAGTTCAGCTTAGATTCATTCTGGATGAGGACTCAGAAGCTTCCAGTCTGAGGAAACAGGATCAGCTGAGGAATTGGCAAGGTGAGGTAGCTGTGGCTTATTCTGCTTCTCTGATCTTCCAGCATTCACCCCAATAATTAGCCTCAGGTTTGTTTTTATTAATAAGAACTTTTAAGATTCATGCTACATAGAGGGACTCTGTCTCAAAATCAAATGAACAAAAACAAAATATTCAGCTCTAAAGAAAAATAAAATACAAAAATTTCAAGGACATTAATGGACTTAAAATGTATAATATTATACAAGGCCACACAATCCCAGGGGAAAAAACCCTCACTTTCTCCCAGTCTAATACATATTTATGTGTGTGTGTGTTTGTATATATGTACATATAGGGTATATTTAACATGGAAGAGGAGAGCAAGAATGGGTAAATATTAGGTGATGAGGAAGGACTGAATACAAGTAATGAACACCACAACAAATAACTGAATAGGTAACTGTATAGAAGTTCACTGAGATGTATAAACTTCGGGTCTGATTAATTTTGGTGTGTGATTGTCATTTGCAAGGTCTTTATAATACAGTTATTTTTAATTTAGAAAGCTTAACGTCAATCCAGAGCTACATAGAAAGATTAAAACCAGTGTCAACTACATGAAACTTCTCTCAAAGACAAATAAGTTAAAGGAAAAATAAGATAGGAAAGGAATTCATGTTTTACACTTTGATAAGCATGATCTAAGAACAGATCAGAAAGTATAGGGGCTTTAGAACAAAAACAATGGAAACCAAAATATTTTGAAAATACCAATGCAGATAATAAAACTGTGTAGATAAATTTTCTAAAGCCAAAATAAATGTCAATCAAGATGTGAGATATGGAGGCCAAGCCTCAAAGTTAGCATGGCAGACGTTCTGAGAGCCAAGAGAAGTCTAAAGTGATTCTCACCATGGAAAAGACACATCGCCCTAGTAGATACCCTGTACACCTGGGCAAGACTGGCAGCCTTTCAAATGCTGCATTCAGAAGAGAGCCCTGCAAATTGCCTTTCACAATTCTAAGCCAGATGGTCTGTGTTGAGGAACTTCCAGGGCTGTCAAGCATAATAATGGAGGTATTGTGAGGCACTTGTTCAGTTATCCAACTTATTATAGGAACTAGAAGAAGTTTGCTGTTATTTCCAAGTTCTGAAACAATGTAGTGTAAAATCTGCTATTGTTTTCTGAGGTGTTATGTCTTTGTCCCCAGTGTGACTTACTGCATTAGGTATAAACTAACAGCCTCTGATCCAAATACATGATAATTTAGATTTCCTCAGAAGTCAATTTCACTTCAGAAGAAATAGGATTTATTGAAATTACAAGAGTGTTGGAGACTTTAGAATCTATATAAATAGTTTTGTACTTTCTCAATTAAAGAACACTCATTAAATTGGAACAAAACAATAATCTGAACTATAATGTATCCCTGGTTAAATAGACGTTTTAAAAAAAATATTCAGGTATCATATAAAATAAACATTTCCAAATGTATCTCATATTTAACAAATGATTATTGACTGTGTTGGAAGAGAAAATTCCTTGAGTTAATTATGGTAAATAGAGTTTATTTGATCAAAGAAAGAAAACAAAACAAAGAAAAATTGAATCAGAAATGATTCACATGTTAACATGTCTCTAGAACCAGAGAGAACTGTGAGAATTACAGTTAACAGGGCTGAGAATGAAGATCAGTGGGTAGAGAATCTGCCTTGAATGTATGAAGTTCTGGGTTCAATTACAGGATCACATAAACCAGACATGATGGTGCACTCCTGGAGTCCCAGCACTTTGAAAGATAAGAAGTTCAAGGTCATCCTCCTCAGATACATATTGAGTTTGAGGACAACTTAGGATATATGAGATTGTTCTCAAAACAAAACAAAATGCCAGTCAGCAAGATAGTCAGTCAGCATTCAAAAAAAAAAAATAGACATGATACATAAGAAACAATGACTTAAATATAACTTAGTCAATTAAATATTCTATCATTAATAGCTTAGTTAATTGGATACAGGGTCCCCTGTAACAAACTCAAATTCATTTGTTGTGATTAAATTATATATTAATTTGATCTTCTGAGCCCATTGTAGAAGCCCATTGCAAATCAATGACCTCATGTAATTTTACTTTACAGTTACCTAGAATAACTTGAGCACTAAGATAATACTAAGAACAAATAGAAAACTTATACTGCTTAAAGTTTGATTTCAATTGAAAGAAAGAAAATAAATAATAAACATAATTTTGTAATTATAACCATATTGTAATTAATATAAAAGGAAAAAAATCATAATTTCAGGAATCTTAGAGAGTAATGGATATGTGTAAGGGCTGGTTGTAGACTGGAAATGTTGTCATGATTAGATGGTTAATGCCTGAAGGTTTCACCTAGGATGGGATTTCTGAACAGACTACCCCAGAATTAGTGGTAGTCCTTATACCACAATAGATAAATGACACAGATACAAAAGCATCTTTTAACAGCCAAGCAGGTGTCCACAAAGCACAGTGAAGATGGACTAAATTCTGCCATGCACATGAACTCTTGAATGTTTTGTCCTTGAGGACGTTGTTATTGTGACCCATGTCCATGTGGGATCTTTTAAACATCAGTACTGCCCTAATTTCCTCTTCAGTACTATGGTCTTTCCTCCCAGAACACCAGGTAAGAAACCAAACCAGAGAGGGAAAAGTAGAAAACTGTCTCCTCACTCGTAATTGATATCTGGGTTTTTTTTTTGTTTGGTTTTTTTTTTTTTTTTTTTTTGGTTTTTCGAGACAGGGTTTCTCTGTGTAGCTTTGAACCTTTCCTGGAACTCGCTTTGGAGACCAGGCTGGCCTCGAACTCACAGAGATCCTCCTGGCTCTGCCTCCTGAGTGCTGGGATTAAAGGCGTGTGCCACCACTGCCCGGCTGATATATGTTTTGACTGGAGAAAAATTAAATGATAAATACTAAGGTATAGCATGTAGTACCTTTTACACCTATGTATACCTTAAAAAGGCACTAAAAGAAATATTTATTATTTAGCCTTCTTTTTTATTTACTATTTTACAGTTTCACGCATAATGTTCTTTAATCAAAGATCCCCCCATTGTCCTCTCTGTATCACCTTTCCCCCCACAAAATCTCCTTTTATTCTTGTCTCCCTCATATTTTCATGTCTATCTGTGTGTATCCAACTACATTTAATTGATAATGGATTTGGGGTTAATTGCTTGTGTGGCAGCAATGTACCAGTGGCTACACTACTGAGAATTATTACTTCGCACCTCTTATAACCTTTTGACTATCTCTAGTGTCTCGGGAAGTAATGGGATTTATGAAGCTTTCTCCCATCCATTATAAAACATTGGTGGGTTTGGTCCTCTACAGTTAGCCACTGTTGCTGTGAGTTCTTCAAGGCCACATTAAGGAGAGCATTTTACAACATGCCTTATCATCCTCCAGCTCTCAACCTTCTTTCTACCATCTTCTGTGACATCTTCTCTGAACTTCAGTTGGCAGATCTAGATGTCCCAATTAAATCTGGATATTCAACAAGTCATGTACACAGTATCTTGATGTATTATTGATCATCACCCAGTGTAAACAGACCATGGTTGGGGGTAGCTCTGATCACTGAACATAATCTGATCCTAACGATTTAATGGTCATTTTGACATCATAACCATTTAGCAAGTTAACATTAGAATGATGCCCTCTAGGGATTATGAGGACCCTAGTCATAGAATTTGTGCATGTTTGCAGTCCCAGGTATGAGCTCCTCCTGTAGCATGGGTCTAAAATCCAATCAGAAAGCAGTTGATTATCCCAATTTCATCAGTGGGTACACCTTGCCCAGAAAGTTGGAACTGTAGTTTATGGGGTTAGCAGTTAGCTCAGACTGTTGATGGGTTATCTCCCATGACATCTTGCATGGTACCTTCTGGTGTAGAGAAAGCTTATTAGCAAGAAGAAGTTTTGAGCTCAGTTCTTGTTTTATTTCTCTATATCTTCCACAACAGGCTCACATTATCTAGTTGTAATAACCAAGAATGTCATGAGCCTGTATTGTTTTTGAACCTGTTGAGTCTTCCATGACCAACAACTTACAGGAACTCATCCCACACCTGGCCATGGGACTTGTGTTTAAATAACTGATGATACACATGATATCTGCCTTCAAACTCTTTCTCATGACATAGTATAGTATGTTTTAATATCACTTTTTATACAGTTTTCATTTTAGTTAATCTCACTAAGCCTGTGTCTCCACCCTTACCCCTCTTAAACTTATTCACCCCCAGTATTTACACATATATACTTTTCAATCACCTACCACCCCCTTGAGGCCACTGCCCCCAATACATCATTTATAGTTTCCTAGCATTTACATGTACTCCTAGTTAAACACATAAATCTAAAAATTTGAAAATACAGTCCATATGCAAGAGATAAATGTTGTGTTTGTCATTCTGGGTCTGGGTTGTCTTGGTAAACTTTACCAGTTCTCTCTAAGTATGTGAAATAAATGTTTCTCTTTATAGCCAAATTCCATTGTGTATATGTCTTTTATTATCTATCAGTTGATAAAGATTTAAGCTTGTTCCATTTCTTTGTAGTTGTTAATAAATAATAAAATAATAAAGCAGCCTAGGACATGGATGAGAAAGCCTCTCTGTAGTAGAATATAGAGTGTTTGCACAGCTGGCACATCTCATAGTGCTGTTTGAGAAGCTTCCACGCTGATTTCTTTAGTTACTGCATTGCTGCTTTAAGTGCCTACCAACAGTAAATAATTGTTCCCTCTTTCTCCACATTTTGACCATTGTTTATTATCACTGGATTTCTTGATGAAAGCTATTCTGACAGGTAAGATGGAATTTCAATAAGATTTTAATTTCCATTTCCCTGATTGACAGATATATCAAACATACTTATGGACCTATCAAACAGATAAGTAGTTTGTTTTGTTTTGTTTTAATGAATTTTCTACTTTATAGTTGTGTTTAATCACTATTAAAAAAAAAAAAAAAAGAAAGAGCCGGACTTCCCTTTTGGAGCACAGGTGAGTGGTGCCCTAGCTTGCCCCGGACCCCATCCCTGGGCACCAACCACTCCGGGGAAGACCTGCCCAACTTGGCCCCAGGTTCTGGCCACCAGGCAGGTTCCCTTCTAGCCCCACTGGGAAGGTTCCCCTTCTCCAAGACCCCTGGCATACCCTGCAAATCCACGCCCTGCCCCCACGCCCATCCACCTGAGCCCCAAGCCTCTTCCTGAGACTTAGAGGCCGGCCCCCAGCTCCCATCCTGCCCCGGACTTCCCTTCTGGAGCAGGAGAGAGAGAGAGAGAGAGAGAGAGAGAGAGAGAGAGAGAGAGAGAGAGAGAGAGAAGAGCTCACATCCTGCCCCGGACTTCCAATTTGGACAAGAGAGCTCCCATCTGGACAAGAGAAAGAGACTTCCTGAATCTGTCAGCTCTGTCTGAACCAAGTGTGCAGATAAGGCCAAGAACGAACCACAAGGAGATGGGCAGATGTCAAGGCAGAAACATATACAACAAAATAAATAGCAATACAGCATCACCAGGCCCTAGCCTCCTCCAACACCTAGACCTGAACATCAGAAATTGGAAGAAGCAGAAGAAACTAGCCTTATGAATGACATCAAGAAGAAGCTAGAGGCTTGTGTAGAGGAAAAGACAAAAAAATGTGAAGAACGCTATGAACAAATAGAGGAAAGGGCAAACAAATTAGAAGAAATCAATAAAGTCCTGGAAGAAAACAATAAAGTACTGAGAGAAAATCAAGAAAAATCAATGAAACAAATGAAGGAAACAGTCCAAGACCTGAAAAGGGAAATAGAAAAAATGAAGAAGACACAAACAGAGGGAATGCTGGAAATAGAAAATCTGAGTAAACGATTGGGAACTTCAGATGCAAGTATAATCAACAGAATGCAAGAGATGGAAGAGAGGATCTCTAGCGTTGAAGATACAGTAGAAGAAATAGATTCATCAGTCAAAGAAAACACTAAAGCCAACAAAGTCATGAACCAAAATGTCCAAGAAATTTGGGACACCATGAAAAGAACAAACCTACAAATAATAGGGGTCAAAGAAGGAGAAGAATACCAACTCAAGGGCACAGAAAATATATTCAACAAGATCATAGAAGAAAACTTTCCCAACTTAAAGAAGGAAATGCCTATGAAGATACAAGAAGCTTATAGAACACCAAACAGACTAGACCCCCCAAAAAAGTCCCCTCGCCACATAATAATTAAACAACTAAACGTACAGAATAAAGAAAGAATATTAAGAGCAGCAAAGGAAAAAGGCCAAGTGACATATAAAGGCAAACCCATCAGAATAACACCCGATTTCTCAATGGAGACTTTGAAAGCCAGAAGGACCTGGACAGATGTAATGCAGACACTAAGAGACCATGGATGTCAGCCTAGACTAATATACCCAGCAAAACTTTCAATCACCATAGATGGAGTGAACAAGACATTCCACAACAAAGCCAGATTTAAACAATACTTTTCCACAAACCCAGCCCTACAGAAAGCACTAGAAGGAAAATTCCAACCTAAGGAAGTCAGATACACCCTTGAAAACACAGGCAACAGATAAAGCCACAGCAGTAAACCCCAATGTATAGAAGCACACACACATCACCACCAAAAAATAACAGGAATGAACAATCACTGGTTATTAATTTCCCTCAATATCAATGGACTTAATTCACCTTACAGAATGGATACAAAAGCAGGACCCATCTTTCTGCTGCATACAAGAAACACATCTCAAATTCAAAGATAGACACTACCTAAAAATAAAAGGCTGGGAAAAGACTTTCCAATCAAACGGTCTTAAGAAACAAGCGGGTGTAGCCATCCTGATATCCAGCAAAATAGACTTCAAACTAAAATCAATCAAAAGAGATCAAGAAGGGCATTACATACTCATCACAGGAAAGATCCACCAAGATGAAGTCTCAATTCTGAACATTTATGCCCCAAACACAAGGGCACTCACATATGTAAAAGAAACATTACTAAAGCTTAAATCACATATAAAACCCCACACATTAATAGTGGGAGACCTCAACACCCCACTTTCACCACTGGACAGATCTCCCAAATTGAAACTTAACAGAAAAATAAAGGACTAACTGATGTCATGACTCAAATGGACTTAATGGATATCTACAGAACATTCCATCCTAACAAAAAAGAATATACCTTCTTCTCAGCACCCCATGGAACCTTCTCTAAAATCGACCACATACTTGGCCACAAAACAAATCTAAACAGATACAAAACAATTGGAATAACCTCCTGTGTTCTATCAGACCACCATGGTCTAAAGTTGGATTTCAACAACAACAAAAACTACAGAAAACCTACAATCTCATGGAAACTGAATAATACCCAACTGAATCACCAATGGGTTAAGGAAGAAATAAAGAAAGAAATTAAAGACTTCCTAGAGATCAATGAAAATGAAGACACCACATATCTAAACCTATGGGACACTATGAAAGCAGTACTAAGAGGGAAATTCATAGCACTAAATGCCCACATAAATAAGTTGGAGAAATCTCACACTAGTGACTTAACAGCACACCTGAAAGCTCTAGAACAAGAAGAAGCAAAGTCTCCCAGGAAAAATAGACACCAGGAAATTATCAAAGTGAGAGCTGAAATCAATAAAATAGAAACAAAGAGAACAATACAAAAAATTAATGAAACAAAGAGTTGGTTCTTTGAGAAAATCAACAAGATAGACAAGCCCTTATCCAAACTAACCAAAAGACAGAGAGAGAGAGCATCCAAATCAACAAAATCAGAAACGAAAAGGAGGACATAACAACAGACATTGAGGAAATCCAGAGAATCATCAGGTCATAATTCAAAAACCTCTATTCCACAAAACTGGAAAACCTAAAAGAAATGGATAACTTTCTGGATAGCTGCCACATACCTAAGTTAAATCAAGACCAGATAAACTATTTAAATAGTCCAATAACCCCTAACAAAATAGAAACAGTCATTAAAAGTCTCCCAACCAAAAAAAGCCCAGGACCAGATGGTTTCAGCGCAGAATTCTACCAGATCTTCAAAGAAGAGTTAATACCAATACTCTCTAAATTGTTCCACACAATAGAAACAGAAGGAACATTACCAAACTCCTTCTACGAGGCTACAATTACCCTGATCCCTAAACCAAACAAGGATACAAAAAAGAAAGAGAACTACAGACCGATCTCCCTCATGAACATTGATGCAAAAATACTCAATAAAATACTGGCAAACAGACTCCAAGAACACATCAAAACAATTATCCACCATGATCAAGTAGGATTCATTCCAGGGATGCAAGGGTGGTTCAGCATACGAAAGTCCGTCAATGTAATACACCATATAAACAAACTCAAAGAAAAAAAACACATGATCATCTCACTGGATGCAGAAAAGGCATTTGACAAAATCCAACAGTCCTTCATGATAAAGGTCTTGGAGCGATCAGGAATACAGGAAACATACCTAAACACAATAAAGGCAATTTACAGCAAGCCAACAGCCAACATCAAATTAAATGGAGAGAAACTCAAAGCAATTCCATTAAAATTAGGAACGAGGCAAGGCTGTCCGCTCTCCCCATACTTTTTCAATATAGTACTTGAAGTTCTAGCCAGGGCAATAAGACAACATAAGGAGATTAAGGGGATACAAATTGGAAAAGAAGAAGTCAAGCTTTCCCTATTTGCAGATGACATGATAGTATACTTGAGGGACCCCAAAGATTCCACCAAGGAAATGATACAGCTTATAAATACCTTCAGCAACATAGCAGGATACAAGATCAACTCAAAAAAATCAGTAGCCCTCCTATATACAATGGACAAAGAAGTGGAGAAGGAAATCAGAGATACATCACCCTTTACAATAGCCACAAATGACATAAAATACCTTGGGGTAACACTAACCAAGCAAGTGAAGGACCTATATGACAAGAACTTTAAGTCCCTGAAAAAAGAAATTGAAGATGTCAGAAAATGGAAAGATCTCCCATGCTCATGGATAGGCAGGACTAACATAGTAAAAATGGCAATCTTACCAAAAGCAATCTACAGATTCAATGCAATCCCCATCAAAATACCAACACAATTCTTCACAGACCTGGAAAGAATAATACTCAACTTCATATGGAAAAACAAAAAACCCAGGATAGCCAAAGGAATCCTGTACAATAAAATAACCTCTGGAGGCATCACGATCCCTGACTTCAAGCTCTACTATAGAGCTACAGTAATAAAAACAGCTTGGTACTGGCATAGAAACCGACATGTGGACCAATGGAATCGAATTGAAGACCCTGACATTAATCCGCACACCTATGAACATATAATTTTTGACAAAGAAGCCAAAAGTGCACAATGGAAAAAAGAAAGCATCTTCAACAAATGGTGCTGGCAAAACTGGATATCAACATGTAGAAGGTTGCAAATAGATCCATATCTATCACCGCGCACAAAACTTAAGTCCAAGTGGATCAAGGACCTCAACATAAATCCAGCTACTCTGAACCTGCTAGAAGAGAAAGTAGGAAGTAGTCTTGAACGCATTGGCATAGGAGACCACTTCCTAAATAGAACACCAGTAGCACAGACTCTGAGAGAAACAATCAATCAATGGGACCTCTTGAAACTGAGAAGCTTTTGTAGAGCAAAGGATACAGTCAACAAGGCAAAGCAACAGCCTACAGAATGGGAAAAGATCTTCACCAACCCCACATCTGACAGAGGACTGATATCCAGAATATATAAGGAACTCAAGAAATTAGACATCAAAATGCCCAACAGTCCAATTAAGAAATGGGCTATAGAACTAAACAGAGAATTCTCAACAGAGGAAACTCAAATGGCTGAAAGACATTTAAGGAATTGCTCAACATCGCTAATCATCAGGGAAATGCAAATCAAAACAACTCTGAGATACTACCTTATGCCTGTCAGAGTGGCTAAGATCAAAAACACTGAAGACACCTTATGCTGGAGAGGATGTGGAGCTAGGGGAACTCTCCTCCACTGCTGGTGGGAATGCAAGCTTGTACAACCACTTTGGAAATCAATATGGCGCTTTCTTAGAAAATTGGGAATCCATCTCCCCCAAGATCCAGCTATACCACTCTTGGGCATATACCCAAGGAATGCTCAACCACACCATAAGAGCACTTGTTCAGCTATGTTCATATCAGCATTGCTTGTAATAGCCAGAACATGGAAACAACCTAGATGCCCTTCAACTGAAGAATGGATAAACAAAATGTGGTACATATACACAATGGAATACTACTCAGCAGAGAAAAACAAGGACATCATGAGGTTTGCAGACAAATGGATGGATCTAGAAAAAAACATCCTGAGTGAGGTAACCCAGACTCAGAAAGATAAACATGGTATGTACTCACTCATAGCAGGATACTACATGTGAAACAAGGATGACTGGACTGCTACTCACATCACCAGGGAGGCTACCTGGAAAACAGGACCCCAAGAAAGACACGGGGATCGCCCAATGACAGAGAAATGGAATGAGATCTACATGAACAGCCTGGACATAAGTGGGGGTAGTGAAAGGCGAGGGCCGAGGGAAAGAGAGCTTGGGGGAGCGGGAGATCCCAGCTGGATCAACAACAGAGAGGGAGAACAAGGAATAGGAGACCATGGTAAATGAAGACCACATGAGAATAGGAAGAAGCAAAGTGCTAGAGAGGCCCACAGAAATCCACAAAGATACCCACACAACAGACTGCTGGCAATGATCGAGAGACAGCCCGAACTGACCTACTCTGGTGGTGGGATGGCCAAACACCCTAATTGTCGTGCTAGAAACCTCATCCAACTACTGAGGGGTCTGGATGCAGAGATCCATGACTAGGCCCTGGGTGGATCTCTGGGAGTCCAATTAGCGAGAATGAGGAGAGTTTATATGAGTGAGAATTGTTGAGACCAAGGTTGGATAAAGCACAGGGACAAATAGCCAAATGAATGGAAACACATGAACTATGAACCCATGGCTGAGGGGTCCCCACTGGATCAGGCCCTCTGAATGGGTGAGACAGTTGATTGGCTTGATCTGTTTGGGAGGCTTCCAGGCAGTGGGACCGGGTCCTGTGCTCATTGCACGAGTTGGCTGTTTGAAACCTGGGACCTATACAGGATTGCTTGGCTCGGCCTGGGAGGAGGGGACTGGACCTACCTGGACTGAGTCTACCAGGTTGATCTCAGTCTGTGGGGAAGGATTTGCCCTGGAGGAGATGGGAATGGGGGGGGGGCTGGGGGGAAGGTGAGGGGGACGGGAGTGGGGAGAACAAGGGAATCCGTGGCTGATATGCAAAATAAAAAAAAAAAAAAAGAAAGATGGATTCCTGGCTTACTTAAAAAGACAGATTAATTGTTATGTGTGTGATCATGTGTATGTAGTACAACACCAGTGTCTTATAATATATAAAGGACTTATACACATTCAATAATTTTCATCAGTTAATACAACCAGGACTAAAATGTTAAATGCATGCCAAGTTTTGTTTGATTCATTAATAAGAGAAGCTGGTGGAATGGGAAAAGTGGTTGTGGTTCACAGTGTATTTTAGTAGTTAAATATTTGTATATACTGTAGAAAGAAAGTCTGGAGGTTTGCCTATCCCATTGCAAAGTACAGAGGCACTGAGAAAAATGGCAAAGCTCATGAATCTACTAAAGTCTGTTGCTTTTGTTGGTCAGTGTGACATAAAGTCTCCAAAGGTCATAAGTTGGAAAGAAATAAACTCAAGTTCCAGGAAGGACTGAACCTATAGCTCATCTTCAAGGATTTGATTCCAGCAATATTGTGACTGTTAAAGGAAGTTACATGTGCCTGACCTGCTCATGAAGAAAGAAAAGCAACATATTCAGAGGGATTTGGAGAATTGGAGGCCCAGCTGACTTCTGAACTAGAAAGGTAAAATGACAGAACACCAATGGTGACCATTGCTACATGATTCAGGCAAGGTCATTGCGATAAGCATTGGTTATTTACTTAACATATATTGAACTGGGGCCAAAGTGGTCTATATTTAGCGTTAACATAGTTTTTTGCCAATTGTAGATTCTATATTTACAAATAGAAGTTTGGAATAGTAGATACCCTCCTAGTTGCAGAAACAGGCACAAGCTATGTAAATGCTACAAACAGGATGTGAGTGTTGGCCCAACAGCTTAGAACTACAAAGTCCAAGGGACTGTATAGGGTACAACCAACCCACCACGTGGAAAGCAGGTGGGCCAAAGGCAGCACTACAAATTTAGAAACCACACAATGTGATGGACTAAGCACAAGTATGAACCAAATGCACAGTGAACAGGCTGTTACCAAGGCACACTCAGGAATAGATTAGAAAAGACTTTAATTTACTTTTGGAGAGATTAGAACCTTTACAGAATGGGAGTGTTCTTTCTTGGGGCTAAGTGTTTGTTAAAGCAGCAGCCTCGCTCAGTCACTGGATGTGAGTTGCTGATAAACCGTATATTGTCTTCTAAATGAAGTCTGTAGTCCTCCTGCTTCACATGCTAAACATGGGACAGATTAATATACCACAGATTCCACAGTTTAGATAGTTATGTAAAACTTATTTTCATATTGTAGGTATTGTCGGAAAATCTATCCTGAATTAGTCTGCTAATTGACCCAATTTTCCAGCTCATTTCATGAGCAGCCAACAGGGCCCGTTGCAAGTATAATGTTTGAACTGGATTTGGAGAAGTGTCCCCAAAACACACTGGAATTCAAAGGCAATAACCATCATGAAGTGGGAAATTATAACGGTTGCAGCTTTATGGAAGTCTGAGATTTCATCAATTCATAACTTAATAGATAACATAGAAATATGCAATTTCTATATCAGATCAGTTCTGGGCTCTAGCATTCTTTTGAAAGGGTTTATAACTTTTGTGAACTACCTCATTTTGTCTTTTTAGGTTGAAGGACATTCATATATGCATTTCTAGAATTCTAGATATTGCTACCAGGAAGATGATAATGAATGAATAAATTTACTTTGGGAATACAGTAAATATATGTGTGTGTGTGTGTGTGTGTGTGTGTGTGTGTGTGTGTGTGTGTGTGTGTATGTATGTATGTTTATAATACTAACATGTATATATGAATTAACTATGCATACATGTGTATATTGTATAAAGGATTAAATACAGAAATAATAGTTATAGATGATCTAGATATAAAGTGAAACTGAGAAAAAAATAACCACCAGTATGGTAACTAGTTAATAAGTAAGTACTGAAGACAGACTGAGAATGCTGGGGTTTTTTTTGCTATTCAATAGTATTTTTTACTGACATTTTGTTTACCTAGACTATTGTAACTAATACAATAAGAGAAAAAGGACAAGGAACAAACAAATTTGTAGAATATTGAGAAAATGAAAGCAAAAATCTTTTGACTAAATCATGGGTTTTACGTTGTTTTTCTCTGTTTCACTTTTTTGAGGCAGTGTTTCATATATCCCAGGATATTCTTGAAGTTATTATGTAGTCAATTGTAGCACAAATTCTAATTGGTCTTAATAATAAAAACCCAGACTCAGATATCAGGGTGAAAGCTGAAAGATGCGAGAAGCAGAGCAGCCAGCCACAAGAAAGATTTCTTACCTCTAGGAATTCTTAGACTGAAATGGCCCAGCTCCTGTCTCCACCCTGCCTTATCACTTCCTCTCTCTCTGCCCAGCCATATCACTTCCTGTTTCCTCCTCCCAAATCCTGGGATTAGAGGTGGGTGCCACCACTGCTTTGCCTCTAGTGACCAGCTCCGCACACTGATCTCCAGGCAAGCTTTATTTGTTAGAGCATAAACAAAATATCAACATATTTTTATTGGTTGATGAATAAAGCTGCTTTGGCCTATGGCAGGGCAGAATATAGTTGGTCAGGAAAGCCAAACAGATATAGGGAGAAAGAAGGGTGGAGTTGAGGGAGAAGCCAGCCATCCACGCAAGGAGCAAGATGCCAGCAGTCTGATAATGCCACGGCTACGTGGCAATACTAAGATTAATAGAAAAGTGTTAATTTAAATTGTAAGAGCTAGTTAGTAATAAACCTGAGCCATGGGCCAAACATTTATAATTAATATAAGCCTCTGAACAATTATTTTATAAGCAGGATGCAGAAAAACCTCCAGCTACATCAATGACCTCAAACCCTTGATCCTCCTGCCTCCTCCTGGAGATTGCTAGAATTACAGGCATGCACCATGACCTCTCTATATGGTACTAGAGACTGACCCCAGGACTTTGTACATTCTAAAAAAGCACTCTGAAAATAAAGTTGCACCTTATCCCTTAATTACAGGTTTTTTTTAATCTAGTAAATTTGAGGAGTGATTATTATATAAATGATCTGTGTCTATGGAAACCAGTCATCAATTCCATTTGCTGCTATTTTATTTTTAAATTCTGGACCAAAAGTTGCAGATGTTAGAATCTACTCTTCAGCCTTATGTGGGCACTGTAATCATTCAGAGACTCCATGTGCCCAAATATATTCTCTTCCCTTTGCCTTCCCTTACAGATTCCACAAGGGACCAGCAGAAAGCAGTCTATGAGCCAGTGAGTTGATGCCAGCTGGATGGCAAGGTGACTTAAACATAGATATATGGGACAAAAAAAAAACAACCTTGTACTAAAGCTAATCAAGTTTGTTACTCTTTCTTTAATCAACAGACTATATGCTTACAGATGATTGTGTCAGTAATTACACTCATTGCTGTGGATACACAAAATGTGAAATATACAATTAGGCATGAATTCAATAAGTATATTGGGGACATGTGTATTTTCTGGCTTGATAGCAGATATTAAATATTCTGAATTTTGTTCGCTGGTTAAGAGGGAACCCCTGAAGAATTCTGATTTTCAAATTTATGGAAGTTTTATTTACTTTTAAAATATAATATGACATGACTTTTATTATGTGGTTTCTCAAGGGGCAAAGGAATTCAATCAACTGGAAGTCTTCAAACATAAAGGCTGAAAAAAGCACTTCCTTTAAACTGATGTATATATGAGAAAAATAAAACCTAATTATGTATTCGAAGATTACATACTATGTACACCTGGACACCTATTCAGATTTTCAATGGGGAGAATGTGATCAATAGGAAAGTAGAGCAATATTCCATCCTAATTGGAAACTTGAATAAGGAATCACATCATAGATACTGAAACACCTCCCATGGAGATAACTTGTCAAATGGATCATTCTTAATGATCTCTAGCATCAACTCCATCATGTGTTAATGGGTTTTATATGAATATTTTATTTCTGTATGCAGCTTAAAATGATTGTCCTTATTGGCCAAATGCCACTTGAGCACTCCACTATCTACCAAGCAACTGACACATGAGAACTCGGGGGATGGGGGAGTGACAAGGAAGAAGAGTTTACTCATCATGTGGTGAATCCAGGCCACTAGTCAAACAAGCAGACCAACTGCTCTCCTGGTTTATTTAATTACCATGTGCTAGAAGCAACAGAGGGACATTTTGTGAACAAATCTTGTTTAAGTTTAAGGATAATATTTTCTTTCGCATCCTTTAATGTTTCCCCTATTGCTGTTCATCACTATTTCACATGAAAGAAATCCTTAAATTTAAATTTTCTAATCATTGTCTCTGCCTGAATTCTGAGGTGTTTAGCCTATTGTTTCAATCTCCCCTGAAGGCCATAGTTTATGAAGCAGGACTTGCCAAAAGTTTGTTTTCAGTTTAGCTCCAATTCCAAAATACAGCATGTTATTTGTGATTAATACTACATCTATATTTAGAGAAATCAGCTTCCTGCATTTTAGAAATTCAGGGAAATCCCTCAAAAAGGAAATCCCTCAAAAAGGAAAACAACAGGAAAAGCCACTGCTGAGCGTCTTTTTATTATTTTTTTCTTTTCTTTTTAAGATGATTTTTCCAGGGCTCATCTCACTATTCCTGCTGTGTCCTTGTTCCTGATGAACTATATCTTGTGATTGAAATTCAGACATAGTGTGCACAGCTCTTGGACCACTGAAACAGCCATTTGATGCTATCTTAAGATGCCATAAGCAGTCTAAAGCTATACAGACGTTTGCATGTACATCAAGCTGTGGAATGTATGTGAATGCTGCCAGGCAGCCTGCAGAGTAGATTAAGGGTGTTTATTTTCAGGACGTTAATATCTTCAAAATGTAATTGGCAAGCATAAGGCAGTGGCGTGGGAGGATGCTGGGTTTATGCACAATTGCACACATTGATTCGTTAGCAATATGTGAGGCTTAAGTTGGCATGGTATTCAGGCAAAGGTTACCTGTGGCAATGTGTTCAGATCTCGAATCCATTGCCCACACTATTTCCTGTGACTGGCTATGAGCTACGGGTGAAGCTGATTAAGTAGTAAAGAACGTGGAAAGAATGCTATGGTGTCTCAAGGGAAATATAACAAAGGTACCTAAGTAACTAACAATTTTACAGAACTCAAAGATAAACTGAACTCATCTTTGTTTTAAGAAAATAAAATTATTAGTAAATTTTGATGCAACTAGAAAAATTTGACTGTCTATATTGGATAAAGTATACAATCAGAAATATTCAATTTTCAATGTGATTGTATGTTTTTTGTCTAAGATATTTGGTTTATGGATACTAAGTTTTCTTCCTACATTAAATTTTCTTAAATTAGTTGCAAATTTTGAGTTTATACTGTGTGATATTTATTAACTTTGTAATAAACACAAATTATAAATACTATGATATCAGGATTTTTCTTTCAATACTACCCTAGTGATTGGGAAAATATGTAAGGGGTTATACAAAGTAAGATTGGTCTGGAACTGATTATTGTTGAAAATATGCCACAGAGTACCAATTATTATAGTCCCTCATAGATTCAACAATTATTTTCAACAAATTTAAATGATTAATTCAACATGGCTTGGGGAAAATTTATTGCTGGGATGATAGGTCCTATGAACTTAAAACTCACTTGAGAATTGACAAAACTGTCCCATGACATGCAAAGAGTTAATCTCATTATGAGGTTTGTTGGTTTGGGTATTTTGTTTGTTTGCCATGTCTAAGAAAAAGTAATTACTCATTTAAAATTGTTATTTTTGTAAAATTGTTGGAAATCTTTTTTTCCTTCTCACATGTTCCCTTCTGCTCTCCATTGTTCTCTTTTTCTTTCCCTCTATTCTCAATCTACACTTAGAATTTTTAATGGTTTGTATTTCCAGGGCCATCCCAGGAGCCCATTCTCTCATACAACTGAAAAAAGTCTCCCTTATCCACTCTGCTTTAAAATGTGATAATGCTACCAAGGTAGACAAATATGCAGGTGATGCTATATTGAAGGGACATAAGATTCAACTTTTCTTCATAGTTTCTTACTGTGTACAGAAAACAAAATTTTCAGATAGGAAAATGGACAAAAGAGGGTACCAGTGTAGTATTTTTTGCAACAAATGTGACGATTCAGTGAATGAAACTTGAGTCAATTCCTATGCCTGCTGTCCCTGGATGTATGAACTTGACTTTGTAGTTCAAAATCTCTGAACATTATTTCCTTAAAAGGAAATTGGAAAATGTATCTCTCATTTATAAATTGTCTTAAGAACTGAACTGAATGTGAAAATTAAGTAATGGATCTAGGGTTGTGCCTAATAGTTAAATATTAATTTATCATGAAATATTAATTCATCTCCATCTTCAAATCATTCCTAATTATATCCAATATAGAACAAGATCTTTAAAAATTAATGGTGTTAAATGCTGAATTTCCTGGATTCTGGAAGACAAGCTGAATGTCTTCTACCTTCCTTTTTCTTCTTCCTTAGAGACCACCTGGAGGATGCAACTCTCCTTCTAAGGTACAAAACAGGGAGCTCTAGAATCCTGAAGCCACAGTTTCCTCAAGCTGTCAAATTGTTGAGAGAACAAGGCAGCTGTATAAAATGATAACATGACTAAACATAGCTATCAGACAGGACCTAGCCATGAAAGAAGTAGGAGCAGAGAGAAAGAAGGGGGGATGGAGGAGAGAGCATAATTGAAATAGCAGGGTTATAAGGAGAATGAGTAGCTAGGGTGAGTAGGTGGAAGCTCATGAATAGAAAGGAGTTTAGGGTAAGGGTGGAAGTGAGAAGAACTAGGATGCTAGCATGGATTTTGAAATGTGTAACAGGTACTTGTGATTATGAGGGAGCCTGGAGGCCAGCACCCTCTTTGGTATGCTAATAGGCACTACATATAGCCTTTTGTCCCATCTGCCTTTTAGAATGTGGGGAAATGAAGTTTCTTTGGGTCTGACAGTAGAATTTGGTGGAAGAAAAACCATGGCTCAGAACCTCCCATAGGGTTTGCTTTAATAGTATGTACAATAAAAAGTAGAAAATAACAAAGAAGACTTGCAAGACCAGTGCATAAGAATGGCATGCAAATTCAGAAATATGCATAGCCTTGGTAATTCAGTTGACATGACTGACTTTGCTTAGCTAATATATGAAGTAGGCCTAGTCATATCCACCCTGACTACATGGAGGGGCTAATGAGGCAGCAAATTTGTTTTTCAAACTGACTTCAGTTTGAAATAAATTTCTACAAGGACACAGAATACAATCTTAACACATTGTAACCACATCCTTATGATAAACTTAGACTTCTTAAGAAAAAGCTATGAATTCAAATATATAAAAAGAAACAATCAAGAAAAGAATTAAAAACCTCAACTAGTTTCTTAAACGATCCCGGAGTTGAAAAAAGAGACATGTCTACTGAGAATTTTACAATAGAAGCTAGATCTATCTATTGCTTTGAGAAAGGCACTACCTCTAATGCACTTAGATAAAACAAGTCCTTTCTTGAGTTGTAGATTTTGAAAAAGCTTAGTGAGCAATGCCCAATAAAGAAGGGAAGACAAGTGAGACAATTAATAATGGTGTACGATCTTCAACTTGAAAAGTGTGACCTTTGGGCCTAGAATTTATTTGAATTGGACCTTAGAATAATCAGATGAATGGATATTTACTATAGCAATAGTCCACAGGAAGTATAATCTTTCTCAATACAGTGTGGCATCATACTTAATAAAGCATTGGCTTTGTAGATTGGTCAATATTAATTAATGGAATTTGGAAAGAAGCAATGAAACTGGTCCTATTCAAAAGAGTACACAATGTTTAAAAAATTTAAATAGGTTTGGTTTTATTATATTGATTTTAATGTTTTCAAGTAACCAGCAAATGCATTTAGAATATTTATTTAATGTGACTTTAAAAAGCCTTGCTTAATACCAGCCATGGCTGCCTTTCCACTGCAAGCTCAGATCCCTCACTTCACTCCTCACATATGAGCAGGGATGAGAAATTTGTAAGAGCTCACTTCTGCTTGATGTCTGTAGTATATATGTCCCACTGTGATCGCAGCCTCAGTGACCTTGGATGGATACTCAAGGTCATAGCCTTCAAGTTCCTAGACAAAAAACCTGGAAATTAGTGTCTCAATCATCTTTTTCTCCATAGTGCTCTTTCTTCACACGAGGATAGACTCCTACCTAGAACATAAGCCTGCTTAGAAACAAGACTGGCATTCTGCTTCAGGCTGACCTGATTAAGTACCTCTGCCTAGCACTGTAGGCTAATTATATTATCTTTCATGCTCTACGTCTACTGTCAAGACAGGTCAAACAAAAGCAGATTCACTGAGCCCCAGAGTTTGGCAGGCTATTTCATGGAGGATGGAGGGAGAAAGTGACACTGTTATAGGGCCCTGGGTTAATCTGAAAGGGAGCTGATTGGTATCCTTGGTGCTTGAGTATTTTGTGGCATAGCAAGAAATTAATGGGAAAGTGGCAAGCATCAATTGATGGGATTGGGAGAGGGATAGCACCAGAACAAGGGTCAACTTGAGTCTTTCAGAAATAACCACAAAGGCATTTCAGAGATGTACAATCAAAGGTGATAAAAGTAGTAAATGTATACTGGATAAACCAAAGACTTAAAAATAATTGTGTATATTCCCTGAAATAACAAAGGGAATATCTAAGAAATATTATTGAAAGCACATTGTTCCCAAGAAGTCAGATTTGAAGCATAAAAAACAAGGAAGACTAATCACACTGCAGCCAATTCACGGTAGTCACAATTTCATGGCCTAAAGGATTCTACTTATTACAACTCAGGGATTCTGATTTGGAGACTTGTTCCATTTCTGCATAGGGATGTGGTAAAGAAAGCTCAGACTTGCTACAAAATCTCAGATCTCATAGCAATAAAACACAGAAGGACATATCTGTGTCTCTGAATAGAGCCTCTAGATGCTGAAAGTCCCTACATCTGCCTAGCAGAGAGAAAAACAGACAGTGTCCTCCTCAGTCAGAGACCCTTCTATCTAACACATTTCTCTTTACCAGTAACATGAAGTACTCAACTTGTTTCATACCACCATGGAAAACAAAGAAGTAATGGAATTGTATGCAGTCAACCCCTCAGAATCTTATCTTATATAGAAGCTGCTCAGAACATACCTTAATTTGGTAATAAAGCTAGTTGCCAAACTTTAAACTCAATTTTATTCCCAGTCTACTCCTGTTTGCTAGGATTTGAAAGTTTAAATATGTAAACTGAGCTGTCCATGGATATGACTCAGAATACATCTACATGGAAGTGAACACTGATACCAAGAGCAGGAAAAAGTGGGAAAAGGAAGTTATTTTTGCCAAAAATCCATGTTAAACTTAAAAGGTAAAAGATAATGTGGTCTGGGTGGGTAGTACACATCTCAGAACTCTGGAGTTACAGGCTGAACAGTCACTTGTTTGTTTTCAGCCAGGGTTATGCAAGAGACTCTGTCTCACAAGAAGAATAAATAAAAAAAAAGATGAGAGAGGGGGTGGAGGACAAAGGGAAGGAAAGGCAAAGAAAAGAAAGAGGGAAAGAAGGAGAGAGGGAGGAAGAAAGAAAAGAAGGGAAAAGAAAGGAAAAGAAAATGTTTCAAGGTGAGACAAATTCCCTCAAGTCTTTCATCCTTTTGCTGGAGTGTTTATGCTGCTTACACATTGCTATTTAATATTACATTATCTCTAAGTATAGTATTTTATTTTGAGAATAGATGATAAGAAGAACTTTGAATAGTCAGAAAGTCAAATTCACACTGATAACAGTAAACCAAATTACCACTTGGTAGACAGATAAGCAACACAATGATGATTTAAATATGGTTTGCTGAAATGAAAAATCATATCATTTTTAAGGCTGTCAGCATACTACAAGAAGATAGGATGAAGTAAATATTACTTTTCATGGCATAGTTGAGTAATTTGGAAACAAGAGATGTGAATAAAATATGACCACAATTTTCAGCTCCACTTACTTGATGTGAGAGACAGAAATACCAAGGCATCAAATGAAAAGGCTATTTCTTGAAAACTTCACCATTAATAGGATCTTCACATTTGTAGAAAAAAATGTACTTAAATTTCAATTCAGCAGCACTCAGTTATGAACCCTTTAAGTCAAGGATCTCTTAGCACAAATAACATCTCTGATTTCGCACACCAAGTGACTGAAGCATGTAGAGACATTCTGAGGTCAGAGAAGATGGAGAGACTGCTTACCCCATGAAGCTAACTGCCTGGATCTGGGGAAGACTTCATGGGGTCCAGTAGAACAAAGAAACCAACTAGTTTAAAAGTGTTTTGGGAGATGGCAAAATGACTCATCAGCTAGAGGTGATTGCCTTAAGCCTGGCAATCTGAATTTTATCCCCAGGACCCACCCATAAGGAGGAAGAAAAAAACTAACTCCCCAAAATTGTCCTCTGGTGCCCACACAGGCACCACGGCAAGTGAGCACACACACACACACACACACACACACACACACACACACACACACACACACACACCAGTAGGGAACACAGGGAGGGAGGGAGAGAAGGAGAGAATAAAAATAATAAAATGCAAATAATTTGCCTTCTGTTAGAATTTGGACAATCTAGCTCTAGAAAAAAAATGATTTCTAAGCATACAATATCCATTTTAGAGAAATTTTCATGGGTTCTATTCTGGCTCCTATAGAAGAATCAAGTTTTGTCATGTCTGACTATTGTCTCTTGGAGGCCTGCTCCTTTCTGAAGGGAAATGGAGGGTGAGAGGATCTGGGGGAGAAGGAAAATCAGGAAGGAGCTGGGTGGAGTGGAGGAAGGGGAAACTGTGGTCAGAATGGATTGTATGAGAGAAGAACATATTTTCAATTAAAAAAAAAGCAAATCAAGAAAAAAAGAGAATCAAGACATTATGTCTGCAGCACTTCTTCACTGGCCTATGACAGTCTCCGTCCTAACAATTGAGATTTTTAAAAAGAAATTTGGCATAATTCTTGCTTTTGCAGGAAAGCTTGTCTACAGAATGTTAGACAAATAAATAGAACTGAAACTGTAGCCCCATACCCCAACCATTAGTTTAATGCTATGCAGGAAAGACTGTGGGGACTCTGGGCTCCCTAGGAGGAAATCTCCAGTGTAAGGCCACACACAGATAAAAACTGGCCAGGTAGTGAAGGCATGGAGAGTAACAAACAGATTGAGAAGAGGAAACAAGGGTAGCAGCAAAGATAGAAGCAAGGCAGGCCAACCAGTGCAATCAGAACTTAAACACAGACTGGGTCTCTTGGCAGGAACCACATGCTGAATGAGCTATAATAATCACAGTCTGAATACATCTTGGCTTTTATTGATTCTGCAGCTCATTCATTATTGAGAGACAGTAAAAATGAACATGCTTTACAAAAGATTAACTTATGATTTTTTTTCCCTTCAGAGGTAAGTTTGAGAGCGTATACATCATTGCCCTAAGGGAAAAAGAGGATTCTGACCGTCTCTGTAGATGAAAGATTCAAATCTACAGAGCAACATGCAAGAGTCATTATTTAACTCTCTCCCTCTATACTAGCCAGGAATCCCTTAACACACATCGGCTTTCACTACAACCAAGGTGTTGCTGACAGCACTTGCAGAAGATACTGTTCACAAGATGCAGGATGCAGTTCAAATGGAGAGTCACAGCAGCTGGCATATGCTTTAACTTGCAGTGTTGGCAGGCTCTCTGGGGAGCAGTTACCTGTGTGTTGAAGTAATCTTTACTGTCTTGGTGAGGGTGATTTGAGCCTCATCTCCTCAGGTCCCTAGGGACACTATATCTGGTTGGAGTTGCCATCAGAATTAGCAACTTTATCAGAAACAAATGAACCAATAATGAAAGCAACCTAATGAGAACATAATTGGATCAAAAACTAGTGAGAGGGACTGGGGAGATAATTCTATCAATAAAGCACATGTCTTGCAAGTGTGAAGACTCCCTGGCACTCATATAAAAGCCAAACACTTGAATAACTGTAACCATGGTGGGAGAAAGTGAGAGAGGCAGGCTGATCCCTGTAGCTCTCTGGCCAGGAAGTGTAGTAAGCTGGTGTTTGCTGGGTTCGGTGCCTGTGTTACTGCATCTTAAAAGACAACTTGGAGAATGAGGAAACTCAGCTATTGATCTGTATCTTACAAACACAAAAACACACACATGCACACACAAGCACACACAGGCACGCACACTCATGTACACATGAACATACATGCACAGGCACCTGAGTATGCATACCCCACGCATGTACACACATACACACAAAATGGGAAAATATTCACTGTCTAATGGGCCATCCTACAATATTAAAACATGGAGAGAGGAAAAAAAACACATGGATTTATAGTTTTTTCAATTAATGCATAAAAAGGATATCCTATTAGCTTTGATCTGTGTATATTTAGATGGAAGTTGCTAAACACAAACTTCCCAGCCCCCTAGAAAGTTGTCTATGGATCACTCAGTATCACTGGGCTTTTCTATCCATTATGGATTTAATTTTTGTCTCTATTCCCTCCCCATCATGTAGTACAATTATTACCACTGGCCTTCCTCACCACAGCAGGCTTCTCCCTGACCTCTATGAATATAGCATGAGCTCCATGCTGTGACTAGAACACTTGAGGATGCATGTGAAGAGACCTGGGTTCCATTTCTGACCTCCAAGACCAGCTCTGTGACCTTGGAGAATTCTTTCTGTGTTCTATGAAGAACCTGAAATGAGAAATGATGAAAAAATAATTAGTGAATATGAGTTTATTTGATCATGGAAAACCTATATATTTTTTTAACCAGAATGAAGTATGGCAATCTATAGGATTAGATAGTAAATAAAACCTGGCATGGAACCTCACAGAAAGACTCCTCTGCCTTTACTCTCCCTTCTGTTCTCTCTTCCTTTCATACATATGTGCAAGCGCATGTGTGTGTCTATGTGGATGAGTGTGCATGTATATGCATGTCTCTGTGTGCTTTTCTGTGTGGAAGCCTGAGATCAACATCAAGTATCTTTTTCAATTGTTCTCTATATTATTTTGGAGACAGAGTCACCCACTGAACCCTGAGTTTGCTAAGTGGCTAAACTGGCTGGACAGTAAACCCCAAGGATGTTCCTCTCTCTTCCTCCCTACTACTGGAATTACAGGAACATGCACCTGGCTTTTTATATCAATATCAGGGATCAGAACTCAGGTCCCTGTGCTTGAGAAGAAAGTGCATTATCAACTGAACCATCACCGCATCTCCCTAGTGATGTTTGTTGATGAAGAGGTTGGGAGCTGTGCGTTGTTAGCTTACTCAAATAGCAAGATTAGCTGGTTTAAACTCATTTATTTATCCAGAAATCTAAAGGGCAGGGTAGATACAGAAAGCTATTGCTCAGTGGTAGAATACCTGCCTAATACGAATGAGGACATACAGTCAATCCTCAGAGAGTAAAACCATACAAAACTCCAAGAGACCCCAAAGAGACACAAATCTTTAATTCATTGAGACAACAAAAAAAGATTTTCAGGTGTGGGTTCATCTATATTATGCCTTTTGGTTTTATGTATTAGGTAGTTATTAAATATAGAATCTCACGTATTTCAGATTGTACTCAACTTCATGTTTAGCTGAAGATGAGTTTGAGCTTCTGATCCTCCTGTCTCTGCCTCCCAGAGGCTGGGATTACAAGCATGTGCCATCATGCCCTGTCTAGGTAGCATTGTGTCTCATATATGCTAAGCACTACCAATGGAGCTACATTTCCCTAGTCCTGTGTTTCTTCTGTTTTAATTCTTTTTTAACTGAGACTCATGTTTACTATTAGAAGATCATTTTGTAATGTTGCTCCAGACACTATTTATTGTTAACTCTATGCCAGGTACAGTGATATATGCTGGTAACAAAACTATAAATAAAAAGGAGTGCTTGCCCTCTAGAGCCCACAGTCTGGGCTGTAGTGAGATAAAAACTTGTGCTTCACGTGAGAGGCATAACATACTTGTATCTTAGGATCTATTGTCAGACTATTTATCACACTAAGACTATTGCAAAGAAACCAGAAACATTGGGTAGTTCCTATGAAATACTGTGGTCAGATAGTAGTAGGTGATTGTTCTTACTCCCACTGGGAGCTAGAAAAAGCTAATGCAATCCTGGTAAGGAACAGGTGGTGACTGGCTCAGCCAGATCAGCATAAATTTCAAGGTAATTCAAAACCATATCTGTGCTTCCTTTGAAATTCAGAATCTACAAAATATCAATGAAAAAGACAAAATTTTGTTACAAGATGGGTATCCGTTAACCACATTCTTGTGAAAATTCAAAACAAAAAAAGGAACAGATGTACAATCTAAGGATATTGTGGCTTCTTCACTGTTTTCAAATTGACTAGGTGAGATCTCAAGAAACAACAACCAGAAAGCAAATTTATCTTTTCCAATATTCAGTCAAATAGATCTTTTCAATGTGTAGCATATGGAAAGTTAATATGCTGATTACCTTTGCTTCTTTTTCAATTAGAGATCAAAGCCAAGACCTCCTTTATGGTAGACAGGTGCTCTGTGGCCAAACTACATGTTTAGTCCCAAGATGTTTATTCCTTTTATTAGAAGACATTGATTATGCATAATGGGTTTCATTGTGACATTTTCATACAAATGGATTTTGGAAATATGAACTCCCATCATTCTATTTCCACATCACTTCTAATGATCCTCTTCTCCTGCCCACCTGGTTTCCTTTCTGTTGGGGACAAAAGATCCTTGCACCCACAAAGCACCAGGGATCCAGGAATGTTAAACATGCAGGGTCCTCTCCTCAAAGGAGGAAATACCTGTTTTACACCCATGTGGCTAAGAGTGAATATTGTTAACGACCTGGTGATCTTTTTGCTATCGGTGGAATCAGACAGACCTCATCCACCTTTTGCTATAGAGACAAACCTCACCCAAATCCCCCAGAATGTTTATCCAAGATTCTCCCTCCCTAGATCTTTATCTTTAGCTCCCAGTTAATAGAAGGCAGCCTTAGAGGAGACATCACATGTATTTTATAGCTGGCTGATCTCTAGGCCATCCATCAGAGACCACACTAGATTCTAGCCCTTCTAGCTATAGAACTCACCCTCATGGGCACATGTACTTTGTACAGAAGTTTTTAAGTAGTTACACCTTAAGCTTTGCTGCACACCTGGAATTGGAGTGATTGTTGCCTGGAAACTTTTCCCCAAATTGTACTGTTTTAAAAATGCTGACGATGAACCTCCTGGTATCAGACTCCTTAAGTCTGATCCAGGTTGATGAAGTCAATCTGAACAGAGTTTCTATTCTCAGCTCTTCACAGGTCACTGCCTGCATTGACAGCTGCAGGGTCCTCTTATCTTTCATATCTCAGTTCAGTGTGTGTGTGTGTGTGTGTGTGTGTGTGTGTGTGTGTGTGTGTGTGTGTGCGTGTTCCTGTGAGTTTAATTATGGTTGTTTACTCTTGTTCTTGGATTTCTGTTAGAATTGATAGAAAACCAATGACTCTCAATGCTAGAACTACCTAAGAGACAGATGGAGAAGGTTAGTAGACAGAGATGGAGAAGGACTTCCATGACAGCTTTGCGACTACCAAAGTGGAAGCTGTGACTGAGGAAAGTAGCACAGTAGGATTCTAAATAAAAACCTAAAAGAATAAAGGCTTACTCTTCCAGTCTCAGGAGTTTCTAACATCCCTGGGTCTCCCCTCACAAGAGGTTGGGCTATCTCTTCTATGGCAATTATATTCAGCTGCTTCATTGGTCTTTAAACTACAGAAATTTTCTGGTGGGCTATTCCTGACTGTAGAGTGTCTCTCTATAGATAAATTTATTACTAATAGATTTAGAATTATATAATTATATACTGCATAACAGAGGCCATAGCATTGGACATTTAGGTAAGTATAACAGTGAACAGAAAGTTAAAGAAAGCTGGCAGGAAAAAAGATGCCCACAATTTAAAACAACTAGCCATTAGCCCTAGCTATTACCTGAGATGTGATGAAGTCCCGTGGGGTTCTTGGGCTAAATGGCTGAATGGCACCAGTCTTTTCAGGTGGATGAAAGTAAAGAGAAGAATGGCTGATTCCAGGTGACAGATTTCAGAGTTTCATCTGGGAAAAAAAAATAATAAAGAGTCTTTAATAGCTACTGAAGAAACAAAAATACCCAGACACAAACTTCTACTGTACATAACTACAAATTCCAAGTGGACTCAAGTGAAATATTTAAAAGCTAAAAAAGCAAATATATCTGGGGAGAAATGCAAATGATCTTATATTTGTTATAATAAAAAAAGACTGTCACATTTGAAAATTTAAATGGCATTACAAAGCTAAAAATCAAAATTTCAATTAAAACAAACTGGTAAGTTTATTTGATAAATTATTATAATTAGGACCTGTGGTGATATTTTATTTGTATGTTAATAAATAAAGTTTGCCTGGAGATCAGAGGTCATAGGCAGCCATAAACAAAAGCCCTTAATCCAATCACATGGCAGGCAGAGTCTTTGTGTGTTCAAAGACACAGCCAAGTGTGGTGACACATGCCTTTAATCCCAATACCAACCATAGAGACCTGGAGGTCTGTATAGACAGGCAGTGACAAGGAAGTGAGGTAGCTGGGCTAAGAGCCAATGAGAAGGCAGAACAACAAGGCAATAAAGGTGCAGGTTATACAGGAAGACGCTGGTTCTCTTGGGAAGCTACAGCGGTGTAGTGAGTTAAGGTTAGTTAGTTGATGGCTATCATTACTTCTCTGATCTCTATGGCTTTCACCCCTGTAATTGGCTCTGTGTTTCTTATTTAATAAGACTGTTTAGAAATTCATTTACAAGGACCTCTGAGAGGTTTTTAAATTGATACAAAATATAAGTGATAAATAATTTAAATGTAGATGGGGTATGGGGAGTTGGGAAGAAGAGTGTAGAGAAAATGGTCAACAAAAACTAAGTATATATGAAAATGCTCTTAGAAAACCTGCCACAGTGTAATCTAGATTAAAAATAAGCGCTGGGCGGTGGTGGCGCACGCCTTTAATCCCAGCACTCGGGAGGCAGAGCCAGGCGGATCTCTGTGAGTTCGAGGCCAGCCTGGACTGCCAAGTGAGTTCCAGGAAAGGCGCAAAGCTACACAGAGAAACCCTGTCTCGAAAAACCAAAAAAAAAAAAAAAAAAGCAAAAATATGGTAAAGAACAGTTATAATTTTTTAAAAAAGCATTTGAAGTTGAACACAATAGTCATTCACTTTATTTAACAAGTTCCAAAATTTTTCCTGTCCACATACTTCCTGATAATAAAGATAATAAGGGTATTTTACCCTTAAGAGAGTTAGTTGATTGACAAGATGTATAAATGAGCCAGCAAAATTGCCATACTTCTACATTTTAAGACAAGTATGTTGCAGGATATTTGATCACACTGTGATACTCCAAGACTGTTGATAAAGTGAACCTTGAATCACGGAGAGGAGCCAGCAACTAACTGAAGGGAATTAGCCATAGAAAAGCCAGGAATTTGGATAGAGCAGACAAAAAGGAAGAGAAGGGTCAGACTACAGTTTGGCGCTTCTTTTGGTTTAGAGACTTGCAGACAAGTGAAGAGATATGTCTCTTGCTGTGTCTCTGGCCAAAGAGCAAGGTCAATTGGTGGCTTCTCGACTTCTCTGGTCTAGCAGGTTTTCACCACAACATCTGACTTCCGAGTCTGTTGGTAAATAGAGTAATAGAGACTTTAAACCTACATATTGCAGCTCAAGACTAGAAGACCCTCCTGGCTGTGGCCTGAGTAGCCAATAGGGCACTGACTGGGGGTAGGGGACATGGAGCTGCAGACAATAATTAAAATATTAGTAGATTCATGTGTTGCCACTAAGCTGACAGAAAAGCAACAGGAGTATCTTGGAGGTGGGAAAAAAAACGTAGACTGAAAATATTGACAGGTAAATTAAAGAGTGAGATTAAGTGAATGACAAAAACCTAATTGAGGGGTTACAATGACAATTAAGTAGTCAAGTACTGGATGTGCAAGCATGAGGACCCAAGTATTGGTGGAAGTATTAAGGCAACTCACATTTAAAAACTAGACATTGTTTTGTGCACCTATGACTCCAGGGCTTTGGGATGGGGGAGAAGCAGCTCTGTACATGCACCTGCATGCACATGCATTTACAAACACACACTTAAGAAAAACTAAATGGATAAGAACCTTCTAGAAGATGATGTCCCAATCTTAATGTAAATATAGATATTAAAGAAAAGTGGGAAGGACAAAGAGATAAAAGTTTAATTATATTGATGTAGCTTTATTCTAAAATCATCTCATGTTTTGTGCCATATATTAAATACAATAACGAGAGTTACTCCTAACTGAATTCCATACTGAGAACAAAACAGGAAAACATCAGACCTCAACTTCCAGACAAAAGGATATTACTGTTAAGTTGGAAATTTTCTGGGACTCATTCCAATCATTTTATAGAAGACCTAACTGCATCTGGTATTCACAATAAGAGAAGCAAAAAAGAAAAAACTTGAAAAGACAGAATTCTATAAGGCTACTGTTCAAACAAAACACTTGCTATCCTGTGCTAAATATTATAATAGCCAGTGTTTTACATCTAACAAGAAGCACCAGAAAGGTAGAACTTTTCAAATATGGTGACTTAATAAGTGATGGTTAAGATGTAAATGTTGAACATGTGCTTAGCCAGAGAGTTTAATTTTTCATATTTTAGTGTGAAGTTATCTCTGCAAAGAAATACAAACTAAGGTGACACAGAATTGTTTAGACAAAAACTAAGGAGCACACATAGGAAACAAAGGACCAAACCAGCATTTTAATTCATTCTCTTTGTGAAATTATAATTCAAAAATTTCATGAGCAAGTAAATTTAGAAACCCTGCATTAAAAAATAAGATCAGATTTTTTAAGTACTTTTATTAACTCTTTTAGAATTTCATACAATGTATTTGAATGTATTTACTCCCCCAACCCCAACCATAGTCACCATAACACCTTTCCAACCTTACCAAACCTTGAGATGATTCCTACCTTTTACTCTCTTCATCAAGTACAGTCTATATTGCCCAGCTAGTCTTGGAACTGGGGCTTGTTCTCGTGTGTGCCTACCAAGGTGTTGCATCATTAGTGAACTTCTCCCAGAAGCTATCAAATGCTAATAGATCCTCTACTAGTGGTGGGATTACATGTCCACCTCCCTCCATTTGAGCTGGGATTTTCTCTGGCTGGAGTTTGGGAAGATCTTGTCACAGTTGTTGTTCTCAGTGCTTTAATGTGTTAATACACATGGATCCCAACAAGAGGAAAGATGACAATTTGGAGTATGCACCAATTAATTTAACATAAATGCCACTTTTAATAGGGTAGCCTGTGGATTATTGTTTGAGAAATACATTAGGGAATATCACATCAGGATAAACTAACAGGCTCAATTGATGTAGCTGAGTGGATAGACTGCTTGCCTAGCATGAAAAATCCTTAGGTTTAATTCTAACACTGCATAAATAGGGAGTCTTGATATACTGAAGAAGCAGGAGGCCTCAGCTACATAGTGAGTTCAAGACTAGCCTGGGATAGTCTATCAAAATGTCAAAGAAAAATTTAAAAGAGAAAATAAGATTTACAGGGGGAGGTGATTAAGAAATCTGTGTGTTTCTATTAGCAAAGATAGAATTAAAATTTTATAGTACTTATTTTATCAAATGCTCTGTATTGAAGAATTCACTCAATGTGTCTTTGGCCACTCAACCCTATAAAGCCACGGAATCCATTTGAAGTTAATACCTTGAGAAAAACACTACCTCTTACATTGTATTCATTTATTCAGTTTCTCTGTTTTTTTTAAGCTCTAAGTGGTACAGATTTCAATAAAATGAAAACTTACATAACTACAGGCATGTTGTATAAATGATGAAATTATAGCCTAACAATGCCCTGATGCTGGGCCACTTCACCCAAACTGCATATCTAGAATGTAGAAGTATATTAAGTAGCATCAAGCAAATGATTTAAAGAAAGGGATGTCTTTTGAGATGGGAAAGATACCTACAGCTAGCTATCATTAAGTAGACAAATACCCTCAAAAGTATATTTTTGGGCAGATAATTCGGTTGCTTACAAGGGATCCATGAAAAACAACAAGACAAATAGAAACTGGCAAACACACCTTTGCTCTACATCTTTAGGCCTTGGTCATGTTATCACCTACAATATGTTTGCTGATATTGAGCTCAAGGGACAAACAGAATGTGAGTTCCTTCATAAACAAGGGCTAAAAAGCTAATTCTGGTGCCTTAGTTCTTCACCTTGGAGTCACAGACATGGCTTCAAGTGTGGCTAGTCAACTGCCCTGTGTAAAAGGCCAACTGTTTGACAGTCTTCAAACAAGTCACAAAGACATTCCTCAGCAACATCCACATTCAGTCCCTAGGAACAAAGGTCTGATAATTACCACTGTTCATAGCTACATCTCACATTACACTGTAGAAATATGTCTGAAGTATAATTCATGAGATTTCTTCTCATTGAACATGTCCCAAAACTGGCCTATCATGAATGCTAGAACAGGCCTCTTCCACTAAGCTAAACCTCCAGGCCATAAAACATTCTAAAAATATATTGTGAAATTGTCTGCTTTAAAATATTACCACAAAATATGTGCTTAATGAGAAAGAGAGTTTTAAAGACGATCTCTTCTGTGCTCTTCAATTATGCAAATTAGCATATATATGTGTGTGTGTGTGTGTGTGTGTGTGTGTGTGTGTGTGTGTGTGTGTGTGTGTGTATGTGTTCATGGTTGATCAGTATTTGGACATCACGCTTGTACTTTGTCAAAGTAGTTCAAAAAACATGGAGGAAGAAGACATCAATGTGAAACTAATAACTGTTTTACTATTGAAATATAAAGTTTAAAGAGCTAGTTGGTGCATTTTGTTTTATGTTTTAAGTGTTCCCAGTTGTGTACTCTGAAATGTTCAGTTACTTGGTAAATGAATAAATAGATGGATCAGTGATGAAGGGGAAAGTCCCAGATACCATGTTTGATCTGGTGATTTAAAGAATTTATCTCTTTATTGGAAGGCAAATGGTGACTTGTTTATCCCCCTGGCACCCCATTTTCTCCTCAGCTTACAAATACCTGCTAGGAATACATATAGACTGGAAACAAAATTGTCAAAATGCTTTCCACAGAACCTAATGAAAGCCAGTATTAACCAAATCAACTGTTTCATGATTCCTTTATCCATGCCTTAAGAGTAAGAGAAAATCAGCACCAAAGTTTATGGATGTCAGCTGAGTTTACCTCCATCAAGTTGGCCCATGTATTGTAGAATATTACCTTGCTATACCAAAATACTCCATGGTAAAGCATACTATAAATTCTGTTTAAAAAGAATACTTCTTGGATTGTTGTTTTGGTTGGTGTTATTTTTCCATGTGTCTCTGTGTGGTGTGTGTGCATGTACATTCAGAGGCCCAAGACTGACTATCTTAGTTAGTGTTTCTATTGCTGTGAATAGACACCATGACCATGGAAACTCCTCCAAATAAAACATTTAATTGGAGTGGCTTGCTTACAGTTCAGACACTTAGTCCATTATTATGATGGTGGGATGTGACAGCATCCAGGCAGACATGGTGCTAGAGAAGTAGCTGGAAAAACAAAAGAGAGTCCTACATCTTGCAGGCAACAGGAAGTGGTCTGTCTCACTGGGCATGGCTTGAACATATATGAGACCTCAAAGCCCACCTCCACAGTGACATACCTCTTCCAATAAGACTACACCTACTCCAAAAAGGCCACACCTCCTAATAGTGCCACTCTCTTTGGTGGTCATTTCCTTTCAAACTACCACACTGACATTAGGATCCTTTCTTAGCCACTCTCTATCTTATTTTGGAGCAGGGTTTCTCAGTTGAACTCAGAGCTTCCTGATAAGGCTATTGTAGCTAGCTTTCTTGCTGCCAGATCCCCTCTTCTCCTCTGGGTATTCAAATAGGTGCTGAGGACTAAAACTCCATCCATCACACTTGCACTGAAAGATCTTTACTTGCTGAGCCAACTGTGGAACCACAACACTGTCATTTTTAAGCAGAAAATGGTTTTGGTTAAAGAATTCTTTGTGCTACAAATGATTTTGATCAAAGCTTCCTCAATTTGGAGTAATGTGAGAGAATTAACCAATAAAAAATACAGCCATCCTAGGGTATTATGATACTTTTTTAGAGTCCCACATTAAAATTAATAACAACACTATATAAAGAGAATTTTGAAAACACGCCAAAGCCCAAAATGATATTTTTTTTCCAAATTGGCAACAGCAGTGAACATTCAGATTTCAAGAGAGAAGAATAAAAATCCCCACATTGCCTGAGACCTGTCTGTAAACCACAGAATAGTCATTATATTTGGGCTCCACAAAGAGTTCTTTTTAAAGAAAAATAGCTTTCTCCATGGTCGTCTTTGCCCCAGAATAATATATAGCAGGAATCTATTTTAAAGTTCAAGGTCTAACTCCAGTTATGTGTCATTATCTCTCTCTACACAATTCCTTTGTGTGTCTTTTCAGTGTTTGCTTTGAGTATAATTCCATTATGACTCATTCTGACATTGCTGTAAGCCTTTATACCTCTCTTATTGTAAAGGTGACTCAGAAATTTGAGCAAGCTATGTGAACAGTGCTCAACATTTCCTAATATGTACATATCTGTCCTTTAAAAAAAGCAATTCTATGAACACACTAAACCTTAGCGTAGCATTTTTTTTGAACATGCTATCTTACTATCACCATGTCTACTGTGGATTAGGAAAGTAACAAGTTAAAGTATTCAGTGTTTTACCTCTTTGTCTACCACGTGCACAAATCCAATGCTACATTAATAAAAGTTGACTTTTGAGGCATATTACGTTTATGCATTTTTATGAAAGTAACATTATAAGAGAACATACAAGAAAATATTTCACATTTTTTAAGTGGTATTGAATTAGAAATATTAAATTAGTTATCAATTTTTCAGTAAATTACAAGATACTTTTAAAATGAAATTCCAAAATTTAAAATTTTATTTATAGAAAACATTCTTTAAATTTCTAAGTTTTTACCATAATTCTGAGTTCATAATTGTTATGATATATAATATAAACCATGTATATTTAAAATTTTTTCTTTGTATGATTAAATAAAATCCTCAATCATCAGAGTAAGATTCAGAGACCTGTATTGATAAGGTAGTGATTTAGAAAAATCCTAAAAACTTAGTGATAGTCTTCTCATTATGTTTGGTCATAAAATTTTATCCATCTTCAAAATTGTTTTCAAATATAGGTTACGATTTTTACTGAAATTATAAGGAACAGTTTTATTTAACTTGTTTGGTTTCTTAATTGTAAAATGTTAACATCTCTTGTTGATTTTTAAATAGATTTGTATCTTTCATCTAGTAATACATAATGTTGGCAATCAAACAAGAAAACTAGAGGTGTCAGCTCAATATGCTACATTGATGTTTAGTAGAAATATGCAAATACTTGTTTCACTTTTTTCTTAATCATTTCACAAATATGCAAAAATGTATTACAATTGGTCTCTACTCTCATTTGTCTGCACAAAGCATGATATGGTAGTGAATGTGGGTCTAAGAGAAGCTTGCTCAGGGAAACTAGAAAAATGGACCTAGCGTAGAAATTTAAAAACAAAGTATAATGTAAAAATCTTCATGGAAGTTCAAAAATATCAAACATTCTCCATATATAAAATGCAAAGCAAAAAATGGCCTCATGAGTGCTTACTTTCTATTGCAAAATATACAGTTTTTAGACAGGCTCAAAAATGTGATATAAGATTACCCTATGAACAGTATCTTATTTACTAGTCAACAACTTTAATTTCTGAACTAGTCCATTTTCTATTACATACAAAGTACTTAAAGCTTGATCTTTGTTTAAAATGGGTCTGCTTTTAGCTCACATTTTTGGAGGTCTGAAGACACAGCAGCAGCATGGCTCTGATGAGGGCCTCCTGTGTCCATCATGTGGCAACTGGCATCATAGGAAGAGCATATATGAGGAGAAAACTGTGAGCTTGGTGGGCCAGACTCACACTTTTCAGATCCAATTCACTCTTAGGAGACACAGCATATTCTACAGACCACCATCAATCAATAAATGAGAGTAAAACTCAGAGATATAACCTTCCCCACAATATTATCTCTTTAAGGGTCTACAAGCTTAACTACATAACACTGGATTCAGTGCATGGATCTTTGGGAGACAAAAAGAATATCAAGTTCAAAACAACTCTAGATTTAATCAACTAATGAGGCAGAGCTACCAATGGCTTAATTTTCTCTTTCTTTTCTTTCTTTCTTTTCTTTTCTTTCTTTCTTTCTTTCTTTCTTTCTTTCTTTCTTTCTTTCTTTCTCCCTCCCTCCCTCCCTCCCACCCTCTCTCTCTCTTTCTTTTCTTCTAATAAAGAAGCTCCCCTATCCCAAGCTGACCTCGAACTAGCTATATAGGTTAAGCATAACCTTGAACTCCTGATCACTCTGCTTCCAGTGTCGCCACACCTGGTAGACATAATGCTAGAGCTTGACCCAAGCCTTTGTGGTCGGCACTCTACCAACTGAACTACCTCTCCAGCCCTAAATATCCTTTTTGATTATGAATGTAGAGTTTATGTATGAAAACACTCTGGGAGATAAAGATCAAGGTCAGATAATCTCAGACTTTACTTGGATGTTTTGCACCTCAAAGAAAGAGTTGGCCTCCTGGGGTCTCCTCATGGACATGACAAAGTTTAAAAAATAAATCCTTATCAGTTCTAAGGTAAGTTAATTTCCCAACAGTGATGGCTGATAGAGTGGCTTCTTCCATGAATTTGTCATGACTTAGAGGTAAAATTGCTAAACTCCAAATACCTTCATCATCACAGCAGCAGAGGAAGATGAACTCTGCATTTGGGAAAGTTGAGCTCACCAGAATGACTAAGACTCAAAGTTCGGGAATATGTCTGCTGCTCTCAACACATTCAAATGTCTCATGCCCAAATATAGAGAAAACTTCCTTGAGTCTGGCTTCAAGCCCTGTGAAATCTAGAAGAGCTGCCCTCAAATAAACAGGCACCTACTTGTATTCTGTCATCAGAGATTTCCAAACAATGACTCCAACTGACCTTCTGTGAGTGCCTCCTGTCCACATGATGGTATAAAACATTGATCCTGTTGTCCTTTGTGATATTTTGGCAATCAAGGGAATTTCTCAGCAAGCTGGCATCCCATCTCCTACTAGAACTTCAGACTTATTTATCCTGAGAAAGAGTGATGAATCTTCTAGCACATTCCACCCCCTCTCTTCAGAGCTCTAGAAAGAAAATTCTGTATATACTCCTACCTTCAAAACCACATCGTCTAAATTCAAAGATAATCGTTCTCAAATCTTGGCCCATAGAACATGACCCCACCTCTATAAGCTCTTTCTCTTTAATGTTACAGAGAGAATAAAAGAATCTGTGTTTAATGCAAAGCCTATGATTCTACAGCAGATCATCCTAAAGACACTGTACAAATTTATTGGGAATATGTCTACTTTTTGGTAATTTAGGTAACTGTTGAAGTAAAATAGCAACTTTATTCACTTTGTTTGCCTTTCTCACTTGTTACTACTTGAACTGTATTTAATAATGTAAAAATAGTGAAATTCTACAATGCTTAAGACCTGTAGTCATATCGTTTGAGTTGAATAGTGCATCTGTCATATACTAGTCTGTGTGAACTTGGCAGTAGTTCTGTGTCTATTATATATATATGACATATATCCATTCACACAGACAAGCATTGCTGCAATAACTAAATTTATCATCATTAGCTATTGTTCTTCCCAGGTGCTCCTTAAATGAGTAAGAATATCATAATCCCCAGAGTTACAAAGAAGTCTTAAAAAAAGACTGCAAATGAATTCACAATTGTGTAAATCTTATAGAGGACAAATGGAACAGAGCAGATTTACTGTTCCTATTACTTAAGAATCTTTTTAAAGGCTAATTTTATAACAAATGTTCAATATCTTACCAACAATTCAACCATTTCTTTTATTATTAAAGCAGCAAATCTTGAACAGGATGCTGGTAAATTGTAGATATATCACCTGGAGGCATAATATACAATGCTGCATGCATAGGGACAGTTAAACACAAACACACAATTGCATTCTGCTAGCTTCATGAGGCACTTTGCAGAGCTATGCTGACATCAGATGTGCTTTAACAATGGGTCAATGTCATGGAAGAGCTATAGATGTAGGACTCCAAGGGCAGGTGGAATCACATGATGCTTGAATTATGAGAGGTTAGCACTAAGGTTTGAGTTGATGCTTGATTTTGAATTTCACAGTCCTTTTGTATCAGTGAGGATATGAGAGGATGGTACATTTTAGCCCTACTCCATTTGTTTCTCTCAGATCATTAATTACTACAATGGCTTGAAGTGTGATATGTTGGATGGATCTGGAGAATAAAATAAATGTTTTAGAGGAATGACCTTGTTTCAAGCCTAAAATTTATTATCACTTCAGAAATATAGTGACTTTAAGTCACTTAGTATTTTGTTTAGTTGATTTTGTGGGCTTTTGTTTTCATACAACAAGAGTGGTATTTTTAAAATATATAATAAATATTCATACACTCTTGATACTGTATGTGGAATCTACCTGGATTTCAAGATTTTTCCCAAAGGCTTTTAGTTATTCAAATGTTTATAAACTCCTCAATATTTTGAAACAAACTCCTTTCACAGGAAAATGACTAATATTTATTAAAAAGGATCACTGTGAGTGGCACAAAATAAAAGAAAACATTAAAAAATATGAAGGTGTTTCAGTAACTATCATATTCCATAGTCAACAGGCTTGGAAATTAATTATATTGCATATATTAAAAACTTATTTGACAAACATACTAAAAGGATATAAAACTCAATTCTAGGTATATTATTAATATATTATAAAGAAATCTTTTATATGGATGTGCACATTATTAATCATCAAAGGCATATTAATAACTCCTCTACATCAGTGCCAGCCAATAGAAGTTAAACTAGAATATTAAATTTTAATAGTACATAAAAACAGTAAACTAAAAATAAGTTATCCTGAATGTAGTTAAAAAAATGTATTGCCTAATTTCAATATCACAACCAGCACTTTAATTTGCAATCAATATAAAAATTATGGTTTCAATGTGTTGTTATTTTGTTCATAATACATCTTTGAAACCCAGAATGTATTAAATATTTACAGCATATCTCAGAATTCCCTGTATCTTAACAGCTCAAAGCTGTGACTGCTCTATGGGCCAGCTCAAACCTAATTCATAATCATCATTCATTTCAGGTTCAATATGAATCATCACCTTGCCTAAAAGCATTATAGACCTCCCTTCTATATTCTGTACTTTTACATCACTCATTGCTTACAAATGCTGACCCAAGTAATATATCTATGTGAATGAAAGGAATAACTGAGTCATTTAGCCAATTATGCCAAGAAATTTTTATAAGTGTATCGGTTGTTAAAGTCACTGTTAATAGCATTACAAAGTGACATTATCTCTCAGTTGTGTACTTCCTCTAACCATTCAGAGACAGTATAAGAATTTCTCCCCAAGGCTACTTTGAAAACCCTATTTTGTGTTGTGTTTTTTAAATGTAGAAGACAGCTCTCCGGCATAATTACAAAAGGAATTTGGTTTTTATCTATAGTCATATGTCACATGATCTTATTTCCTCCAATGACAAACTCTTATGTAATAGTGGTTCCATGATATTATGATGAGCTAGAAAATTCCTGTAATCTAATAACTGGTCCCACATGTAACACCACACTGTGATACATTACTGGAATATTTGTGACCACACTGTAGTAACAAGCCTACTGCATTCACTTCCAGTTGTATGAAAATATAACACATGTAATTATCCATAGAAAATAATACTTGAGAATAATAATCCATTGAAAGTACTTTATATATTTGCAGTGCTATCATTTAAGTCATTATTTTTGAGCATACTTCTGCTTATAAAAATGTTTTATTATGCTGAAGGATATTTTAATCCATCTACTGTTTACTGAATCTCTTTATTGAGTAATTGACCTACACCATGTGGGCTATTGTAATGTATACACAGTGAGAGAATCATCTAATGATGCATTTCTTAGAACATACCCTGTTGGTAAATGATGCATAAGCCTGCATAGGTAGTTGCAGATTTTATTATGATTTCTACCCTCATGGAACAGAGGATATATTTTTAAATATATTCCATATGATGTAGTCTTGAATATATTCTTATAATAGTAATATTATAATCAATATTAATTACAAATGTAATTTATAAGGCTATATTACAATATTATTTTGAAGACAATATAATTACTGGGAAAAGGAGTAGAATGAATGGTTCCTAGTACTCATTAATGATAATCAATACTGGGTTCTGATAGAACTCCTGAGCAACCTTAGGTTTGATATGTATGACTTTCTGCTTATTAGTACTAGTAATGGCTCCAAGGATAACAGACCCTAGACACATTTGGGGCTAGATTTTCATAAAACAAAAATAATTTACTTCCTAGGCATGATTTTCCTGTAGGCACTGAATGATGGTAAAATAAAGCAAACAGTAGTTCTCAGGAAATATTTGATGAAGTAAATGAAAAAATAATAACCATCTAAAGGTGTCTATTCTTTTTCAACCATGCAAGTAACAACATATTTTTTAGACATAAGAACTTACATGATGAGGTGTTCTAGAATGTTATTAGGCAGGTGTAGCTGTTTTGTTCTCTCTGTGGTTGGGGAGAAACAATCTATATTTTAAAACACATTTTCACCAAGCAAATTCCTTCCTTGAGATGTTTAATATCGTCTCACAGACACATTTCCAGATTAGGATCTAGTTGGTCTGTGTAGCTGGAGCAAGCAAATATCATCTAAAAGTTTAGGTTAAGAGGTGAAAATTTTTTAAGAATCTTAATTAGAGGTATTTCTCCAGGGAAAACCCCAATTACTATTGAAGTATCTTGCTCCGTTTTTTAAAGTTCACAGATACACAGACATGGAAAGATTGAGGCAAAAGAAAAATCAAGTGAAACCAGTCATTTAATATATAATATGCCTTCTAGGGAATCATAAAACATTGAGGAATGTAAACATACAAATGCCACACCTTCTAAACCAACAGGAAGATACTTTCTTCCTTTGCCTTTAAGGAGAATCTTAGCAGTAGGTCTGTGTTTATTGTGTGTAACTGTCAGCCAATTAATTAATCCTTATTGCTCCTAAGATACTGATGGTCTCAGAAGACATATTATCTTTGGAACTTAGAATATTTGTTGGTATTACTTGGCATTAATGTGTCCTTTTTGTCTGATATAGCATTTACAAATGACAGAAGTGATATTTTATATTGCTACATATAAAAACTCTTATTTTAAATTAAAGCCATACCAAGGTGGCACAATGAGAGTATTCAAAAACAAGTATCCCACTCATTTTGAAGATGAAAAAGACACCACCCAGTGTTTAATATTCCACTTATCACTGTTGAGAGAACAAACCCTGAACATATTTTATACCACACATATCAACTTTGGAGGTTCTGTTTTCATGAAAATGTCATATAAGTCTCCAAAGGCTAATGACTTACTGTGTTCTATGATAATGATACTAAAAAAAAATGTAGGTCCTAGGTTTAGGTAGTCAGAAATTAGCAAGCTTGAAGGTCTTCAAGGATGGACACTTCACTCACAATCAGTTCCCAACCTAATCATTCTTATCCTTGTTAACACACTAATATTGAGAAAAAAAAACATAATCATAATTCATGAGTTGGTATTTAAATAATAATAAATTTGTGGCCCATTCATATGTATTTCAGTAAGTGTCTATATATCCTAAGTTCTGAACAATGAAAAGGGAAGCACTGTCTCACTTTACACACAAGAACTTCTATGTTTGACTCCATAAAATATAGCTGCATTTGTGGTGCAATATTGTGTACCCTAATAAAGCTTGCCTTGAGGATCAAAGAAATAGAGCAAGCCACAGCCAACCTCACCTTGCCAACTCCTCAACCCATCCTGTTTCTTCATACTGAAAGCCTCTGAATCCTCACCCAAAAGGATCTCAGCTGAACTGCTTTAGTTCCTGTTTCCTCACACCTTATATACCTTTCTCTGCCCTGCTGTCACTTCCTGGGATTAAAGACAAATGCGCTTCCCAGTACTGTGATTAAATGTGTGTGCCACCACTGCCTGGCTCTGTTTCTGGTGTGGCCTTGAACTCACAGAGATCCAGATGAATCTCTGCCTCCCAAGTCATAGGATTAAAGGTGTGTGCCACCACTATCTGGCCTGATCCTCAAGGCAAGCTTTATTGGGGTATACAATATATCACCACATGGACTCTCTGAATCTATCTACCAACACTATGTCTGAAATCCCTTTTACAGTAGAACAGATTAATATATTCAGTATTTGATTTTTATGCTTTAAGGTCACATTTATAAATTTTAATGCAACTTGTGTTCCCAAGTCCTTTATTCTTCCATTTTTAATATCTCTCTCTCTCTCTCTCTCTCTCTCTCTCTCTCTCTCTCTCTCTCTCTCTCTCTCTCACACACACACACACACACACACACACACACACACCTACATGCACACCTCTGCATATTATGGAAACTCCAACATAGATTACAAAAATTGGCAAGGAAAGAGAGAATCTCAATTGAGGAATTGCCTCCATCAGATTGGTATGTAGGCATGTTTATGGGGTACTTTCTTAACTATTAACTATTGTAACAAACCCACCGTGAGTAGTGCCATCCCTATGCAAGTGGGTCTGGTCTGTAAAAGAAAAGCAGCTGACCAAGGCAGAAGAAACAATCCAGTAAGCAGCATTCCTCCATGATGTCTGTGTAGTCTGTTTCTGGGTTCCTGCCTTGAGTTCCTGCCTTGGTTTTTCTTAGTGATGGACTATAACTTGTAAACCTTTTTGTACACAAAAGGGAAAAAGGACTTTCACAGTCATCATTGATTCAATTGTTTTCCTTTATTTCTTCCCCTTTTCCCACTTTTCAATAATGTATTATCCAGTGTCTTACAGAGAACGTCATTCTTTTTCTTTCACTTAAATCCAAACATAAGCTGTAATAGCATTGCTTAAATTTCTCTGAAACCACAATTAAAGGTTATTATTTGCTATAATTATTCAAATTTGCTTTAAAGTGGGTTGCTTTATAGCTTAATATAACTTAAGCACAGTTTTTATCCTGTGGCATTCTTTGGGTACTGTATATCTTTGTTTTGTTTTGCTTTTGTTTTTTGCTGATGGACATTCTTCCCCTAGAAGTGAAAATATTTACATACATCTTAGGGCTCTAAAGTCTTATTAATCTTGAAATGTCATCTTCTCTTGTTTTATGACAAGTCCTCACCCTCACACTCAGTTTTTCTTATCTAGTTAAAGTAAGTAGAAACATCTCCTGCTTTATTTTTATTTTTATTTTTATTTATTTATTTATTTATTTATTTATTTTTATTTTCAAATAAAAATAATTTTCTCATAGTAATCATAGAATTGTTTTGGAAGTCATCCTAATAAATTTTGTTTTAAATGGCATTTTTGTCATGATTCAGTTAAAATTATCAGTATTAATTATATTTGCATGTGGCATCATTTCTTAAACTTCCTGGCTCTCCTCTATTTAGTCTCATAATGCAATACCATGGACATGGCAAAGTGTATCAGAGACATGGCCAGTCATCAGTAGCTACAGAACTGAAGCAGAAGTTTCATATCCATGAATGTCTGTGCACATATATTGTATGTGTGCATGGTATAGACAATGTACTTATGCACTCACCACAGTTGTGGTTATCTATACAAACCTGGAAAAGATTTGGCCCATCAATCATTACGCACTGGGGAGGAACCCACAAATCCACCCCTTTTCCTGACAGGCTTTTGACAAGTAATTGTTGTTGTGTAAGGGGTGTCACTTTCTACAGTTGTGTATGCACAGGTAAGTAACCCTTGCTACAGTAAATTACCTCCAATCAACACTAGGGCAAGTAACATTTTGTTAAACTCAGTAGGTTATGTCCTTTCCCCTGCCCAGAAAAAGAAGACATGAAATTAAAACTAGTTAGGAAGAAGGTTTTTCAGCAAGAGAGACAAAGATATGAGGATAGAGAATGATTAAAGTGTATTATGTAAGTGTACAAAACTGTCAAACAACTAAAAAAGAAAGAAAGATGACCTCACATAGTCTGTAGAACATTCCAAACAACTGTATTTCAAAAACTTTAGTGATAGAGATTGAAATGTGCTCCTCAAGATAAACGTGGCTTTGCAAAGATGTTTGCCAGCATTTTTCAACTCATGGTCTGTAGGTGATAGCCACTTCCACCATATGTAGCTGCAGACAGGACTTCATCTTTGACTCAAAATTTTTTCATGTTATAAATTTCTGTTCCAAATTTTCTCATTGCTCAGCCACCTCATCTTCCAAAGGCATCTAATTATTACTGTGTGTTTTTGCCAAGACTAAATTCCTCTGCATCCTGCTTCCATAAACAACATTGAAACAAAATCTGCATTTTCCTATTTGGTAAATGTCAAATTGGGTGAATTTCTCTGAGAAAATAAGCAGCTGTGTCAGAGAGTTCCTTTTCATTTCTTTCATATTTTGTTGCTGCTTTCTCCTCTGTCAGCCATGTCTGTCCATCTATTCCCTAAATGTGGTGCCCATAAATACTTAGTTACTTGTCTACTTTCAAAAATCCGATTTATCTAGGACTTTTCCATTTAAAAGTAATCACTTCTATTATCACCCAATAATTTCAATTTCAATCAAACTGACAATGAGAGATATTTTCTGGCTAAACAAATAGTAAAACTTGTTTGGGCTGAAATGTACTCAAGATCTAACCATGAGGTTATATGTATGCAACTTTTTGCATGTTTTCCAACTTTCTTTGTGTGAAATCTTTATCATGGGCCAGCAGATGCTGCGCAGTGACTAAAGAACCACCACCAAGACTAGCAATCTGAGTTCAGTCGCTGGTATAAGGAGAGAATTGACTTCCACAAGTTGCCACTGACCTGGTTAAGAATACCCTGATGTGCACCACCACCTCCAACATATACACACATACAATAAATGAATAAAATATAATAAATTTTTATGAACTTTGTCATGATCTTATTAATTTACAAATTAAAATTTCTAGGTAGTACAAGCCAAAAATTTATGATAGTGAGTTAGAATTACATCATGGAATTTACTTCCTGCTGGAAACTGAGAATAGCAACAGGACTTGAGATTTTTATTCAGTTCATGAAAACACTTACTTTGTTAATACATTGCAATGAAACCACACAAACATAAATTAGATAGAATAATATATATGAGGATATCAGTTATCATGTTCATTAATACAAATACATGAATATCACTAATAAAATTCCTTTATATAATGAATATTCATATTAGCATCTTTATTATTTCAATGATAAGTATAATGGCAATATATTGATAATTCCAATGTGCAGATAAGAACTTAAACAGAGCAGAGTGTTACTAATACTTCAGATCTGTGTCACATAATTTTATTTTTGCTCCTTTGTCTCATGTTTAATTGTCTAAAAATATTGGTGCAACTGCCTGGCCTGTGCTTATAGCCAAACAGATCAAAAGCCTCCTTTTTGGTTTCATACTTCAATTCTGATAACTATACTTAACTGTAAAAGACTAAATACTACCAATTGAGTTAATAATTCAAAATATATGTTCTTAAAAATGTTTAATCGGAAGCAACTATAGATCTTGTGTTATTCCATGAGCAATTTCTCCAGGAACAAATAGATATATGTATTTTTTTATAGACTTGAGGAACTGAGAGAGCTTTCTAAACCAATATCCTCAATATAAAATCATTTCACCAGGACCCTAAGTCCAAACAAATCAAGACTACTGACACACAGGCTTTGAGAGATCCATGTGTTTGTACTGCTCTTCACTCTGCTCTGACTGCCATAAGACTGGTAAACCTTAAAACTTATTTCAAAGTTGTCATTTTCATCTGATTTTCCAGATATGTGTGTATGATACCTCTGAGCTCCTTATAGAATTTCAGTCCTTTATTTTGAAATAAAAGCAACACTCTCATAAAAAACTTTACATTCATGACATTTCTAACCATCTTCTTCCCAGGAATAGTGAACTCTGCTCATACATCCAGCTCTAAACAAAGCTAAGACTCAATTTCAAAACAGAAATATTTTTGTTTAAAACTCTGCTTACTCAGTAGAAAGCAAACCTCCCACATCCCACTCACACTTCCTTTCCCATACGCTCCCTGTTGCCCATCCCTTTCTTTTGTTCTTTATTTCCTTCCCATTGTTCTTTCCCCAATATCCTATTCCTTGTTTTTCACAAACTTCAAACCCTATTTAGCTTGTTGTCTTAAATTCTATGATGAACAATTTTCTATATGATCAATATTATCTATAATATAATTTAGAGTGCTTATGTCACTTTCTCCCCTGTGGGCATATTTATTTCATTTAACATTCTCCTAATGCTGAATCTGCCTTTGAATTTTGAAAGGTAATGATGTTAAATGTATGAATAGAACTAAAAAAATAAGAATTCTTTTCTTTCTTAGTCATTGCTACATTAGACTTAAAATTTCTATTTTCTGCATATCTATTTTACTTTTTATCAAGCATGAACTTTAGAAAAGCCTTGAATTTGAAACAATGCTGCTTTTCAGCTAATGTATTACAACTCTCTTGTTTCATCACTATTTCATGACTATGTGGCTATGCAGATGTATTCTGGTATCCAAATCGAGTATTATTGATGATATATCCATTATGGCCTGCTCATGCATATGCAAATGATGAACAACAATCTATGGGTTTTCCCTATCCTTTCATGTTATCATTCATCATCAAAATTTATAGATGACACAGTATATGCTCAATTCAGAAAAAGACAGAACACAAAAGATATGATAAGAATGTCTTTAGCTTAGAGAATTCAAATAAAAGTAAGAATAATGTAATAATGATGGTAGCAAGCAAGCATTGATATTTTTTCATATTCCCCAAACTACTAAGCTGAAAAACCATACTCATTGAAATCCTAAAACATCAAAGTCCCTAAAGTCTAAAATCCAAGAAGACTGAACATAAGACAAGCAAACAAACAAGATTCTCAATTCTGTGACCCTAGAAAAACTAATTTCTAAAAATTTTTAAAGGATGTTAGTATGGTGTCCTTGACCCTCCGGCTCCTACAATCCTTTCTCCTCTTCTTCTGCAGGATTCCATGAACTCCACCTTATGTTTGGCTGTTGGTCTGCATCTGTTTATTTCAGTTGCTGGATGATGCTACTCTAATGACAATTGGGTTAGGCACCAATCTGGTCACAGGAGATGGCCAGTTCAGGCTCCATATATTGTTAGGAGTTTCAGCTGGGGTCATCCTTGTAGATTCCTAGGAGATCCCCTTGTGCCAGGTTTTTAACTGACCTCAAAATGTCCCCGTTTCCAGCAGTCTCTTTCAATACTGTCCCCCTCCACCTCCCCTGCCCCTACCTGATCACTCATGTTCCCATCCTCACCCTCCCTCAATTCACTCATGAAATTTCTTCTATTTCCCCTTCCCATGGAGATCTGAGTGTCCCCCATGAACTGTCCTTGTTACCTGGTCTCTCTAGGTCTGTGGATTGTAGCATAGTTAGCTTTTATTTTACAGCTAATATCAACTTATGGGTGAGTACATACCATGTTTGTCTTTCTCGGTCTGGGTTATTAAACTCAGGATAGTTTTTTCTAGTTTCGTCCATTTGCCTCCAATTTTCCTGGTGTCCTTGTTTTTAACAGCTGAGTCATACTCCATTGTGCAAATGTACCACATTTTCTTTATCCATTCCTCCATTGACGGGCATCTAGATTGTTTCCAGGTTCTGGCTACTACTACAAATAAAGCTACTATGAACATAGTTGAGCAAGTGTCCTTGTGTAATGATTGAGCTTCTTTTGGGTATATGCCCAAGTGTGGTATATCTAGGTCTTGTGGTAGGTTGATTCCCAGTTGTCTGAGAAACTGCCACACTGACTTCCAAAGTGGCTTTACAAGTTTGCACTCCCATCAGCAACTAAGGAATGTTCTCCTTGTTCCATACCCTCTCCAACATGTCACTTGTGTTTTTAATCTTAGCCATTCAGACAGGTGTAAGATAGAATCTCAGAAGAAAACTCTCAAAATCAACTAATCTGGGCTCATGGAGGCTCACAGAGACTGAACTGACAACCACGAGCCTGCATGTTACCAACCTAGGCACTCTGCATATATGTTAAGGTAGTATAGCTTGTTCCTCTTGTGGGACTCCTAACAGTAGGAACAAGGGCTGTCTCTGGACTCTTTTATAGGCATTAGAACCATATGCATGATATTGGGTTACCGTAATCAGCCATAATACATGGAGAGATGCTTAGTATTACTGTGACTTGGTATGCCATGTTTTGTTAATACTCATGGGAGACCTGCCTTTTCCTCAACAGAAATGGAGAAGTGGCTTGTAGGCTGGAAACAGAAAGGGGATAGGAAGAGGGACTGAGAGGAGAGAAGGAAGGGGAAACTGTGGCTGGGATATTAAATAAATAAATAAATAAATAAATAAATAAATAAATAAATAAATAAATAAATTTATTAAAAATGTTCCTTTATCTTACTTACCAGGAATAAATTGTCTTCAGTTTCCTAGCACTTCAAAAACTATTCCCTGTAAGCAAAATACTGCTGCTTTTAAAAAAAATGCATGATTTTAAAAAGACATTCATTTCAAAACCACGTGAGAAAACTTCGTAGGCCACTTTGAAGAATAAAATAGATAATAGTAGTTAATAATAGACAACATCATGATATTTTTGCCAAGCATAAACATCCTAATATACAAATAAAAGCTACATGGCTGTCAGTTCTGAGCAAACTGACTTGATAGTTCATAAAGAAGTATATGTGTATACATTACTCTGGGTATTATTCCTAACTTCAGACACTTGAAATATAATGGATAGTCCATGTCATTTGATAAAGCTGATCAAAGCTGGTGGTTTTCTACCACGTATGCAAGCCTACAGGATTAGAGATCTGATATCTGAGGTAGCAGGAGATACAAGTACATCCCAGCTCTTAGACAAAGTCCAATTTGTCCTCTGCACACATTCTATCTGAGCCTTGCTCAACATAGCAAAACTCTCTTGCACAGATGAACACACTACGCTTTGCCCCAAGTTTGGCTTTCTGTTTACATCGCATCCTCCTGAAAAAAAACATTGCTTATGGCTTTAAGTATTTCAACAATGAAGATTTTAACATTGCAGAACTGTGACTTAGGGAATTTAGACCCTAAGAATTTTGATTAGTAGGGTTTCAAGGATCTATATGATGATATTCATAAGCCTGTCTACGTATTTGGTTAAGGACTAATACTGCACAGAATGCTGATAGTATAATAGAAACCATGCCCTATATAGCACACGAATTCAGTTCAACATGTACATTGTATTTTTAATTTTATTTTAGAATTTTCTACATGAAATTTTACATCATTTTTATCCCTATCTCTTCTCCTCTCTCTATTTTCTCCCTGGCCCCTTCCATTCCATCTGACACTTAGGATTTCTTTTAAAATTCTTCCTTCTCTCTCTCTCTCTCTCTCTCTCTCTCTCTCTCTCTCTCTCTCTCTCTCTCTCTCTCTCTCACACACACACACACACACACACAGAGAGAGAGAGAGAGAGAGAGAGAGAGAGAGAGAGAGAGAGAGAGGAGAGGGAGCAAACTAAGTCTATTTACACATATGACCACTTGGGATTGGATAATTATCCAGGGAGCTTTCCCTTGAAGAAAATGTATTCTTCATCTCTCAGCTACCATTGACTACCTGTAGTTCTTCATCTTAGGGTAGAGCGTGTTAACTGGTATTGTCATTATACAAGTCTTGTTTAAGCAACAATATTGTTAAAATTTAATGGGTACAGCCTTCGTATCATGTGTAGAATATACTGTCTAGGAGCAGGCATCCTCATCCTCTGACTCTTGCAATCTTTTCACCTGCTATTCCACAACTTTCCCTGCGTTTTCAGTGTAGAGGTTGCATTGTAGATGTATCAATTGGAATTGGGCAACCCACTGACAAACTTATTATCAATGATCAGTTGTAGATCTCTGTAACAGTCTCCTTCTTTTGCAAAAGGAAGCTTCTTTGATGAAGAGTAAGATCTACACCTACCTGTAGGTATAAGGATAAATTTTGGAATAAATAAAAGTTATATTGGTCTTTTTGGATCTGGATTAGGGTGATTTAGGATGTAGAACATTTCTTTAAGTATTTCATAGCATTTGAGATTCCTCTGTTGAAAATTCTCTGTTTAGATATATAACCCACTTTTTAATTGGCTTGTTTAATTTAATTGGTTTGGTGAGGTCTAGCTTCTTGGGTTCATTATATATTTTAGAAATTAGCCCTCTGTCAGATGTAGATTTGGTAAAAATATTTTCCCATTCTGTAGGCTGACAGTTTGTCCTATTGATGGTGTCTTTTGCCTTACAGGAGCCTTTCTGTTTCATGAGGTCACATTTATTAAAAACAAGCATGGTATGTATTCACTTATAAGTGGATATTAACTGTAAAGTAAAGGATATTCATGCCACAGTCAACAGATCCAGAGAGGCTAAGTAACAAGGAGGGCTCAAGGATGGATGCATGAATCTCCCTGGAAAGGAGAAATAGAATAAATATTGTGGGTGGATTGTGGTCAGGTGGGGATGTGAACAGGAGGATCAGGTAAAGTGGTGAGGGAGAGAGGACTGGGAGTAACAACTGGAATGGGGGCTGCAATTCATGGGTGAGGAAGAAACCTAGTACAATGGAAACTCCTATTAGAGTGACCTTAGCTAAGACTCCCAGTAATGGGGGATATGGAGTCTATGCCAACCATCTCCTCTAACAAAGCAAGACTTCCATAGAGGGCTTGGAACACCAACACAGCCACAAAATCTTTGATCTATAGTTTGTCCTGCCAACAGGATACGCTTGGGTAAAGGTGGCACAAAAATTATGGGAATGGCCAACCAAAGACTGGTCCAACTCAAAACCCATGCCACACGAGGGAGTCCACTTCTGACACTGCCTAGAGAACAGAAGTCAGAAGCTGGATGGCCCAGAAACTTAGGATAGAACCAAACACACCCAGAAAAAAAAGTCAATGAAATGTCTGCTAATAATATCCTGCTATACTGGTAGGCAGAAGCCTAGCATAATCACCATCAGAGAGGTTCCATCCAGCAACTGAGGGAAACAGATGCAGAAACCCACAGCCAAACATTAGGTAGAAATCAGTGAATCCTGAGAGGAAGGGGAAGGAGGATTGTAGAAGCCAGAAGGGTCAAGGACATCACAAGAAAACCAAGAGAATCAACAAACCTGAACTCATAGGGCTTCACTGGGACTGAATCCACAATAAGGGAGCCTACATAGGTCTGTGAAGCTTGGCGTTTTTTGTGGGACTCCTAACAGAGGGAGCAGGGGCTGTTTCTGATGCTTTTTCCTGCTCTTGGGACCCTTTTCCTCCTACTGATTACCTCATCCAGCCTTAATAAGAGGGGAGGTACCTAGTCTTAATGCAACTTAATATGCAATATTTGGTTGATATTCTTGTAGGCCTGCCCTTTTCTGAAGGTAAACAGAGGAGGAATGGATACAGGGGGAAGGATTAGGAAGAGACAAGGGAGAGGAAATTGCAGTCAGAATGTAATATATGAGAGAATAAATTAATAAAAATATAAATTATATTAATTTAGAAAATGGCAGTAACATGTTCTCCTCTAGGGTCTATGACTTCTCCAGCAACAGGTAGTTGGTTAGATTTCAAGTACCAAGCATGAATTTCCTCCTACTTAGTGAGCCTTGAATACAATGAGATAGATAACTATTATCCACAAGATAAAGTACCTCTACTTCAGCATCATTCCTACTCTACCTTAAGAAATCTGAGGCATAAAACATGTTGTATTAGCAACTTTTCCCATCACTGTAATGAAATACTTGATAAAACAGCTGAAGGGAGGAAGCGCTTACTTTGGATCACAGTTTGAAGATCTTTCCTTGCCCTTTCATGAGGACATGGAAGACACTGGCAGGACCAAGGGGCTGCAATTGAATGTATATATGCTACCTTATTGTAATCAACTCAACAAATTCACTTCACTCTGGCTTGTTTTGATTGTTTTTATTTCATTAACATTTTTCTCTCTTTTAGTGAAATGTACTTGTACTAAGTGAGAGCATAGTTTATTTTTTGATCCATTTGGGTGGGTCAGTCAAAGCTGTCTATCTGTCTTTTCCTTCACAAATGATGACGTCCAGCTTCCAGAGTTTGATAGTAAGTCTCTGAAGATGGCAGAAAATATCCTATTTCATTTTTCACATTTGTATGCATGCATATATTGGATCATTCTTAGTTTAGGCACTTTATTATGATAATGAAGAATGAATCATTGATTTGCCCATTGTGATGCATGTAGTTCTTTCTATGCTTCCCTCTTGACAAGATATAGCTGCTGATTTAAGTTTTAAGGAAACAGTAAAACTATGGTAATGATTCCAGATGGAAAAAGATCAAAAACCAGAATGGCTGTTTGGCTTTAATTTTTGGTCCAAGGTAATCACAAAGTGGAGCTCATATGAAATATTGTGGCTTGAAGGCTTGAAAGGTTTTACGGACTCTGGTGATAATGTTTTAAGTATTTTTGCCACAAATTTAAGTGAATTAATAGACCTCCAAGATCCTGTCACTTGATCAATTAAATGTCATTGCCTCTCAGCTGGCAGCCAGTGGAGCCCCTAAAATGTGCAGTATGAAGGAGTCATCTTTACTCAATCTACAGTGGTGCTCCTGGCCCAGAAAAAAACAACAGTTGAAACATATAATTATTAGCTATCTAGTTAACTATTAGCAGGATTAGTGGAGCCTGGAGCCTTCCCTCATAATCAACAGCTCATAAAACCAAAGAATCAAACAACAAAACTTAATTAATGATCAAAATAATGGGTCAGATTCCTACCTCCTGCCTTGGAATGAAACATGACATCTCAGAATGTCCAGAAAGACGTTACTTGAAGAATCAGCCAGCTTAGTTTGGACCAAGAGCAGCTCACTAAGACACAGAATCCTCCAGCTCAAATTAGATTAAGAGCTAGGATTGGACCCATAACAGCTCCCTGAAGACACAGACAAAGCAAGCATAGACTGAACCAAGAGCAGCTTGCTCAGACACAGGGACCCCTTGCACCTATTGGAGGAGAGATGGGCAGACGCCAATGCAAAAATACATACAACATAAAGAGCAATATGGCATTACCAGAAACTAGCTCTTCTACAACAGCAAGACCTGAACATCACAACATAGAAGAAGCACAAGAAAGTGACCTTAAAAATAACATTAAGAAGATGATAGAGGTCTTTAAAGAGGAAATGAAAAATTCCCTTAAAGAAATTGAGGAAAAGTCAAACAAAAATTTGGAAGAAATCAATAAATCCCTTAAAGAAAGCCAAGAAAACCAGGAAAAGCAATTAAATATGTAAAGGAAACATTTCAAGACCTGAAAATTTAAATAGAAACAATGAAGAAAACACAAACTGAGGAAATGCTGGAAATAGAAAATCTAAGTAAATGAACAAGAACTACAGAAGCAATCATAACCAACAGAATACAAGAAATAAAAGAGAGAGTCTCTGGTGTAGAGGATAGAATAGAGGGAATAAATTCATCAGTCAAAGAAAACACCAAAGCCAAAAAACTCATAACACAAAATGTCCAGGAAATCTAGGACACCATAAAAAGGCTAAACCTAAGAATAATAGGGATAGAAGAAGGAGAAGAATAACAACTCAAAGGCACAGAAAATATATTCAACAAAATCATGGGGAAAAAATGTTCCCAACCTAAAGAAAGAAATATTTATGAAGATACAAGAAGCTTATAGAACACCAAATAGACTAGACCCTCCCCCCAAAAAATTCCCCTCACCACATAATAATAAAACCACTAAACATACAGAATAAAGAAAGAGTATTAAGAGCAGCAAAGGAAAAAGGCCAAGTGACCTATAAAGGCAGACCATCAGAGTAACACTCAACTTCTCAATGAAAGCCAGAAGGTCCTGGACAGATGTAATGCAGACACTAAGAGACCATGGATGCCAGCCTAGACTAATATCCCACCAAAACTTTCAATCACCATAGATGGAGTGAACAAGACATTCCAAGACAAAACCAGATTTAAACAATACCTATCCACAAATCCAGCCCTATAGAAAGCACTAGAAAGGAAATTCCAACCACAGGAAGTCAGATGCACTCACAAAAACACAAGCAATAGATAACCCCATAGCAGTAAATCCCAAAGAAGGGAAATACACACACACTACCACCAAAAGATAACAGGAATTAACAATCACTGGTCATTAATAGCCCTTAATAACAATAGACTCAATTCCAATATAAAAAGACAGGCTAAAAGAATGGATATGAAAACAGGATCTATCCTTCTGCTGCATACAAGAAACACACCTCAACTTCAAATATAGACACTACCTCAGAGTAAAAGACTGGGAAAAGACTTTCCAATCAAATGGACTTAAAAGCAAGCTGGTGTAGCTATACTAATATCTAATAAAATAAACTTCAAACTAAAAATCAATCAAAAGAGATCAGGAAGGACATTACATACTCATCACAGAAAAGATCCACCAAGATAAAGTCTCAGTTCTGAACATTTATGCCCCAAGTACAAGGGCACCCACATACGTAAAAAAAATTACTAAAGCTTAAATCACAATCAAACCCCACACATTAATAGTGGGAGACTTCAACAACCCACTCTCACGAATGGACAGATCTGCCAGACAGAAACATAACAGAAAAATAAGGGACCTAACAGATGTTATGACTCAAATGGACTTAATAGATATCTACAGAACATTCCATCCTAACAAAAAGAATATAACTTCTTCTCAGCACCCCATGGAACCTTCTATAAAATCAACCACATACTTGGTCACAAAGTAAATCTCAGCTGATACAAAAAAAAATTGGGCCGGGCAGTGGTGGCACACGCCTTTAATCCCAGCACTTGGGAGGCAGAGCCAGGCAGATCTCTGTGAGTTCGAGGCCAGCCTGGGCTACCAAGTGAGTCCCAGGAAAGGTGCAAAGCTACACAGAGAAACCCTGTCTCGAAAAACCAAAAAAAAAAAAAAAAAATTTGGGAAAACCTCCTGTATTTTATTGGACCACAATGGCTTAGAGTTAGATTTCAACAACAACAAAAATTACAGGAAGTCTACAATCTCATGGAAACTAAATAATACTCAACTGAATTACCAATGTGTAGTCAGTAGATGTTCCGGCTTTGCCCTGGAAGTATTACCCCAATTGAGGCTTCCGGTAACTGTCATGTCTATGAGGCAGGCCGAGAGAGGAGCCCTTAAGACCTGAGATCAAGAGATGCTGGCTCTCTGGGTTCCTGGAAGCTGGAGGTAGATCGAGCAGAGTTCTCCAGAGAACACTGCTAGACTGCACTTCACCTTTCTCTTTACTTGTAAGTTATCCCACAAAATAAACCTCACTTTTAACTATGCGAAGTTGCCTTAATACTTCCACCAATACCAACGGGTCAAGGAAGAAATAAAGAAAAATTAAAGACTTCCTAGAATTCAATGAAAATGAGTATACTACATACCCAAACTTATGGGACACTATGAAAGCAGCGCTAAGAGGAAAATTCATTGCACTAAATGCCCACATAAATAAGTTGGAGAAATCTCACACTAGCAAATTAAGAGCACACCTGAAAGCTCTGGAACAAAAACAAGCAAACTCACCCAGGAGGAGTAGACATCAGGAAATAATCAAATTGCTAGCTGAAAACAATAAAGTAGAAATAGAACGATACAAAGAGTCTATGAAACAAAGAGTTGTTTTTTTGAGAAAATCAACAAGGTGGACAAGTCCTTATCCAAACTAACCAAAAGGCAGACTGAGAGCATCCAAATTAACAAAATCAGAAATAAAAAGGGAGACATAACAACAGACAACGAGGAAATCCAGAGAATCATCAGGTCATACTTCAAAAACCTGTATGCCACAAAATGAAAAATCTAAAAGAAATGGACAATTTTCTGGATAGGTACTACATACCAAAGTTAAATCAAGACCAGACAAACAATTTAAAATAGACCAATAATCCCCAAGGAAATAGAATCAGTCATTAAAAGTCTCCCAACCAAAAAAAAGCCCAGGACCAGATGATTTCAGCACAGAATTCTACCAGAATTTCAAAGAAGAGCTAATACCAATACTCTTCATATTGTTCCGACACAATAGAAACAAAAGGAACATTATCAAACTCCTTTTATGAGGCTACAGTTACTCTGATACCAAAACCACACAAAGATGCAACAAAGAAAGAGCATTACAGACCAATCTCCCTCATAAACATTGATGCAAAAATACACAATAAAATATTGGCAAACCAAATCCAAGAACACATCACAAAAATTATTCACCATGACCAAGTAGTCTTCATCCCAGAGATGCAAGGATGGTTCAACACAGGAAAATCTGTCAATATAATACACCGTATAAACAAACTGAAAGAAAAAAAAAAAAAAAACACAATCATCTCACTAGATGCTGAAAAAGCCTTTGACAAAATCCAATACCCCTTCATAATAAAAGTCTTGGAGAAATCAGGAATACAAGGAACATACCTAAACACAATAAAGGCAATTTACAGCAAGCCAACAGCCAACATCAAATTAAATGGGGAGAAACTCAAAGCAATTTCATTAAAATCAGGAACAAGACAAGGCTGTCCACTCTCCCCATATTTATTCAATATAGTACTTGAAGTTCTAGCTAGAGCAATGCTGTGGATATTGCTCTGTATGCTGTGAATGTTTTGCTCTGATTGGTTAATAAATAAAGTGCTGATTGGCCAGTAGCCAAGCAGGAAGTGATGGCGAGACAGAGAAGAGAAGTCTGGGAAGAGGAAGACTGAGTGAGGAGTTGCCAGCCAGACACAGAGGAAGCACGATGTGAAGGCAGAGCTGAAGAAATTATGGGCTAATTTAAGTGTAAGAGCTAGTCAATAGTTAGCCTGAGCTAATGGCAGAACAGTTTTAATTAATATAAGCTTCTGCGTGATTATTTTATAAGTGGCTGCAGGGTCTGTAGGGCCAGGCAGGACACAAGAAAATTTCAGCTACAGAGCAATAAGACAACAAAAGGAGATCAAGGGGATATAAATTGGAAATGAAGAAGTCAAACTATCACTATTAGCAGATGATACGATAGTATACATAAGTGACCCCAAAAATTCTACCAGGAAACTCCTACAGCTGATAAACACCTTCAGTAATGTGGCAGGATACAAGACTAACTCAAAAAAAATCAGTAGCCCTCCTATATACAAATAATAAAGAGGTTAAGAAAGAAATCAGAGAAACATCACCCTTTACAAGAGCCACAAATAATATAAAATACCTTGGGGTAACTCTAGGCAAGCAAGTGAAAGACCTATATGACAAAAACTTCAAGTCTTTAAAGAAAGAAATTGGAGAAGATATTAGAAGATGGAAAGCTCTCCCATGCTCATGGATAGGTAGGATTAACATAGTAAAAGTGGCAATCTTACTAAAAACAATCTACAGATTCAACACAATCCCCATCAAAATTCTGGCACAATTCTTAACAGACCTTGAACGAACACTACTCAATTTCATATGGAAAAACAAAAACCCAGGATAGTGAAAACAATCCTGTAAAATAAAGCCACCTCTGGAGGCATCACCATCCCTGACCTCAAGCTCTACTATAGAGCTATAGTAATAAAAAACAGCTTGGGATTGGCATAAAAACTGACATGTGTGCCAACAGAATCGAACTGAAGACGCTGACATTAACCCACACACCTATGAACACTTGATTTTTTACAAAGAAGCCAAAACTGTACCATGGAAAAAAGAAAGCATTTTCAACAAATGATGCTGGCATAACTGGATGTTAACATGTAGAAGATTACAAATAAATCCATATCTATCAACATGCACAAAACTCAAGTCCAAGTGGATCAAAGACCTCAATATAAAACCAGTTAAACTGAATCTGATAGGAGAGAAAGTAAGAAGTAGTCTTGAATGCATTGGCACAGGAGACAACTTCCTAAATATAACACCAGTAGCACAGACACTGAGAGCCGCAACTAATAAATTGGACCTCCTGTACTACTGTAACTGAGAAGATTCTCTAAGGCAAAGGACACAGTTAGTAAGACAAAACAGCCTACAGAATGGGGAAAAATCTTCACCAACCCTACGTCTGACAGAGGGCTGATTTCCAAAATATATAAAGAACTCAAGAAACCAGACATCAAAATACCAAATAATCCAATTAAAAATGGGCTATAGAGATAAACACAGAATTCTCAACAAAAGATTCTCAAATGGCTGAAAGAAATCTAAGGAATTGATCAACATCCCTAATCATCAGGGAAATGCAAATCAAAACAACTCTGAAATACCATCTTACACCTGTCAGAATGGCTAAGATCAAAAACACTGATGAAAGCTTATGATGGAGAGGATGTGGAGCAAAGGGAACATTTCTCTACTGTTGGTGGGAGGGCAAACTTGTACAGCCACTTTGGAAATCAGTACAGCTTCTCAGAAAATTGGGAATCAATCTATCTCAAAACCCTGCTCTACTACTCTTGGGCATATACCCAAGGAGTGCTCAATCATATCACAAGGACACATGCTCAACCATGTTCATAGCAGCATTATTCATAATAACCAGAACCTGGTAACAACCTAGATGCCCCTCAACTGAAGAATAGAATAAGAAAATGTGGTACATATACACAATGGAGTACTACTCAGCAGTGAAAAACAATGACATCATGAAATTTGCTGGCAAATGGATGGAACTAGAAAATATCATCCTGAGTGAGGTAACCCAGACTCAGAAGGAAAAACATGCTATGTACTCATGCATAAGTGGATACTAGATGTAAAGCAAAGGATAACCAGACTATAACCCACAACTCCAGAGAAGCTAGCTAACAAGGAACCCAAGGAGGTATACATGGATTGCCCTGGGAAAGGGAAATAGATGAGATCTCCATGAGTAAACTGGAGATGAGGGGTGAGCAATGGAGGGTAGGGGATTGTGGATGAGAACATAAGGGAATGGTGCGGTCCAGCTGGAACAGGGATGGAGAGGGAAAGCAATGAAAGAGATACCATGATAGAGGGAGACATCATGGGGATAGAGAGAAACTGAGTTCCCTAGGGAAGAGAAGTTCCCAGGAATCCCCAAGGATGACCCCGGCTTGGATTACTAGAAATAGAGGAGAGGGTGCCTGAACTTAACTGGCTTACCCCAGTGACCAGATCAGTGAATACCCTGTCATCACAGAGCTTTTCTCCAACGACTGATGGAAGCAGATGTGGAGATCCATAGGCAGAGCTCCAGGAGTCTAGTCAAAGAGAGAGAAGAGGGATTCTATGAGCAAGTGCATCAGGATCATGATGGGGAAACCTGCAGAGACAACCAAACCAAACTAGTGGGAAAACATGAAAGTTGGATCAATGGCTGTGGAGCCTGCATGGGACTGGGCTAGGCCCTCTGAATGGCAAGACAGTTGTGTAGCGTAATCTGCTTCAGGGGCCCCCTGGTAATGTGATCAGAATCCATCCCTGGTGCTTGAGCAGGCTTTTTGGAGCCCACTACCTATGATGGGACACCTTGCTCAGCCTTGAGGCAGGGGGAGGGGCTTGGACTTGACTACTAGAAGTGCCTCCCCATGGGAGGACTTACCTTCTTGTAGGAGGGAATGGGGGATGGGTTGGGAGGGGGAGGCTGGAGGGGCAGGAGGAGGGAAGAGGGGATTATTGGTATGTCAAATGAATAAAAAATTTTCTTAATTAAAAAAAAAGAAGTTACTTAATAACTGTCAAGCCCGATTCTTGTATCCCTGTACCTTGGAAGATACTGTCTAGCAATAGGCTTTGTCATAAAGAATAAAGTCATGCTGCTTCCCCTCCTATGGGAATTAAATGAAATGAGCCTGTCAATCAACTGAAAATGTGCCTCAGGAAAATCTATCTTCTCTAAAGTCTTAAAGAACAATATAAAATCTAACTAAAATGTAGAACCACGTGTTTGCCTCTGGGCACTACTTTCACCCTTTGAGAGTATGCTAACATCTACTCTGTAATAAGCTGTATCTTCTACTACAATCTGGGTATCTTGTCTCAATTCTTTCTTTTTGCTGTGTTGTTGTTGTTGTTGTTGTTGTTGTTGTTGGTGGTGGTGGTGGTGGTGGTGGTGGTGGTAGTTGTGGTGGTGGTGGTATGTATAAGTAGTATACGTATGTGGATGTTCATGTGAGTAATTGTAGGTACAGGAGTGTCACAGCAAGGTCAAAGAACACCCTCAGGTGTTAACCCTTATCATTCCTGTTTGAAACAGGGTCTGTTTTGTTGGTTTCACTACATACAACAATCAAATTGCTCCAAATGCTTCTAGGGATTCCCATGTCTCCATTTCCTATTTCATGGTAAGAATATGGGAGATACAGATGTGGCCAGTCTGCCAGGCTCTATGCTATTTCTGGAATTCTAGTCTCAGATAATCATACTAGTGCAGTTAGTGATTTAACTAAGCCATTGCCTAGCCCCTCAATTATTCTACTGGAAATGGTAAGAGTTGAGGAGCCAAGGAGAGTATAGAGCAAGATCCCAGTGACATAATGACTTGTGAACATTCTTGTGAAAGAAAGAATTTTTTTAGTTTCCCTTTCCCTCCCTGCCTTCAATGTCCCTTAGTACAATCCCACAAATACATAGAGTGATGCTCCCTAATTAAGAAAGGAATGGGATTTTTGATTTGGTAGTATTTCCTTTTTTAAGATCTCAACTAGGACAGGCAAGATGTGTCAATGGCCAAGAATGCTTACTACCTCTTCCTGAGCACCAGAGTTCAGCTTACAGTACCCATGTTGGGTGATGCATAATTTCCTCTTCCAGGGGCTCTAACACCCTCTTCCAGATATCACAGAGGCACTGGCATACATGCATGTGCTTGTACACACACACACACACACACACACACACACACACACACACACACACACAAGCATAAATGCATAAAAACAATTTTAAATAAATTAGTATTTAAAGAGCTCAAATAATATGCCTATGGTGATTAGCTTTATTTTAAAGAACTCCAAGTAATAGTTTATAAAAAGCCACTGATATGCTCCATATTGACATAAAAAGGTGTAATTTTGCCACTGTCCTTAACTGAACAATATATAAATAACACAAATGTAAATGTTCTGACATTAGGAAGAACAGCAGGATTCATGAAACAACCTGACCAATTTTGCCTTCAGCTTTGAAGCATATTTTGTTGTTCAGGGTCAGTTGTGAGGACATAGAAAGCCAGATTGTCTGTTTTAATTGAGCATCCCACCTGCAGGGATTAATACCTGCAGGGTAGACTTGCATAGGCCTTCTGGGTTGATCCACTAAAGAGTAAGCTTCCATCAAGTGAAAGGCCTTTCTCAGCCACTCAAGGCAAAGTCATGGGAAGGCTTTGAAGTAAATACTCATGACACGTTCTCCTCTCCTGTCCCTTAAGTGAGACCACCACCAAGGAGATGAGAATAAAGATCATGGTGACAGTGCTGCTAGTGCTCCAGGGGACATGAAAATGTGAAAGGGTGGCATAGTGGCTAGCAGACCTGCAGGGCTTATAAGCAGAGGATCACACTTGTGAACTAATAGAAAACAATATATTAAACTTCTTTAAAAATGAAAAGAGTTTACTTGTGAAAGAGGAGGCATTGCCACAGTGTGCGTGTAGAGTCAGTTCTCTCCTTCCAACAGTGGGTCCCAGTTTTGAGCTTGGTGGCAAATGATTTACTCAATAACCCATCTGATTAACCCCTGTGTTGAGACTTTAGATTTGACATATTTTGGTGTCTGTTTACTTATATTGCCCCATCTCTAAGAGAGGGAAACAGTTTTCTTCATTTTTTTTTCAAATAGTGTGGGTTGCTTGATAGCTCTGACTATTAAAAAATTCAGTGGGTCAAATAATGTTTGAGTACACTATGTCAGAAACCTAGATGAACTCAACTATGTCTTCCTGCAGCATCAGAATTTATTGAATAATGATAAACTCACAAAGTATCTTTCACTAGTACAAATTTTCCAACTTGTCTCAATTCCCCTTGGTAGTTGGATAAGGCAGATGCTGTTTCTTTTATTCCTATCTTAACCACTAACACTAGCTCTGAGATCACATGTTACATGGTAAACGGGTGCATATATAGATTTACATAATCAATTTAACTAGCCAAACAGGTTTCATCTGAGTTCAAGAAGCTCCTAGGAGACATTATGGAGAGGCAGTACTAAGGAGGTGACAGGGGATCTCTTTCAGGAATCTGTAATCAGATAACAAACCCTTCTGGCAGATTCTAGAGTCTCAGCCACAGAGTTAGCAGGGTCACAGGTTTGTGACAAGCCACAGGATCAGTCAAACTATAGAAGCAAGGTACAGGATTATGAATATCATAGAGACAAAGGACAGAATCAGTTCTAGTGGGACACATGGGTAGACAAGTGAATGATAGTTCCAGGTGGAAGCATAGACAGATTCAAGCAGGCCATTGTGAGTGTCCTCTGCTTGCCAGGCTCTTGACAAATACACTGGTGTTAGATGAGTTCTAACACAGCTTAGTGGGGGCAATAACTATTGTCTGGATAGGGACCATCCTCTTTATAGAGTATTTGCACCTGTCCTCAGCTGGAGTGTTCAGTGATTTCTCAGGCTTCATTGTCTTGACATGATATTTTAACCCAAGTTACTTTAATAAGTTCATAGGGTGGCACCCTTTTATTTTTAGAAATAAGTTATCCTGGGAAGTACTGTAACTCATGGGAAGTACTAGTCATAGAGTGTTGATTACATGCCAACCAGGATGTAAAGTCACACCACCTCTGTGTTTTCACCAAGATGGAATCAAGAGATGCTTGTAAAATAGTGTCTCCCAAGCAAGGCAAAGCCAGCTAAATCATTGTTTACACAAAATGAGATAACTTAGAGCATGACATGACCTGGTCTCAACATTACACCCCAAATTAAAGTCTACTCCGAATATCAGGATGGAACAATCTATTTGGGAATAGAGTCATTGTTGCTTTAAGAGAGTAGCCATTCTCTGAGGCATCACATGACAATTTCCATTAAGGAAGAGAAGTAGTGGTGGTGACCTACAGAATGTTAGGTAGTCAAGGTAGGGAATTAAGCAAAACAATAGAGTGATACGTGTTTGGTAATGGTAGTGATGCTTATAAATACTCCCACATAGATAGAGATAGAGGAGATGCACAGGATGCCTGCCTACCCTCCAACTGCCTGTGACATTGAAACATATTACAGTATTTGGGAGGCTGAATGTTCACTGATGACAAGACTCCATGACACGCAGTTTCTGAGATCGACTTTGTGGTACTTTCTGGTGATGCAGCTGATTTGGGAGTCACTCAAGTTCTTCTAAGTAACTCCCTACCCATGCTCAGTACATAAGCTGGATAAACTATGTTGACCGAGCTCAAGTTGAGTGAAATACTTACTTTGGTCTGTTATCAATGTCCAATCTGAAGGGAAGACATATTTGTTCAGATCTCCTCAGGAAAAATAATAGCACAGCTATATTAAGATAAGGTTTGGGAAAAGATGTTTGTCTGGAGTGAACCCTGAAACTTGAAGAAAGTGCCCTAGCAGAGAATATGAAAGGACACTTCAAAAGGGGCCACATGAGCACAAAGAGCGAGAGAGCGAGAGAGCGAGAGAGCGAGAGAGCGAGAGAGAGAGAGCGAGAGAGAGCGAGAGAGAGAGAGAGAGAGAGAGAGAGAGAGAGAGAGAGAGAGAAAGAAAGAGAGAGAGACTTCTGTCATGCTGTTGCAGTCAAGGAGCATCCCAGGGTCATTTGAAGCTAGAGGAGGCAAGAACAGTTCTTTCATTTGAGACTTCAAATAGTGTAGCCCTGCTGACGATTTGATTTCAGTCTTCCAGTCTCTAGAACAGTTAAAACACATATTCTAGTGTTTGATTCGATAGGTTTTGTAACTTGTTTCTGAAAAAGTAACTAACACCAAACAGCTCTATAACTTAACATTTAGTGTTTATTAAATAGTTTATTTGATTATGTTAATCCCTTTTGACAATGTCACTATGTCTGGTCAAGGCAGACAAGCCTCAGTAGAAGGTGGTAGACAGATTTCTTGGATTTGAAAGATTCAAAGCATTAACTAGGAGAAAGCATTCTGAAACCATGGTCTGAATGAACTTCTCTTCTCAAACTGTTTCAAATCCTTTAATACCACCAGCCTTTGATTTTCTGGATGAGACCACCTCCTCTGTTGTTAGCTCTGTCTCTGCATGAATGAGTGTTCTTCACATAACAATGGTTGAAATTGATGTTCCTGTTACAAAAAAGGTAAAAGAGCATCGTGGATTTAGAGTTGAAATATAATCTAGGGTTTCATCTAGCTTGATGGAAATTTCTACCTGCTTTTAATATCTGAAAGAATTTTAAAAGACAGTTTCATCAACCAATATTGTAAGGTTTTTTATCATAGCTTGAGAGAATGATAAAAAGGGAAATCTCCAAAGCTGCAAGTTGTTAGAATTTTAAGAACTAAAGCATTTTCTAAAAATTAGATTCATGCTTTTAAATTTGCTGGTGACATCTAAATACCATGGTGATTTATATCTTGGAACATTACCTAAAAAACAGACATTGATACAATCAAATAATAGCTGTCTGCTTTTTTTCTTACTATTAGAATGATAATTTTATTCCATTTGTCCCATAGAGATTTTTATTACTGTAAAGGTATTTTTGTACAGAAGTACTTTATTAATTATGGTGTGACTGCTTTGTAAAAAAATATGTATATATATATATATATATATATATATATATATATATATATATATATATATACAAAGACTCTGAAGGGAATTGGAGAGACACCTCAGAGGATAAGAGTGCTTGCTCTGCAAGTATGAGGAACTGAGTTACATGTAACTCCAGCCCCAGAAGGTAGAGAGAAGCAGATCCCAAAGTCTTGCTGGCCAGTTAGTGATATCAAAAAGGTGAGTTCCCAGTTAAGTGAGAGACCTTGTCTCAAAGCAATAATGCAGAGATAGTAATAACAAGATATCAATTTACAAATCTATTTGTTAAATAACAATAATAGAAAGAAAGACACTAAGTATCTTCCTTTGGCCTCTACTCGCTCATACATGGGTGTGGTCATCCATATATTCATGTAGATATAGCACATATATAGTCTCTAATAGATAAAGACTTTATTTTCAATTGATTTTTTTCAGTAGAACTGTTCATTAATACAGAAATGGATGCCAAACTGCATTGATATGGTCACAAAAAACACAGCAATGTATATATAGAAATAATCATATATATATGTATATATAGATATACATACATAATGTGAACACCACAATTAAACAAGTAACAGGTATTAATATATATTGGAGCCTTCTGGAGCTGAGCTGCCTGAAACCCTTCAGAGACTGTCGCATCATGGTCAATTTCCAGAGACAGATTAATCTGTGGCGATTCAGTATTCACACTCCTCATAGTCTGGAGGATAATCCTAGTGATGTGACACACGATCATGATACACAGCCTCATAAATTGGTACAGAAAAGCATGCACTGAATACTACATTTGATAAATTAAAGATGACTGACATTGGTGTTTGGAAACTGAAGGCTGTTCCATTTTGAACAAATCTAGTTGTCAGGGGTGGCATGTGAAAATGAAGCTTCACGGGGAGGGAGTTGTCCCCTAGAAAAACAATCAAGTCTTAAAATTAGGTCTAGAAATCCAGAAAATGCCCTTGTATCTATTATTAGTTATGCACACTTCATGTCGTGAGAGTTTAACACCCGGGATGTTTGGTATTATCTTAATAGAGTTAACATATTGTAACCATTCTTCCAGATGTGAAGATATCCTAAAAAGATACTCATGTCCCACCTTTCGGCTAAGAGCCTATTGAAACAAGGTACCTCAAGGAATTGTACCTTCCCCTGGGAATCTTATGCTGGGAAAAAAAAAGGCAAATGTTCCATGCCACCCTGAAAGGGAAGGTGTCTCTCAGAAAGAAATGTCGCATCTTGCTGACAACTTAGAGATCTCTATGCAGGAAGGACTGCATTTCTGGACTGGGGCTGCTCAGCAATGCATACCTCTGGCCCACTATCTAAACCTAAACCTCATGTCAGGAACCCCAAAGACGGATTTGGGGTAGGTTTTGGAGGGTCACTACATCTCATTGTTCCTTTTCCCAATGTGACCACAATGGATAAATCTCCATTTTCTGTTTGTCACTATTACTTGGTTGTTTAATTGGCATATTTAAGGTTGGGTGCACAAAGCTGACTTATTTGGGCTGTCAGGGCATAGGCTCTGATCCTATTAACTTTGGTACTGATATAGTTTATATTTTCTCACTGAATAGAATCTGCCATTAAATCACAAAATCATGCATTAGTAAAGTCACTTCCCAGTCCTAAATAATTAACTAATGCTTTTGAAAATCTTATGTACTACTTTTATGCTCTTAAAAAAAAAAGAACATTCACTTCTTAACATTTTTGCTTTTGTCAAAATAATTGAGATTTTACACATTTCCATAGTAGAAAAAACAAAATGCTCAAAATCTTCATACATGTGGGTGTATGGCATGTTCTCATCAAATCCAGCCTTCATTTCTCTCCTAACCTTCGCCAATTTTCCCTCCAAACTTCATGTGCTCTTCTTTTTCTTTTTTCCTTAAGATATTTTCCATTCATTTTTTTCATTCATTTTAAGTATCAACCACAGATTTCCCCGTCCTCCCTCCTCCCACCCTCCAGCCCTACCCCCAACCCACCCCCTGACTCCCACCCTCTCCAAGGCAAGGTCTCCCATGGGGAGTCAGCAGAGCCTGGTACATTCAGCTGAGGCAGGTTCAAGCCCCTCCTCCCTGCATCAAGGTTGCGCAAAATGTCCCACCATAGGCACTGGGTTCCAAAAAGCCAGCTCATGTACTAGGAACAGGTCCGGTCCCATTGTCTGGAGGTCCTCTAAACAGTTCAAGCCAAACAACTGTCTCACTTATCCAGAGGGCCTAGTCCAGTACATGCCTGATCTCCCAATCTCGTCATGTACCTTTAAAAAAAATAATAAAATAAAGACAGCTTTTTTTTTCATGTTGACAATACAGTTAAGATCATATTTCTTACCTGAAGAACTTCTATGTCTCCCACAGTGCCCCCGAGCTCTGCTCTTACCTCTGCTGTTCATCTGTCCTGCCCACCACAAGCACTTTTGCTTTAAGCCCAGTGATGAGCCTGCGACGGAAATTAAAAGGTTTTGTAAGCGTTACTGAAGATTCCATGTTTATACAAAAAGACATGAAAATGTCAAACGCTTGAGGGTGTGTGAATTAAGAAAAGCGATTTAATGGGAGAAGCTTCCTTGAATTATATGAAATCTTTTTATAGAAAGTGCTAAGTTGAAATCTGCTATTGTTTGTTAAGTGTATTTGCATAAATCTGCCTCTTACAGACAGTAAGTTAGTCTAAGAAGATAAATATAGGACTTAAGTCATAAAACTCATGCTTATATTCATTAAATAACATGCTTTATATTAAATAACCATATTTTGGGACAATAGTTTATACTACAGAAGCATCTGTGTGTGTATGTGTATGCACATGTGCATGTGTGCATGCATGTGTGTGTGTGTCACATGAGTACAGTTGCCAACAGAAGCCAGAAGAGAGCACTGGATCCCTTGGAACTTGAGTTAAAGGAGACTGTGATCAGCCTGACATTGTGGTTGGGAACCAAACTGCTGTGGGATGTTCTGTATGGCAAATGTTTTGCTCTGATTGGTTAGTAAATAAAACACTGATTGGCCAGTAGTCAGGCAGGAGGAAGTATAGGTGGGACAAGGAGGAGAAGAATTCTGGGAAGTGGAAGGCTGAGTCAGAGAGACACTGCCAGCTGCCGCCATGACAAGCAGCATGTGAAGATGCCGGTAAGCCACAAGCCACGTGGCAAGGTATAGATTTATAGAAATGGATTAATTTAAGATGTAAGAACTAGATAACTAGAAGCCTGAGCCATTAGGCCAAACAGTTTAAATAATATAAGCGTCTGTGTGTTTATTTTATAAGTGGGCTGTCGGACTGCCAGGGCTTGGTGGGACCCAGAGAGAAAAAACTCTAGTTACACCAAACTTCTAAAATGGCAATAAGTACCTTTAACTGCTGAGCCATCTTCTCATCCCCTATTCCTGCATCTTAAGACAGAGAGGCTTGTACTTTATTGTATGAAAATATATCAAGAGTTCACTTTGCTATTCTAATTTTAAAACAAAATTTAAGGCAAAAAGTGGTTAACACATTTAAAACATAACTATAATAAATTTTTATTAATTTGTTATCATTGTTGTATGTGTGTGACATATGTGATATATACTGGGGTACTTAGAAAGGCCATGATCAATATTGGACATCTTCTACAGACACCTCATTTCTGTGAGACAGGGTCTCTCACTGAACCTACCACTCACAGATTGGCTAGACTGACTGGCCAGCAAGTCCCAGAGATACTGCTATCTCAGGCTCCCAACCCTGAGATTTCAGGTGTGTGCTGCCACCCCTGGCTTTTCTACGCTGCTGGAGACCCACCCTTGGATCCTCATGATGTGCAGCAGGCACTTTATCTACTGGGCCATCTCTTCATCTGAACTAGCAAAAGATCTTTAGAAGCTCAAAATTAAAGCTAGTTCATACTATCAGAATTTTGTATACAATTTTTGTATACAATTTTATTATAACAATAGATCTAGAAACAAGGGGAAGAGACAAATTTCTTTGAATACTTACATAGTATATATTTTATAGTCTATAGTTTATATATGTAGATGTAACAAACACATTTTCCCACCACCCTTTAAATATAAATGACCAAAAGAATATATGTATTACTAGCAGTCAAAGTTTTTGTTAGTTTGAAAAATAAGAAAATAGCATTTAGTTAGTTGCTTTAAGGTTGAATGCTGACTTTCTCCTCTAACTTATTTGGTCCTGTTTACAAACTATTAAGTATGATATCCTTTTCTTATACAGTTAAGAAGAGCAAGTTCAGGATATGCATCTAATACTGCCAGGAGTCTTAGCTGGGTCCATCCCATAGACTCATTTAGTAATCCCTATCAGCACTGTCCCCCTCCATCAAGCCCCCAACCTGATCCCTCAAGTTCTCATGTCCACCCGCCCCCAGTCCAACAAGAAGATCTCCTCTACTTCCCTTTCCCAGGGAGATCCATGTGTCTCCCCATGGGCTCTCTTTGTTACTTAGCCTCTCTGGGTCTGTGGTTGTAGCATGGTTATCCTTTAGTTAATATCCATTTATGAGTGAGTACATACCATGTTAGTCCTTCTGAGTCTGCATTAACTCACTCAGGATGATTTTTTTCTAGTTCCATTTGCCTTCACATTTCCTGATGTCATTGTTTTTTTTAGCTGAGTAATACTCCATTGTGTAAATACATTTTCTTTATCCATTCTTCAGCTGAGGGACATCTAGGTTGTTTCCAGGTTCTGGCTATTACAAAAAAAAAAAATCTGCTATTGACATAGTTGAACAAGTGTCCTTGTGGTATGATTGAGGATCCTTTGGGTATATGCCCAAGAATGGTATCATTAGGTCTTAAGGTAGATTGATTCTCAATTTTCTGAGAAGCAGCCATATTGATTTTCAAAGTGGCTGTACAAGTTTGCACTCCCACCAGCAGTGGAGGAGTTTTCCCCTTACTCCACATCCTCTACAGCATAAGCTATCATTTGTGTTTTTTATCTTAGCCGTTCTGACAGGTGTAAGATAGAATCTCAGAGTCATTTTGATTTGCTTTTCCCTAATGGCTAAGGATGATGAACATTTCTTTAAGTGTTTTCAGCCGTTTGAGATTCTTTTGTTGAGAATTCTCTGTTTATGTCAGTACCCCAATTTTTGATTGGATAATTCAGTTTTTGATGTCTAGTTTCTTGAGTTCTGTATATATATATAATTTATATATTTTAGAGATCAGCCCTCTGTCATATGTGGGGTTGATAAAGATCTTGTCTCATTCTGTAGGCTGCCATTTTGTCTTATTGACAGTGTCCTTTGCCTTATAGAAGCTTTTCAGTTTCATGAGGTCCTATTTATTAATTGTCGATCTTAGTATCTCTGCGACTGGCATTCTATTCAGAAAGTTGTCTCCTGTGCCAATTCGTTCAAGGCTGTCCCCCACTTTCTTTCCTATCAGATTCAGTGTAACTGTATTTATGTTGAGGTCTTTTATATCCCTGGATTTTAGTTTTGTACAAGGTGATAGATATGGATCAATTTGCATTATTCTACATGCTCACATCCAATAATGTCAGCACCTTTTGTTGAAGATGCTTTCTTTTCTCCATTGTATAGCTTTGGCTTCTTTAAAATCAAGTGTCCATAAGTGTGTGGATTTATGTCTGGGTCTTTAATTAGATTCCATTGATACACCTGTCTACTTGTCTGTTTTTATGACAATACCATGATGTTTGTATTACTGTAGCTCTGTAATAGAGCTTGAGATCAGGGATGATATCTCCAGCAGTCTTTTATTGTATAGGATTGTTTTAACTATCCTGGGTTTTTGTTTTTCCATATGAAATTGAGTAGTGTTCTTTCAAGGTCTGTTAAGAATTGTGTTGGAATTTTGATAGAGATTGTGTTGAATCTGTAGATTGTTTTTGTTAAGATGGCCATTTTTACTATGTTAATCCTACCACAAATCCATGACTTTGGGAGATCTTTCCATCTTCTAATATCTTCTCCAATTTCTTTCTTTAAAGACTTGAAGTTCTTGTCATATAGGTCTTTCACTTGCTTGCCTAGAGTTACCCCAAGATATTTTATATTGTCTGTGGCTATTGTGAAGGGTTTTCCTGTTTGGTAACTACCCCAGTTGTCATCAGAGAGCCTTCATTCAATGAATGATGGAGGCAGATTGAGAGACCCAAAGCCAAACATTGGGCCATGCTGGGGGAGTCCTTCTGAGGAGAGGGGGGGGGGAGGTAATGTAGGAAACAGTGGGGTCAGGAACATCACAGGAAAACCCACAGAAACCACTAGCCTAGCTCATGGGGAACTCACAGAGTCTGAGACAACAACAAGGGAGCCTTGTGGGACCAACGTAGGCCCTCTGCCCTTATACAACAGTTGTGTAACTTGGTGTATATGTGGGACTCCTGGCAATGGGAGTATGGGCTGTCCCCGGTGCTTTGGCTAGCTCTTGCAAACCTATTCCTTATGCTAGATTGCCTTGCTCAACCTGAATATAGGAGGATGTTCTTGGTCTTGTAGCAGCTTCATATGTCTTGCTTTGTTGAAGCCCATGGGAGATCTGCTCCTTTCTGAGGGATTACAGAGGAAGGGTAGATTGAGGGGACAGAGGAGAGGAAGGGGAGGGAGTGGAAGGAGAGGAGGGAGGGAGGCTGCAGTCAGGATATAAAATAAATAAATTAATTAATAAAAAAGAACAGCATAAGTGTCATGTGAATGAAGTCAAACATTCTGTAAGGATGAACATAACATCTTCATTTTGTTTTCTTCAGTACTGGGTATTAAACCTATGGACTCACGACTCTTTTTATTTTGAGCCAAGGCCTCATTGCTTAGGCTGACCTTCAAGCTATGTTTCTTTTTTCTTGGCTTCTAGAATAATTGAGATAACCGGCTCGATCCTCCAAGTCTAGACATTTTCATTTTTTTTTGTATGTAATATGCAGTTGCATTAGCAAGCTTGCCTGAGGTCAACATGTGCTGAAACAGAGGGAAAGGGGACTGAGGCAGCAGCCTCAGGACTCCAGTGTCAAGTAATCTGCAGGCTAAAATCCTCTCAACTACTCTTTCTTATCTTGAGACCATGGTGACCCTCAACCATCTGTATACTAATAGGAGCCACAGGAAAGAATAATTTGTCTGTAATTTCATCAGAGTGGACTGAAGACAGTGAAGCATATCCAGGACACATTTGCAGGTCATGTGTTTAAACGGGGGGGGGGGGGGGGGCGAATCTTAGTCTTCCCCTCTTCTATTCTCTTCTGTGAGAAGATCTTACACACATTTAAACATAAAAGGCAATTACATGGTAAGAATAGTTTCCCTAGACAGGTGTATCTTTTTTTTTTCCTTCCTGAAATCAAGGGCAGTAAAAAGAGTTGCATGTATCTGAGAGGCCTAACCATAGCGGATATGAAAAGCTGCACACATTTTGCAGAGTGGATAAACTGTTACTGGTTCAACGATTTTTGAAAACGATTTGCAAAACTGCTGTAGGGGACAGATAAGTAAATGTTGATTGATTCATTGAAGGATGCTGGCTCCGGCTGAACTAAATGACTGGAAAGGTGTACTCCGGAGTTCCATTTCTTGTTCCACACCTAATTTGCTGCTCCTGAGGCAAGCGATTTCAATTCAGCATGCCTCCGATGCCTGCTTATATGGATTTCACCTCATTTGTTAGCAAGGCGTAAGCTGGCTGGAGAACAGTCTACAGAAGAACAAGCTGATACTGGCAAGCAGGTGGGGAAAAAATGATGAAGAGGTCAAGTGAACAATAGCAATAAAGGCTGAATGTGTTTGACTGAAATGTTACAAGTTGTAGATTTACAGTCGTTATTGCTCAGTGTGATCCTCAGCAACATTGGAGGGCATAAAATCTGAGTGTCTCTGTGGGAAGTTTCCTCTAAAATCAAATTCTTCCCTACCTTGGTGATCCACGAATAAACATTTTATGAGCAAGTACTCTATCTGCATTTTGTTATGAAACAATCACAAAGGTCCAATTTTTAATATGCTGGTGAAGGTCAACAGAATCAACTTTATTCTCATCATTACCCTTATGGTAATAGATGCTTATCTATAGTATAATAAATACCATATTCTTACCTATCTCTGAGATTTTAGTTTATTCAGATCTCATTCATGTACTCAAGTTCCTACACTGTCAAAGAAAAACTCAACTCAAAAACTGTATATAATCCAGACACTTAGATTCTGATAGATTTCAAGTTGATGTAAGAATAGTAGTAAAAAAGTATGTTAAAAAATACAGTTCAGAAATATTAACTGAAGAAGAAAAATGTATTGACATGTGCTATGCAATAGTTAATCCTTGAAGACATTATGTTAAGTAAATAAATCACTCAGAAAAAGAAAATTATAGATAACACTACTTAAATAATGAACCTAGAATAGTCAAAATGACGGAGACAGAGAGCAGATTAGTGTGTACCATTCTGGATGGAGTGAATGGGGAGTCAATGTGTCATAGGTACAATTTCAGTTTATAATAATAAAAAGATGTAAGAGATAGATTGTAGTGATGCTAACATAGTTTGAAGATACTTAATAACCCATAACCATACACATAAAATATGAAAAGTATAAATATCATGCTATGTGGTTCTGTGATGGTTAATCTTTACTGCCCATTAAAATCACCAAGAAATAAACATCGGAGCAAGTCTATGAGTATATTTCCAGATGATGTTGATTGAGGTTGGAGGGCCCACCCTAAACATGGGCAGTACCATGGGGTTCTAGAGAGTAAAAAGGAAAAAATTAGTTGAGCACTAGTGTTCATTTCTCTCCGCCTCCTGCCTGTGGATGCAATGTGACCAACAACCTCACACTCCCACCACCATGGCATCCCCACCATGAGGTCTGTCCCCTCAAACTAAACCCTTCATCTTTAAGTTGCTTTTGTCATAACAAAAAGGAAATTAAGAAAAAGTACCTTAATCATAATGACTGTGAAACCCCGCTATGCTCAAAATCAGACCTCCTTCTGGGAAGTCAGCTGTGACTTAAGTCGGCTAACACTAAATCTTTATACAATTTTGCTCTTCCAGTGCAGTCAGCTGGTTTGGGCCATACTCCATAGTTTTTTAAGTAACTTGGCTTAAATTTTTGGACTTCTTGTTTGTAGTATGACAATAGTGCACTTTAAAAAAAAGGCTGTGTCATAAGTTGTCCATACTGCCACCATCAGTAGCCAATCACCACCAGCAGCTTCCTGAAAAAAAATGATTAGATATGTTTATAGCACCAACTCTATTTTCTTCTTTTCCAGATCTTTAGAATGGCAGTTTAGCTATTGAATGTTGCTACCCCCCAAAACAGGATCTCACCTTGGCCACTTCTTGGATAACTATCAGAATGAAAATAGATGAGATTTTACATTGTTCACCATCAGAGTGATGAAACTTGGTTTCCTTGATTGACATCCCAAGACAACTTGGTTACTATAACATTAGAGTGATCAAAAAGGGGCCTGAGAAATTCTAACAATTCTGTTGTAGTGAAATGGATTCTTTGAAAGGACTGGCATATGTTGCAAGCTCAACTATGTCCCTGCAAAGGTCATATGGGATTCTTCTGAAGCCCTGACCTTTAATGTAGTGTGATTGATTGTATATGGATATATGACCTTTGAGAGACATTAGATTTAGACGAGGTCATGAGACAGGGACATTCATGATGTAATTGTAGCCTTATTTTTTTAAAATGCCATGAGACTGGAGAAATAGTTCAACAGTTGAGAAAAGTTCTTACTCTTCCAGAGGACCAGAGTCCAGTTCCCAGCAGGTGGTTCACAATTGCCTGTAACTAAATATCCGAAGAGTCTGATATCCTCTCCTGGCCTCTGTAGGCACGGATACATGTGCATTCCCACATACAGATACACACAGATACACACAAATCTTTAAAACACTTTAAAAATAAGAGGAAACACCTAGAACTTCCTTTTTACATTCTATAAAACAAACAAATAAGAAAGAAAGAAAACAGTAAAAAAGACCACCATCAGAAGTTCAGGGAGTGGCGCCTCACCACAAACCTACCACAATGGTACCTCAATCTCACACTTCTGACTTTCAGAATGATGTGAAAATTATAAGCTGTCATTTAAGCCATCCAGGGTCTGGTGTTTCATTATAGCAACTTAGGCAAACTAAGGCATCTTTCTAAAATCACCAGCTAATGATCATTGGTTTTGTATTTAATCTTGCTAACCCCTGTGGAGTGACTTACATGACATGAAGGAATGAAAATAATGAATGTTGCAAGTGTTTCTCTTTCTCACATTTGACTCTCCCCTAGAAAAGTTCTGAATATGACTGGGAATTGACTGCATGAGGTATAGTTAGAGCTAGAATAAGATGTCCTGATGTAGTAACAGTGGAAAGAGTATCAAGTCCATCAGTAAGAGTAAAGGTGAGGTGTCAATAATGATCTTCATCTTTCTGCAGTGTAGTTCTCTCAAGCCATTGAGAATACCAAAAGTCTAAAAGATCTGGGGGTGCTGGATGTAAATGAATAGATTTTCTATTTAGCTTCATGAGAAGTCCATTGGACAAGTTGGAAAAAAATTATTAACCACTGTACCTCTTAAAATGCATGTGGGATCCTCTGGGAGTTTTCCCTTCTTCCATTCCCATATGTGTCTCTAATCTTTCCACTGGACAAAGTAATGC